>NW_022987649.1:1236836-1549336 GCF_902827165.1 Trematomus bernacchii | reverse complement strand
GGCCTATGGCATCAGTGCAACACCTCATTCATTGTTGAAAGACATGTGCCAAGGAGAAGGAAAAGCCCACACTGGCTGCATCTCACTTCTCTTAACATCAATCCTTGCGTCCCTCACTTGCGTCTTTTCCTTGCCTCTTAGTCCCTCCCACCAGGGAAGCATGGAGAGACGCAAGGAAACCATGAGAAGGGAGAAGAAGCAGGGAAATTAGTTTTAAGAGCAATGGGACGTCTTTTCCTCCGGAGCGTCACGTGAAGCGACATCCGTTTGTGATGACGCCGCACAGCTGATCGTCTGACAGCAGCCAGCTCTGTCCCCGTTTTATTCACACACAAACATCTGTCTCTCTTTTTATTTTAATGTGTTCATAATAAGAATGAATTGGAGATCATGATTTTTTTTTCTCCAATAAATGAATGAAATGATTTTTGTCCACTTTGTTGTTCAGATATATCACATATTTGTAACTAAATGAAACATTAATTGAAACAAAACACAGTATGAACTGAGGAGTGAGTCCCGTGAGTTTCATGTGTTTTCTTCACTCCGCTGGGAAACTGCTCTCATGTCAAGAAGCATCAGATCAGTGCATCCGCTGCATCGTCCAATCAGTGAGCGATACACAGTAAGGGGGCGGGGCGAGTGGCTGAGGATTTCATCCAAATAAGGCCACTGGGACGCTACTCAAGATGGCGCAGACAAATCAACTTCTGGTGATACCGAGGACTGAGGAAATGACAAATAAGTAACTTGAGATCGGCCCCATGTTCCCTGTGTTTACTTCCTGTCTGTCTGTCTGTCTTCTTCTGCAGCTGTATTTAACCTCTTTCCTTCTTTTGCACTGTTTTTTTGTTCTTCTTCACTTTCTATCTTGACAGTAGACAGTTTAGCCATCATGGAGCTAAAGTTCTGTGCTCTTCACAAATAGATAAAATCATGGTGTTTTCTGATAGAAAAACAAATGCAATTATTTTTGCCAATTGATATGACTGCACATGGCCCATTGATCAGAGCGTCCTTAGCAACGGACTGCTATCCAAAAAGAGCACGAGAGAATGTCCAGATTGACCAATCAGAGAGGAGATTTAAACTAAGATGCATCATAACCCCTATTTATCCATACACTACATCCCAGTGGTAAATGTCAGAGTGTCCCCAGCCTGTCTCCACACTCACATAGGACTCATATAACACAGCCAACGTATAGTGAGGCTGTGAGTGGTGAGCAGCATATTCCCCGTAATGAGGCTGACAAGGTGAACACAAAGCAGCAGGCTGTGGCTCCAGCTCCAGGAAGGGAAATAGATCTATCCTGGGTAAACCATGAAAGGTCAGAGGTCATAATGCTCCGTAAAGTGATCTTCAAAATGTTGTATTTATGCCCTGTGTTACTGTTCTAAATATTATGTAGCACTTACAGCATTGGCCAAATTCTATATTTGTACTGTCATCATGAGTGTGTGAGCTGTGTGTATCAAAGAGTCCATTACCGTTTAAGTTTAAGCCAAATGTACTTATTTTACTCGAACACTCACTCAGTCAGGATAAGTTCGACAAAATAGTTTTTTTTTCTTAGTTAGACTTTTATTTGTAGGTTTTCTAGAAAACCTACAAATAACTTCCAAAGGTCAACTTTATTTCTTTGCATATCATTTTGTTATTATTGTTAAGCACTTGGAACATTTTTGACATCCTCCTGAATCCATCTTTCACATACACAGAACAAAAATATAAAGACCACACTTTTGTTTTTGCTCCCATTTGTCATGAGCTGAAATCAGAGATCTAAGAAGTTTTCTCTCAAATACTGTTCACAAATGTTTCTAAATCTGTGTCAGTGAGCACTTCTCCTTTGCCAAGATAATCCATCAACCTCACAGGTGTGTCATATCAAGATGCTAAACTTAACCCGGCCACCATGAATCATCGAAATTCAAAGACATACTTTTGTTTCCTTTCTTTATATCGAGATTTTAGAAAATATGTCAGCAAATCCCATCAAATAAGAATACAAATGTTTCAGTCGTAGTATCACAAAGCACAAACAGGTTCCTGTATACATTTGCGTGATCATATGATTAAGGGGATACAAAGGGACAAATATTCATATGACCTTACAATATAACAAAGTTATTTTCTAATGTATCTGAGAGGGCTACTTGCAATTTAACAACAGAGACAAAACATCAGTTATGGCATACAGACGCACCTTCAACACGGTCCATTCATTGTTCCATTTCATTTCCTAAAACGTGTGACTTGCTATTAATAATATTGTGCTGTCTGATTCCTTCTGGTCCTCTGATGTAAATGGCTGCACATCTCATGGGAGCGTGGTGTTGTAATGTGTTACTACAGAGGATGGAGGTGTCAGACTTTCAGCAAAGCAAAAGTAATTTACTGACTCCACAAACACACACACTCCGTCTCCTCATCCACACTACATTTATTTTGCACTTGATCAGCAAGTGGAACAATCAATACCTCTGCACTGAGTGAGTGGACTGCTGAGCCTCGTATCAAGATGGCTTTTCCCTCCCTGTCTTTCACACCCGGAGAGAAGGAATACGAGCGGGGGAGGAGGGGGAGGCGGAGACGCAGATGGACAAGTGCTTTTACGGCTGAGTCCTCCTCTGGCTCGCTGCCACACACACACACACACACACTCTCTTTGTTTGCACGGCTACTAAACTAATAGAGATAAAGGCAGGTTCCTGCTGGCCCTGAATTAGAAAGTCATTAAGGAATATAAACACACACACACACACACACACACACACACACACACACACACACACACACACACACACACACACACACACACACACACACACACACACACACACACACACACACACACACACACACACACATACTTGTCAAATGGAGCCATCGACACACACATAGTATAATACTGTGTGTGTGTGTGTGTGTGTGTGTGTGTGTGTGTGTGTGTGTGTGTGTGTGTGTGTGTGTGTGTGTGTGTGTGTGTGTGTGTGTGTGTGTGTGTGTGTGTGTGTGTGTGTGTCCCATTATTGCATTACTATATACATTTATGGGGGGGTCTGGGACCAACAAGTCAAAAGTCAGGTTCCAAGTCCTAAACTGTGAGCTTTGAGTCTTTAACAAGTCAAGATGCACTTTTTTCAGCTGACACTAAGTAATGCATCAGTAGTTCTTTAATTATATCTCGCTCTGCATTGGACCCTGTCGGATGGTTTAAACAAAGTGTGGGGGGTTATGTCCACTCGCTGGGAATGAATAGTGGTTAACAATAGCTGATTCAGGGAGTCAATTGATTTGTGCAACACCTTTTATACTACTCTTTGAATGTTTGGGGTGGGGCCAAGGAAGCCAATAGCTTCAAGTCCTAGTGAGGCCATGGTGGAGCAAGAATGATATTTCTGAAGACCAACCCAGAGGTTAGCATCACAAGGGCTCCCTCCACTAGAAGCAATGGGATTTTCCCATTGGATTTTGGAATATTGCAGAAAATAAAATCTGTGGCAAAGACACATGATATGATACTGCAAAGTCAAGCTGCAAGTGTGTTTTACAATTTGTAAAGGTTCATCTAAAGTCATCACATCTGTGTCATATGTGCCAAGTCATGTGACTCGAGTCCCCTCCTCTGGTGGACGGGTTGGTGAGAAAGGGAAGGCAGAGACGGTTTACCCTCAGAGGCTCTAACAGAATGTTCAGCAGGTGGAGGAACATTATGGATCCAAAGTCCTTTCTCCTTTTCTTCGAGGTGAAGGATGAGATGTGGTCACTTCCTAAGCCTGATATATACTTAAATGATGCTTTTATTAATATCATTTGTACTAGATTATCATTACTGACAAAGATAGTATGTAATGTTGTAACTGGTACAGCTGCGAGATAGTTGGATCAACAGATCTACACCAAAACGTCTGTTCCCGTGGTCCTGCCTGACCTTAAAGCTTCTTTTATCTTTTTTATACAAACATGATCATTTATATAATTTGGATTGTTATAAATGTGTTATTTTATTATATTTACCCACATCAATTCATGGCACATCTGTGAGTCCTGGGGGAGAGATCCTCCTCGGTGGCTCTCCCAGAGGTTTATAAAACAATGTTTAACTGTGAGGTTCATCCTGACTCTCCCCTTGTTACTGTGAAGGTCTAAGGACAGGTAGAGGTACGTACAATGGGATGTGAGGTTCATCCTGACTCTCCCCTTGTTACTGCACAGGTCTAAGGACAGGTAGAGGTACGTACAATGGGATGTGAGGTTCATCCTGACTCTCCCCTTGTTACTGCACAGGTCTAAGGACAGGTAGAGGTACGTACAATGGGATTGCTTGATTGACTTCTGATTAAAGGATTTGATCGAATGTTTCTTAGTGCATGTTTTTATTGAATTTTGTGTAGCAAGTATCTAAAGCTGTCAAATAAATTAGGTTTGGATAAAAGAACAATATTTCTGACTGAAATGTAATGAAATGAGAAATCCTTACTCGTCCAGCAGCGGGGAAATGTACAGCGCTACAGCAACGGTGTAGATAAAAAGAAAAAAAAGAAAAAGAGTAGGCTAACATATTCTATAGAGAGACAAGCACAAAAGTGAAAGTAAAAAGCTAAATGAACATAACATGAACATAAAGGTGTTGAGATTGTATAAATGTGTGTATTACACATAACTGATTATTGCACCATTGCTGAGTGAAGAGGCAGTGTGTGTGAGTGCAAGAGAGTGTGTACTGTAGAACCAAGTGGAAATACCTAAGTATCTTAAAGTACCTGGAAATTGCACCTCAGTACAGTATTTGAGTAAATGTACTGCACAGCAGAACATGGCAGCTAACCACGATCCAAAGAGAAGAGGGATTCAAAGGGAGGAGAACAAGGAACAGATATAAGACAGACAACAAGATGGCAGCAGAAGACAACGGGTCTCACAAGCTCACAGGTTTCAATATCAGGAGTTAGTCTCTCGCCCCCCCCCCCCTCCCCTCCTCTCTTGTCGTCTCTACATTAGTTAAGATGGCTGCCGGTGGCTGCCGAGTGTTTAAAGCTCTCGAGGTGCGGGCTGCTAAAAGTAGCTAATCCTCACGCATGGAGCCACTGTCACGCACGCACGCACGCACGCACGCACGCACGCACGCACGCACACACACACACACACACACACACACACACACACCCTGAGGGGCCAACAGGTCACACTGCAGCTCACACACAGGTGTGTTTTATGCTACATGTTATCTTCAAATGGTCGTAGAGATAAAGTTATAGATAACTTATATTATAAAATGTACACTCACACACACACACACACACACACACACACACACACACACACACACACACACACACACACACACACACACACACACACACACACACACACACACACACACACACACACACACACGTGTGAAGCATAACAATACGGATGCCTAAACCAGGCTCAGCCAGCATTAAAATGTGTTCATAAAAAAAGAGAGAACGGCATATGGATCCCCAGCAGAGGCATTCTTATTTCTATCGCTGAAATTCATTACAGATTCTCACAATGAGTGTGTGAGAACTCTGCGTTTGTTCTCGGCTAAACAAAGGCACATGTGCTGGTTTTCAGAGCGGGATGCAGCGCGGCCTGATTTCAAAGGCACAACTTGAAAGACGACAGACAGCTATTTACAATATTTATACATTTAGGATGCTGATACTATGCATATTACATGTCTGTCTACCACTGTGTGTGTGTGTGTGTGTGCGCGAGTGTGTGTGTGTATTACGATGACAACAGTGGGGTAGGGGACCACTGATGAAAAAAGGTTACTTTGGAAATTCTCTGATAATTGGCGCCTTAAAAGGAGCTCATTTTTAACTATGTCACCACGACTGCTCGATGACAATTAATCTGTTTGCGGCTGCTTCCTTGGCATCTGTGCCAATTACTTTATATGCTAATATATGTAAATGACATCTCAGATGCCAGTTTCAAGTGTTATGCGAGTGGCGTATTGTGTATTTTTTTTAAGTCATATTGTGCTTTAAATTCGGAGGTGTGGAAGTTATTGATTTCCTCTCTGGCTCATAAACACATTTACTGACTCACACACATCTCACATCAGTCCAGGGATTTCTGTTTCTGGATTTGTCTCTCGTCATGGACATCAAAAGTATTTAAAAATAAAATATTCATTTACACAAAAATAAATGGTTTGCTCATAATACAAGAAGGAACAGCAGATTAGTTTGTATGATCTGAGAAAGTAACAATGTCTGCACTGACAATTCCACAAATTGCCGATGCATTCATGTCCCATAGAAAACACTGTTTGTGTCATTCTGCAAAAATACATGTGTTGAGCGTTTCTGTATTTGTGTAATAAAAGAAAAAACTGTTACCAGTTGTTTGAGTCTTAACAGTTCAATTCCAATGTTTGGTGAACAAAAAATGTATTTATTTATTTTCCTAAAGTTGATAAGATTTCCTCTGAGATATCACTGCTTGTTCTACTCCAGGTATTAGCCAGTGTCAAGGCTCTCTGCCTGGGTAACCCTTTATTAGAATCCTTTATTAAGCATGAATAAGCTGTCTGTAAACACCATGGTGTCCTTATTATTATATACATGGAAAAGAGCTTCTTCATATATTTGTCAATCGTATGACTCTTCTGAAGAATATATGATGTCATGACAACCTAACAAAGTGTTATTAATCATTTATAAACCATGCCACAGCCAAGTTTAAATTGTGTTAAAAATGCATGAAGACAAATCAGTATATGATAATAACAATTACAAATAATTAAGACTATGCTTTGATATTTTAATAAAGCATAACACTTAAGCACCAGATAGAGATGATTCATATGGGGAGATATCGTAACAAATACATTCATAATAATTTACAGATACATTAAAAACGATTTATCAAGAGTTGATATACTGCTTATAAATGTTGATTAGGAGAAGTGAAATAAAGGGCTCCGTGTTAGAGCAAAGCAAAAGGACCAAGACACACATTTGATCAAATGTAACACAATAAGCAGATTAAGGGGAGGGTTGACATTTCATGGAAGTATATTATGGCATATGGACAGATAATACTATTTCTCAAAAATATATTTGTTTGCAGTAATTTTCCCGTCATGAGAGTTACACACTCATTCCCAAGTATCACGACATCATTCAGAGAAATGGAATCAGACAGATATGATACACTGTGTGTGTTGTATGGGATGCTCTTTGAGGTCAAATCAATCCTTTGAATTTAGTTTTCCAACATGTATTCATGTACATACCTGAGAATTATATAGAAATAAAAACAAAAACAAAACTGAAATAAAAAAATTAATTGTCTTAACAATAAGAAACTATATGACACATTTTGGTAAAAAGAATCATGATGTTTCTGAGGAAGCTGCATAACTAAAACAGACCCTCTGTGGTGTTGCTGCAATGATAATGAAGCCCTTCTTCGTCTCCCTCTCGTTCTCCTGTCGCTCTGCAGCCTCCCTCTCTCAGCTGAAGATGTCACTGTTGTATACCAAATATCTGCTGTGTGTGTGTGTGTGTGTGTGTGTGTGTGTGTGTGTGTGTGTGTGTGTGTGTGTGTGTGTGTGTGTGTGTGTGTGTCTGTGTGTGTGTGTGCGTGTGTCAGATGAGAGAGTGTGTTTCTATGTTCATCAGTGAGAAACAAAGCTATGTTGTATTGAAGGCATTTGACTGTGAAGTTTTGACAATGCAGGGGGGGGGGGGGGGGGGGGGCACAAGGAAACAATCCATTAGAATTAATCCAGCTGAGTGATCTTTAAATACGAGATAAACACATTAATGTAAACCCCATACAACAAATAAACTAGATTACATTTTTGAATTTGATTGTTGAACAAATACAAATAACCTGGTTTAAAAGTGACATTTTATGGTCTTAAATTATCTTAATATTGTCTTATTATTTTACACCTTATTTAGTCCTTAAAATCTTGAAAGTTCCTCTCACTTCATGTCACATGGAACACACACAGATTTAACGTGGCCTAAAATCCAACAAAGACATTCCAGTGCAAAAGTATTCATGAGCATAATGTTTCAAACCCTGCGTGCGGTGCGAGGAGTGGTGGTGGTGCTCAGCTTTAACACACATTAGTTGTGATCCGCTTTTCACTGTCCTTTTTCCGTGAACGTTGTGATATTTTCTCTAAGATCTGGGAGGTTATGATTTAATAATTATATTTAGGTTCAGCGGGAGAGAGACGATTCAAATAGAGAGACAAAATAAAAGTCACAGTAACGAAAACAAGAGGCTGAGCGTGAGATGCTCCAAAAATGGTGCTCAAATTAAATATAAAACACACACACACACACACACACACACACACACACACACACACACACACACACACACACACACACACACACACACACACACACACACACACACACACACACACACACACACACACACACACACACACACACACTAAATGACTTGTATTTGCGTCGTTGTATACCAACAGGCTTAGAGACAGATGTGGTTGTGGTCTTTGTCTTTCTTAAATGGCTCTGTGTGCAGGTTGATGGCTCGTGATTTTATCTGCAGACGGGAACAGTAACATTTTAATTTCAACTGATCCACAGCAGCTTGGCTTGTAGCCTGGGTCAAACGGTGCATTGAAACATGTATTAATTAGGACAGTATTATTGAGGACAATCAATACATACATAGAGCAAATATTCCAAGGTATTCCCACAGTGACAGCAGCTCACCAGCTGACCGGTGACCAGAAGCAACTCAATCAATACATAATCCTCCTTAAATATCACAGGGACTCTTATAGTATAAGTGTGACATGAAAATACATTCTGAAATATTATTTTATGAATGAAACATGCTCTGGGCAATTGATCAAAATCCCAATGTCCTTGTGTTCAAAGAGCAGCTGTTTAAGTTTCATATTGAGATCTAATATTTGTGAGCTCATTTGAAAGCTCTGTTCAGTAGGAACCAGTGGGCTTTGAGCTGAGAGCCACAGACAGGAAGTCAGAAAGTATTGAGAGATTTGTTGAAAGAATACCACCAGTCTTATCCTTTAAACAAAGGAAGTACGTTTGTGTATGAATATACTTGGTAACAGGGAAATCAATATATCCAAAGTCATCTTTGACACAGGGACCTTCTGCATGAACAGGTCAGCTCCAGAATCTGCTTCAGCTGATCATTTCATACGTGGTAATATATCTAATAACAACTTCAACCAAAAAGGAGGCTCAGACCTCAAACAGAGGCCCAGATCAGTCTGAATATAACTGTATTTGGCCTAAGTTTGGACCCAAGTGTTGTCATGGATACAGACTCATGTTCACCTCTGCTCTGTGGCTCCCTGGTCCTGACTGCACACTTTGCTAAATAGACGGAGGGTAAAAAATCAATGATTCTGTTCCAACGCAAATGTCACAATCATGCCTCTACTGCCTTTTTTTAACAGAAGCAGAAATCCTGTCTTGGTCCTGCAGAGGGGACATTTAGGAAGGACAGTGCATTTACTAATAAGAGCAGTGGGCAGCAGTTCATAAACGATAGAGTCCATTTAGGGACCTGACCCGGCGACCTTCTGGTTTCTCAGCTACCTTATGGACTGAGCTACTGAGGCCCTTAACCCTGCATGGGGGGCTCATGTGTAACTATCTCTGTTCTCCGAATCAAATCCAGTAAATGTGTTATTTTTAAACTTCCTGTCCAAGAAAACACTCAGGTGCAGCTTCTTCCTGACCTGACACCGGTCCCCAGATGGTGAAGATACTGTAAGCTGGTTCATGTGCTGTTTTTACTGAAATGTCTGAATTGAAGGTTCATCATGAAGTTTTATGAACATTATGAAACTTATAAATGTATTATTTCATGGATGACAGGAAAGAGAGGGAGAGACAGACCGGAGGTAAATGACGAAAAAGAGAAGAGTTTCTGAACCACACACACACTGTGGGTTTCCTGCTAGCTCACAGCTACTGTCTGTACGTTGGCTATCTGGCTCAGATGGACATGAACTACACAGCAGATAAAAGCACCACTCTGGTTTCTGTGATCAGACTATATGTTTTTTTGCCATATTTAAATCCATGTATCATAATTGATGCTTTACACACAAGATGTAATGAGTGCCGACCTGTCCCAGGGCAGCATAAAGTATGGTTTTATTGGATAACCTGGGGGGGCACATACCACAAGGTGAGCTTTCATTTTTGGATTGGAAGGGCTTGTTTTTTCCGTCTGTGGACCCGTTAGACTCAGTTTTCACTAAGACTTGCTATATGGGTAAGTTAACTTATCCAGCTAGGGATAAAGTAACTAAGCAACAGCCAGCTGATACTGGCAACATGACTGCGGACACAGGATCAGGATCAGAACCAAACTACCAGGACATCTCAAAACACTATCAAAAATAAACAAAGCCACTTTGTGAGCCAATTGTTCAAACCATGGTCATATTGCGAAAACGAATTTTAGACTGGCCTATTTTTACGTTTACACATCACAGATTTGCTGCACTAATGCCTAATTAAGATCGTAGTGTAATATAGGGCTGCAGCACACTTTTCCAAACTGAGAATATTAGAACTCACAAGGACATACAGACTGACATCCTGCATACAGCCGGATTAAAACATTATTTTAATTAAGAGAAATGTAACTTTCAAACACAAAATAGTTCACTTTCTGTTTGCTTTCTTTCTTCCTTGTAACTTTTTTTTCCAAAAACGTATGAGGGATGTCCGAGGCTCCTCCGATTGGTCACAAACTCAACCGTCACTCCTGAAGCTGTTTGAGTTTTGTCTCCTTTTCAGTTTTTCCTGATGTTCCTCTGTGAGGCGTTTAATGACTCTGAATGAGTGGACAGTGGCGCTGCCTGTGATTGGCTCTTCACACAGGTGAGTCTGCCTCCACAGCGCTCCGTGACAGTTCCCAGACGGACTCCCTGAGGGGGGAGCGTCTGCCTCTCCATTAGTTCAGCCTCTGTGTGGCAGGCTGTAAGGGGGCTGAACTACACACTGTTTTAAAAGTCATACTTCTAACGCAAAATATAGCAGCCCCCCCCCCAGGGTCCTGTTCACCGTGGTATTTAGTTCCATGCTATCCGTCTGAATCTTTCATGAAAAGGATGCTCAACATCAGCATTAAGCTGAAAGCACAGTGTTTCTGTGATCAGACACTCTGAGATGTTACAGGGACAAGCAGTCTGCCATATTTAAATCCATCATCATTTATGCTTGAGCTACATAGAACTTGTAATGGATCACAACAAGATGGTGAGCTTTCATTTTTGGATTGGAAGGGCTTGTGTTTTCAGTCTTTGCACTTCGTGAAAGTCACTTTTTAATAAGTTTGTGTATTATGGGTAATGTAGGTATTAAAAGTTGACTTCTGAAACGACTTTGTGTTTTCTACTGTTTGGATGCAGCCAGAGGAAATGACAAGTGAAGAATCTGCATCATCAGCTGATGGCAGCTGTATCATCAGCACACAGCAATTATCTGATAACGCCATTAGTAAATATATGCACATTATACTGGTGTACTTGCTTATGTAAGAATATTGATGGGTACCGTAGTATATGATATACAAATGTATTTGTGGTGCAGGTGAAAGAAAGCAGCCGTGTGGGGGGGTCATGAGCCGCTTCCGCCTGAGCTCGGCTGCCATATGTGAGGGTGTGTTTCACGCCCCCCCCCCCCCCCCCCGACATGTTCTCAGGTCACCGTACTGCTGAGGTGTGTGTGTGTGTGTGTGTGTGTGTGTGTGTGTGTGTGTGTGTGTGTGTGTGTGTGTGTGTGTGTGTGTGTGTGTGTGTGTGTGTGTGTGTGTGTGTGTGTGTGTGTGTGTGTGGATGGAGCAGGTCACCTCCACCTGACTCTGCCAGGTCATCTGTCGCAGAACATCTTAATCACTGCTAACAACCAGCTGGCCATCTGTCTGATCAGCCTCCGCTATATCAGCCACAGAATAGCCATATGTGTGTTTGGTTTCCAATCATTTCAGAAGAGGGTTGGTCTCCATCTGTAGACTCCTCCTGCCTCCTGGCCTCGCCTTTTTCACAACAGGAAATGGTCAAATTGGCAATGAAACATTATGTTGTATTATCTAATGATGACTAAACTATGAGGTGACTACTGTGGTCCTGTGGCTACAGGGGGTCTGACTTTGTTCAGAGATAGAACAAGACTCAGATTTGATACTTTACTTAAGTAAAAGTAGCACATATATTTGTAAAAGTACTCTGTCACTAATCAAAGTCCTGCATTAAAATGTGACTTAAGCAAAAGTCCAAAAGTATTGACATCAAATGATACTTAAAGTACCAAAAGTAAAGCTCTGCCTTAAGAGCGATGTCAGAAGAAGCAAGCAGCATGTCACTGTTGTAGACAAACACAGTTTTGACACACAAATAGTTGATGTTAAAACTTTTTGTAATATATAGTATCATTTTACTTTGTTGTACCATTTAGTTCGCTAGTTTTCTTTGTTTAAAAGTTTGTTTAAAGTTTACAACATGTATTTGAATGCAACATCAGAAAAGTTACAATAGCTGTTTAATAAATGTAGTAGAGTAAACGACATGATTTCCTTTTGAATAGAGTGTATCAAACGTATTAAATAGCATTTCATGGAAATACTGTTATGTATTGTACTTCAAAATTGTACTTAAGTAGAGTACTTAGTTACTTTCCACCATTGCTGTCTTCATGATGTCTTAAGTGGTGGCTCACAGCATAACTGACTGCTGACAATCTTTTTGCTTCATAATTATATTACTAAAAGCAATCATTCAAAAATGACCTAAATAATGACATTTAACATAAAAAAGATATGTTGTACTCTAAGCTGTAACAAAGCAGCTGTTGCATGAGATGGACCACAGCCTTTCTCTAGCTTTATGGAAGTGAAATACACTCAAATGTCTTCTCTTTATTAATCATATTTTAAACTCATATTACAGACACAAATAATAAATGCAGCAAATAAAAAACAAAGAACTTCATTCTGTTTCCTTAAGGGCACTTATCTGCTTTTTATACAGATCATGTTATTTCTAATCATACATCGGACTGTTTGTTTCCCAAAGGTGATGGTCTCATCAGATGGACCGTCCATCATGGACCCATCATGGACCCATCATGGACCCATCATGGACCCATCATGGACCCATCATGGACCCATGATACCGTGCAACAGTGCAGCTCTTGAATGCAAACCAGAAGCTATGGGAGAACATGCAGTTGTTCAGCGTGGGCTTTTACTGATTCCATGTTGCATATGAAGCATGTTGGCTCTAAGTTGATATGTTTTGAGGGTATCATTTCAAAAGCATGAATCTACTCCGTTATCCTGAAGGCCCGGACACACCAAGCTGACAACAAAGAACTGACACAGACGGACCCCCGACTGTTGTGTCGCCTGGCGTCTCTGCGTCTTGGCCATGTGTCACACTGGAACACACCGCAAAGACTTCAGCCGACGGCCAAGTTGCACGTACGAACTGCGCATGCGTGAGTGGCAATAACTGTCCTTACCAGCAGGCGGCGGTAGTGTGTATTCGTCATTCAAAAGAGGCAACAACCGGAAGACAGACTGCGTGATAACCCAGAGAAGAAGAACAGACTGCGTGATATAAACAAACAACAAATAGCGTGTGCGTTCCATTTTCACTCTACAGCGAGAAGCTCATGGGGCTTTCCCCAACCTGTGTCGAGAGCTGGAGTTAAATGAAATCTCAGATTTGCCTTCTTAATCGTTTGTTTGGGTCCCTCACTTCCATTTCGCTTCTCATGCACTGATTCGCTAAGCTGAACAGCCAATCAGAGTGATTTATTTTGCCGACTGCCCACCGATTCAACATGTCGAATCGGTGGGCAGTCGGCCGAAAAGGCACGGCTGAAAAGACACGACGGTGCGGGACACACCAATCTGAGTAGGGTGTGTCGACGCTCATCGTCGGCCTGACAACCACCGACACCAATAATCGGCCTGGTGTGTCCGTGCCTTTACACCTGATGGATGTGTGTTGCTTGATTTCATGTAAAACGTTCAAACTGAAAACATTTGACCAACTGTTGACATGGAAAAGTACGTTTGATTCGATCTCAATGTTAAAGTGACTCCAGTAACAACAGTACTGGAACACATCACAGTCCAAAGTTAGTTCATACCATTCAAAGTCACGTCAGAACATACAACAGCAATTGAACGCATCACCGTTGAAAGATACTTAAGTGAATGAGCTGTAAGTGAACACACCACCTTTCAAAGCCACTTCAGTACAGTACGCACAACAGTTATTGAACGCATCACAGATCAATGCTACTTCAGGAAATAGAACACGTTACATATGGCCCAAAGCTCATCCATCAAGTACATGTTGAAGCTCGGCTTTAAATACTCAAGGCATTGTTTGTAGATAAAGGTAAAGAAACGTGTGTCACTGTCATCACTGCTTCATTCTTCAGTCATCACTGCCATCCCATCATCAGAAAGCTAACCTGCAGTTAACTGTTTCAACATCTACTCCACACTCCTTCTCAGAGCTAAGCAGACATCTGGAGTCAGAGCATTTAGAATGTCTTTTAATGTTGATTAACCCATTGACCCCTGATGGGTTGAAGCAGGGGACAGCTCCCCCCCCCCCTCCCCTGTCAGAGCTTTAATAAGATGTCAGCCACACAGAGAGGCGATGCCAGGACACCAGAGCTGGTGCCAGCCCTGCCGGACCCTCAGAGGAGTCCTCTAACCCCTCCAACAGAGCGGAGGGGGGACTGGCATCTGCTTTAATAAGGTTGCCCACTCCTCATGTCACCCCCCCCCCCCACTCCCTGAGCTGTGGAATGGGCAGTAGTGGGGGGGAGAGGGGGCAGAGGTAACAGCTGCCTGCAGCCCGGCCGTGGCAGGACCAGCTTTATTACGGGCGTCCAGGACCCCAGCTGATCCCCTCCCAGGGTCCTGTCACTCTGACGTCTTCATCACTGAGTGGAGCCGACAGCCGGGCCTGCCAGCCAGAGGAGGTGACAACAAATCCAATTACCTCCCCTCCATGGTGCCGGCCAGACTCGGGGGGGCAGTGGGACAGAGGAGGATGTTGCTAGGAGAGAGGATGGAGGCAGGACGAGGGGACGAGGGGTGGTCCGCCAGCAGCAGACTGACGGAGGCCAGGACGATCAACCTGAGGTACTGTATTTATTCTGCTGTGACACTTTCAGGACATAGAAACGTGTGCATGACAAACAGAGTATGAACTGGTTCAATGTGGACCTCTACATCCATGCTGTTGACCAACATATTTACCAATGCCTCGGCCTTCTACCCAGATTATCACTCTACTCCTATAGTCAGCGTTCAGGCACCCCCCCTCCGTTGCCACTTTCTCTCTTTATGAATACTTTGGTCTCGACTTTTGGCCGTAACTTCCAATAAATCTCCAGTGTCTGCCATCAACTTCCAGCTCTCCTCTGTTCTCCTTGTGCTTCGAGTCCTTGCTCCAGAACTTTCCTTTACACACGCTATACGTCTGTTTCCTTTCTGCATATGAACTATGATCATCTAGTCATGGTTCACACCTGATGTCCGAGTCCCTCTTCCCCTGCTTGGACTTATAGAACTGCATTTATATCCAGTAACTTCTTCCTGTGGTGGAAAGGAAACACTGATGTGACTCTAGCAAAAGGAACAGTAAAGCGCCGACCCTTCACCTCACACACCCAAGCACACACCTCCAGCTGGCATAAACAAGCAGCTCTGCCTCACGCGCTTCACAAATCTAAAGGATCTAAAACTGCGTGCTGCTGCGCTATCATATTCATGGCACACAGATTTGTGATGTACCACATGTTGCACTGTACGACATTTTTCTGAATCTGATTGACATATATAAATTCTAGAATAGTCTTTTTCACAAATGCATTACATTGGAATATCCCTGAAAAGCATCACCTTCCTGAAGGATCCGTCAGGTGAGGGTTGCTGCCCTAAACACAGACACGCTGTTTGACCTCCTATGTGCTCAAACTGGTATCCCTTCCTTTATGTCCTTCCTATATCTCCATTCTAAGCAGGGGTTAAGTGGGTCGTGAAAGACCCTAACCCAATGAGCTGATTCAGGCCTGCTTCTCCAACTCTGCTTCTAAACATTAACTCAATTACATCTCCATAAACAAATTGGTTCCTACTGATGTTCTGGGACGGAACAAGTTAAGTGCTGATCATCGCAGGCCAGTATTGATCAGCAGTCTGCACAGCTGCCCCCTGTGAGGGTGAGGGTGAAGGAGAGGGGACACATGTCTGGCAGAGAGGATGATGGGAGGGCCTGGAATGAAGGGAAAAGCAAAAGGAGGCAATTTGCCAAAGCGGAGCTGCTCAGCCGTTCTGTTCCCTCTCTGAACACTCCTTATCATCCATAGAGCTTGAGTGTCGGGAGTTTTGCTTTCAATCGGTGACTTTGGTGCCCAACCGGAGAAGATCATTCACCACTTCCTCTCCTGACACCCCCCCCCCCCCCACACAGGGAAGGGATGATCGATCCACGAGTGCAGAGGGAGGAGGGCGCAGAGTGTGTCTCACAGAGTTGGAGCATCTCTAACTTTTGAAGGTGGTTGAAGCCTTGCCAAGATGTTTTATATTCACAGTTAAATATTCAGCGCGCATGGTGGGCAGGGGCCATTTCTGCAGTCAGCCTGCTACTGAAAAGTGAAAGGGATGAGGCTGCTGGATGAAGGGAGCGAGAGACACGGGGCTTCATGGTAGTCAGATGAGAGGCTGCCAGCTGCTGATGGCTGACTGTCTGAGCGTGGCGCCTCAGGACATGCCGGCTGGAAGGCGATGCGATCTGATACCCACACTTATGCGGGGCTTATATACATATGGCCCTTATGCAGACGAGGCCCCTATCAGCTGCAGAACTTCCAGTGTTTTGGTCATTATGCCGAGTTGTTTGAGCGGGCGTCCTGCATGTCTGAATGAGGGATGTGGACTTACTGGGCTGTGACCTCTGAGAGAGGCTCTGCATAAAACCACACGGAAAAACTGAAACGTTGAATTTAATTAAATGTATTATGTCAACAGATGTCACATAACTGTTATAGGGTTAGTTAAAAGCAATAATATCAAGTTTGAATAAAAAAGATTAGGTTCAACTTAATATTATTACTTTCATCAAACCTTATACAGTTAATTAAAGTCAACGTTTCAGTTCTTCCGTGTGTCCATTCACCCCTCAGTCAAATACTTGTCGCTCTCAGTTACTTTTGTTTAAAGATACAGTATCATTCTGATGCCTTCTGGTTCAACCCCAAACACATGTCGGTGGATTTACAGGAGCACACTACAGGGACCTTTACTTCCTCTGCAAATAGGTTCAATATAAACTGTTCCCAGCTAAATCTGGAGATGAATATACCCGGGCAGAGACTCTGGGAAGAGAGGTTGCTGTTACTTTTTTTTTAATGTAATTTTTGCAATGTAATTTGTCAGTTCTGTGAGAACCACACATGGGGTTTTGCTAACCTCCATTGAATTGGGGTGAAGGCAGGAATACAGGAGATACAAAATAATGTAACACAACACCAGAAAAGAAAATGTGCGGATTCTTTTCTTTCTAAATACGTGTGGAAGTATATGTATTTAGGGGGAAGCGACCCTCTAATGACTGTGAGCGGTAAAGCAGCTCATTAACACTTTGGATCTGGATCTGATGAGAGCTGCCTTACAGGCATAATAGGACACATTAACATGAACAATTGTACAATAATGTTTCATTGAAAAAGATGGAGCAAGAATGAACACATTAGTTTAAAGTTTACATCATCCATACATTACACGCAACCATAACACGGGGAAATAAATGTTCTGTTGTAGCTGTTTCACTCTGCTTCCAGTCTTTATGCTAAGCTAGGCTAACCACGACTGGATTTTAGATTTGGACTTGGATATGAGATTAATATCAATCTGTCACCCTTAACAAGGAGGCACATATGAACTTTCAATCCCTACTCCTTAAACTACAAAACTGTTCAAATCAAGATTCAGAACAAGTTCCCTACAGAGAAATAAAATAAAGCGTAAGACATTCTGAATGTTTAGCTTTAGGTTCAGAGTTTAACTTGGTGATGAACAGTTTCAGTGAAATACTGGAACAGACACATACAGAATACATATTTAACATTTTAGAAAATGTTTTTGCAACTTTGAAGCTACTTGAGAGGAAATTGAGGGACAATCAAGTTTCAAGAGGTTTCCAATCAACACTATGTGGGACGTGTGGGTATGCAAAGCTAGCATGAGTCTGACTGTAACAATAGGAACACTTGTGTTTCCGTGTTCACACCTCGCTCCTGACTGTCAGTCTTCCATCACCTCGCCGTACGGAGAGGATAAAAACACATCCATCCCTCTTCCTGTGATAGTGCAGGTCACACCTCTCGGCTTGTGAGAGTGGGAGTGATTAAAAATGACAGGGAGACATGTTGAGTGTTTTTCATCAAAGACTGCAGCGGCTGCGTATCAGAACCGGGGGTCCGCAGGGGGAACCATCCGCTCCCCTCCGGCCCCAACCCAGACCCTGAAATGCTGATCCCCCCATCCCCTTCCCCTGACTACACGTCCAAGTGATTACACTACACCCCCCCAACCCCTCACTTACACACAAACACAGGCGCACACACACGCTCAGAGGGGCTAATTAAGGCTTTAATATGCAAATGAGAGCCGCAGTAAATTACACAGCTGGCAAATATGCCTGTTTTTGCCTGAAAATACATCAGGAGTGCAGCGAGGAGTGTGTTGCTGCTGTTGTTGTTGTGTTTGCAGAGAGACAAGGGATTGGCCCCCACCCTTCAAACCCCCATCAACTCCCCCTAAGCAACCCAATCGCCCCCCCCCCCCCCCCCCAGCTGGAGTGGCTCCTCCAGCTCGGTCCCTTTCAGAGGTATCAGGAGGAAGACTCTGCAGCTAATGTTGCATTTTAGTGACACCACAGGAGTCAGTGTTAGTATGGAGCTCATATCAACTGTGATGTGACATTTCATTTCTTTACACATTTAACTGTTTGTTTATGGTTTTGAAAAATGTATTCTTTCTTTGAGATACTACAGTATATGGGGAAAATGTCAAAATAAAAAAGGAGTAAAAATCATAGAAATTCATGAAACAGTCAAAACCTTACTCACGAGTTACGACAGATGTTTTAAAGCCTTCCATAACAGAGGATATTGGGATTTTAATGATATTCAAATGTTTATTTAAAGGGGATCTATCATGCAAAATGCACTTTTGTACGTCTTTTATACATGAATATGTGTCCCCGGTGTTCCAGGGAACTCACCAAGTGTCAGAAAACACAACCCTCTCTATTTTCCTCCATACCCAAATCTCTAAAAAAGGGGCTGCAACGGATCTGATAAAAACTGATACAGATTTGAACACTGTCCTGACGTCAGGACGGTGGCGCTACGGCTATTGGGCCAACTCCACCAATCAGGAGGAGACAGCCACGGCCATTGCCGTTCGAAAGCGCTGGAGACGCTGTAGTACATATGCCAGGCCTGTAAGTGGCGCTGTAGTCTGCCACAAAAGCAGCGAAGAAGACTTGGTTACCATGGTTACCCTTCTGTTTATTCTCTGCTGTGGCTTTCTTTCTCCCTCCCCGAGGCAAGCGTTTGCTCCCGCTGCTTTAATTCAATGCAATCCCTCCCCGTCGAGGCAAGCACTGTAATTCTCTCCGGTTAGTCCACCAGCAGATGACAAACACCCACCTCTCCGCCTCTTCCAAGGAACGAGGGGACCGTGCGGCAGAGTTTCAGTTTCTGTTTCTTTCGCCAGTCAAGATGTCCGTTAAAGTTGAAATCTTCCGGACAAAATTAGAAAAGTGCCGGTCAAAGGTCTTCTTTGTTATTTATTGAGCTTTAAAACAAATGAATAACGACTCTATATAATAAAACACGGAGGACGGAGATCTCTTTTTCTCCCCCTCTTCTGACAGCCCAGCAGCTGATCAGAGCCCGGCTCACCTCTCCTGCAGGGGGGCGTGGTCAGCAGAATCAGCCCCGTAGACAGCAAACAGCACACAGAGCGAAATGAGGCATGGCTAAAATGCATGATCTGTTTGGTATTTTGAAAACAGAAACGTATAAATATACCTTATATAGGTATGGCCCTACAATATATCATTTAAATATAGCATGATAGGTCCACTTTAACTGATGACCAAATGTAGATTTGTATATATTAACATGTTATATTTGGAATCTATATCACTTTAATATACTCCACTGCGTACTAATAAAACGTGTTATACAGATGAGGCACGTTATTCATTTGTTTTTGTTTGTTTTGCCTTTTCCCTTTTTATGCACGTGAATACAGCAACTCTGTGATATATGTATAACATTTGAATGTATAAAGAATATATTATACATTGTTGAACATTTAAATAAAATATTGTGGTTAAAAATCAGTGAATGGGTTTTTTTACATTAAAGGGTCAGCTCCCCCTCTTCGGGAGAGTATCTGGACCAGAGCTGCAGTACGGGTCTGCAGACTACACTGGATAACAAACCTGGGACCTCAAGACTCTATGCCATACGGTCCATCAATACATCTAATGTGTTTAGGACATCATATCAAATATCATCTTAAGTCTTATTTGGGCTCACAAGATACATATTCCAAATAAAGGAGTGTTTCATTGACACATTATTAAACCAAAAGAAAACCTAGTGAAAGTTAGTCTAATCCTTTTATGTTTGATCATTGTGTTCACTTCTGTGATTATATTGTTACATTTTAATTCAGTAAACTGTTGAAGTGACTCTCCCTGCTCCTCCACAGGGATCCTTCAGGACTGGTCTGTCCTCTTCCCTCTGTGCTCTCTGAACTCTGTGGGCTGTTTGGTTCCAGGAGGTGACTGGCTGATCTGGGAACCTTGCCCCCCCCCCCCTGCTGGAGCTTTGTTCTGCCTGGCTGCTGGTGTCTGCCTACGTTCTCAGTTCCCCAGAGCAGCGGTGTCATCATGATGCGACTGAAACCTGAGTGTGACTACATGCATGGTCAGGCCGTCCTGTCACCCCCCCCCCCCCCAGGGACTGACCGTGACAGGAAGGGGGCCCCAAACATACCCAGAGACCTCTTAGTTTCACGCTGCTCCTAAAATAAGACTCCACACTCCTTCAAATGGTGTCCTCTGGGCCGACGTCTCCCACAGCTATCTCTCCACACACACACACACACACACACACACACACACACACACACACACACACACACACACACACACACACACACACACACACACACACACACACACAATGCACACACACACACGTATCAGATATCACTCCCGTACCTCGCACATTATCAGAAATGTTAGTTTCACGCTGAGGTGTGAACAGTTGTTGGGTGAAATATGGAATATCAGACATCAGACATTGACATAAGAGTTGCCCACATGGAGACCGACAATGTAAACAAGTTATTCGTTCCAAAAAAACATCAGTATAGTGCAGGCTGCTTCTTACTAGCCATGTTAACGATGGGATGCGACCTAGTGGTCAAACTTATTATAACTGGGGGCAAAGCAGGAAGGCAGGTGACTGAGAAGGTAGCAGGGTGGATGGGCCAATATACACAGGACAATTTGACTTATTTTAACCTGCCTTGAGTTGACTCACATAAATTAAGTTACGTAAGTTTAGTGCGTTATGTGCATATCTTAACTACGAACAAACACACTTATTTTAAACTACAATCTTTCCTAAGTCTAACCAAATAATGTTGTTCCTCAACTCAACCAAGTAGTTCTGTTGTAATTCACACTCACTACACTACACGATTATTGTGTAATGATATCGATATTATGGGGTATCTAAAGAGACCATGAAAATGTTTTTTATATTTTGTTATCATTCAAATTCATGTTTACATTTTTTGTGTTACTTGTCTCTTTTTAACCAAATGAATTGCGCTCCAAATACGAGTGGATTATAGAGTGGACTGTACATTAAGGAGGGGCAGACGCTCCAAAGTCTCTTTAAACAGACACTAATTCAAATAAGTTATTTGTATTTTTAGCACACAATCCAAATGAACATTTTTGTAATTGTATTTCAATATTTGTATATATCAGTATTCACATTAGATCTAGTGTTAGAAATATCTTTTATGTATTGCTGTGAGAGCAATATGTAATGTTCCAAGATGACAGCAGACTGCCTTTGCAACAAACAGTTAGAAACATGGTGTGAAGTCTGTCAGGCATCATTACAAAGGTGAAAGGTGTCATACCATCAACAGACACTAGGTTGGGTACAGCTTTACAGTCAGATGCAATCCCAAATCATTAAGACATCAAACCAATTGTTATGATGCATATAATGTTCAGGTATTTTCTAATGTCATAGGGGTTTATTCAATTCTACGTTTTAGCATTTAAGTGATAGTTAGTGACGTGTTACACTGAACTGTTTCTAATATTCTGGTCCCCTCATGTATGTTAAGCAACAGAATAGAAACTCCTTTTCTAGATATTGTTAAACACAGCACTCTTTGCGTACTTAACAGGATCAATAAACATATTGAGTTCAAACATTTGTAAAACTTGTGTTGAGGAGCGATTTGATTAGATTGCATAGATGTGCCTAACACAGTGTTTCTGAAACTATGTTTCTTTGACCAAAAATAAGTAAAGTTACTAAAACATCCCTTTGCTCCTCCTGTCAAAGCCCCCACCTGCTCCTGTCACCCCTCTCCACAGACCACTGAAACAAACTACTCAACACACACACACACTTCATGCTGCTGTAATTATCACTCAGTGAGACATCTACAGCTACACCTCGCTGACACGCGACATTCAGAGAGGACACTGAGCTGATCACTGAGCTGATCACTGAGCCTATCACTGAGCCAATCACTGAGCTGCTCCTCTAACAGCTGACAGGACGCCACGCTGCTCAACCCAAAGCCAAACACTGCATCACAAACAGGTAAACAGGCGGAGGAGCCCCCGCCCGACCCGCCTGATAAGGATGTGTCCACCTTACAACGCTGGCCATTGCCCCTGTAGCAATGGGCTTTGACCCCCCTGTGGCCCTCGCCAACAGAAGAAGTTATGATAATACAATTTTAGGTAGCATTGTGCTGTAACTAGCCAAAGATAACAAAGCATTTTGTTTTTCATACTGTAATATAGTACTTACTGAAACATCATGGTCATTTACGTTTCATTTTTGTGCGCAATGACCAAAATACAAGTTTTAAAATGTTGAACACTGTCTTTGTCTCTTTTGCCCCTTTCAAAAAATAACTGGCCCTAGCATGGCCCCCCAAGTAAAATTGGTCTAGAACCGCCACTGCTACAGGCGGAACTTTCCTCCCAGAAAAGAGTGCTTTCCACCAGGGCCAGGGTGCATGAATATTTCAGATGGGTAAATAATTCATAATGAACGGCAAACAGGCCAGTGATCAAATGAAGCAGCATGGCAACAGACATGAAAAATCTGACTCTTGTAAACAAAGACAAGAGGACCCAGATTTCCTCCCCTCTCGCCACCGTCTCCTCTCGCCTTTTAAATATGCGCATGTTCAATCGCCCCCCGCATCGTCCTCAAACCACACACACACACGAGGCCCATGTATGAACACACAGACTCCGTATCAGCGACTCTGTCGAACACACAAAGTGTCGCCGTAACCTCCCCGTCACTCACTCACATTCATACCCACACTTATTTCCCTTCAGAAGAATGACATTTTCACGTATTCCTGAGCGACCCGGGGAATGTGACTGAGCGAGAACACTTGATCTGGCCACCCGCTGTTTTCTGATGGAAAGATTTGCTTTTTAATACAATCGTCACTACCCCCACCTGGATATGCCACGCCAAGACAAATCCCAGCTGTGTGACTCCAAAACCTGACAGAGCTTAAAAATTCCCTTATTATTATTCCCTTAAAATATCCAGACACACTAACTCCCAACAATGGTGGAAATGCTAATCACGTCTCTCGGCGGCTTATAGGAGCATGAAAACAGAGCCGCCAATATGGAGGCTTTGGTGCATGTGCAAAAGTGAGGAAGAAGAGGAGGAAGAAGAGGCAGCTTTAATGACACGCATTCACAGAAGCGGCATGGCTCTTAAAGGCTGCTTCTCTGAAATCTGGCCCATCTTGCTGCTTGACTTTAGCCAGAGGAGACTTTTCATAAAAATCAGACTTAATCGTGTAAACAACGCGCAGACAAACAGAAAACCACTGCAAACAAAAATAAAACAACTCTGGAAGCTGTGCACGGATCGCCTTCAGAGTTAATTTTAAAGTAAGCATTCCGTTCCTTGGAGATTTTAATTAATGCTTTAATATGCAAATAAGTTAGCAGAGATAAAATCATGACAAACAGATGGCAAGTGTGGGTAATTATTTTGTGAATCCAGCAGGGGCATGTATTAAAGTTATGGTATCGTTTACCTCAGGCCTCTGCAGCCATGGATGGTGGAGGGGGGGGGGGGGGGGGGGGGGGGGGTGGTAACGACTTACGTGTGTCTCCAAATGACAAAGTGAGATGCAGTGAGTCTGAAAATATCACAAATGCAAGATATTAAGGGTATCCTCAGTCTCCAGTAGCCTTTCATTCATAAGGAAGTATATTTGAATTAAAAGCACCAATGGTCATTTAAACACTTTTTTACTAAAAGGGCACCACCCCATACTTTCCACATCAGGCAGGGCGGATGTCAATAAACAACCTTGAAGTAACAGAAATCACAGTTTATAATACCAGGTAATGTTTTTTATGGATTAAATAATGCTGTTTAGAAAACCTCACCAAAAGGAGTAATTAGTGCAGCAGATGGAGTTTTCATGGATGTCATGCTAGATGTTTACATTTCCATTTTTTTCAGAACCCTTCAACGACTCCCCCTCTTTGTTGGTGTTGATGTTGATATTGATATTGCGCCCTATCTTAAAACGACCCACAGTGTGCTCATTGTGTTTGGAAGTTTCAGAAAGCCATGTTGTGTGAGTAGAGAAAGTACTGCGGCAATGTTGGTCAATAGCTGTCATTAGCAGCAGAAAGCGATTATGCCACATAGCGGTGCCTTAAAGATGCATTTGTGTAGACCAACTCGGAAGTCAGCGTCGCAGGGTGTCCCTTCACAAAAAGCAATAGGATTTCTCCATTGGATTTCGGAATATTGCAGTAAATAGGATCTTTGGCAAACACCTTTATGATATGGTCAACTGGATAATCTCCACATATTAACATAACGTTAAAGCTAAGCTAAAAGAGGCTAATAATAATAATAATTTGGATTTCAATAAACCCAAGGACGCTTTACAATAGGACGAGGGGCCGTGGGGGGGACAGAAAGGAACATAAATAAGAATATAAAAAACTGAAATAAACAAAGGCTGGTCACAAAGATGTAGAGAGAGTTAGCTGAGTGACCGACAGATGTGTTTTGAGTGCTTTTTTGAAGATATGAACAGTGTCAGCCATCCTGATTTCAAGGGGGAGGCAGTGCAGAGGGGGGTGGGGGGCTGCAACGCTGGATGTGGGAGTTGAATGAGAGGGTGGAGTCCAGAGTAACACCCAGGTTGCGGGCTTCAGGGGAAGGATGCATGGTGCATCCATCAACAATGAGGCGGAGATGTCCAACCCTCAAGAGGAGTGCTTTGGGGCCACAACCATGAAACCATGAGCTCAGTCATGTTGCTGCTGAGATCGGCTTGATAATGATAACATTGAGTAGTCTTATTTAGTCACTTGTTAGTAATAACTTGGCAGTGTATGAAGGGAAGTGTCCGATTTAAGATGCAGAATGCTAACATGGTAGGTTTGGACAACAATTCACATAGCAGTGAAACAGCACCTTAAACAGTGGGCCTACCTGCTCCTGTGGGGGGGGGTGGTCCAAATCCAGGCCCTCAAGAGAGCTGTTAATCCTCAGGGCCAGACACAGGGCCATCAGGCCTCCAACCTTCAGCTCATTGTGACGGAGGTCCAGCCTCTGGATCTGACGGCTCTCTGCCAGGAACTCTGCCAGCGCCACAGCCCCTTCACAGAGACACACTGTTAGACTGATCTGAAAACCTTCTTCTGCTACCCTAAATGACCTGCGTTAGACCAGGTATGACTTCTTTTAACTCTATAGAACTTACTAAACTAAAGAATCTTCAGATTCAGACGCTGGAGAAGCACATAGAGCAGCTCTGCCTCTAAAGTCTCTGAAACCACACTTTAAATACTACAGAAAGCATGCTGTGTCTCTTTAATGTAGTTATACGTTAAAGCATTACAGGAGGTGATAGGATTACATTATGGATCAGGGAGTCCTAAGATACTGTTGTTTGTGGAAAGTAAAAGTAAAGACTTACTCATGGATAACACCATTTTAGGGCAGTAGTTTTAAACGACACCGATCCAAGTTACGTGTTGAAATTATGCATTTTTAGAGCCAAAAGAATATATCAAAAAATGCCAACTTGGGAACTGGAAAACTGTGGAGGGCATTTTCTGATATATATATATATAATTAATCATACATGCATATGCTTGATATGAAACCAAAATGTGACCAAATTCAACCCAATTATTCTTAAAAACGTATATTAAATATAGTTATAGTGTATGACATTTTAAAAAACTAAATACATTTCAATATTTGAATGGTCCTAATAAAACAATATATAATCACAGGATTGGTGCTACAGGCAAAGACATGTGTGTCATGGTGTATACCTTCACATGTGATGCTGGCTTGAGCCAGGCCGAGCTGCAGCAGCGAGCAGTTCATCAGAGGCTCCCTGATCACCTGCATGCCCTCGTTCCCCAGGAGGTTCTCCCCCAGATCCAGGACCTGCAGGACCCTCAGCAGCGGCTGAAACACAGCAGCAGCTCAGATCTTATCCTGGTGGAAACTGAAGACCTTTACTGACAGTAAAGTAGGTCACTGAGTGCTGAAGCTTTGTGTAGTGTGTGACTCAGTGTGTGAAGGCTGAGAAGTTTGAATCATTATTATGATTGTTATTATGCGGTGATTATTATTCCCTCTCAGAACGTTTCCTCTCGTGTTAAACGCTCAAAACTTCTGTTTCCACTCTCCAGAGCCACATTAGCATTGAAGGTTGATTAGCTGGCGCACAGAGCTGGGGTGTCTGGGGCACAAGAGGCCCATGTTGCCCGACAGCTTGAAGAGGAGCCCACCACCCACTCCTCGTGGCCCCCTCGCCTCGCCACCCTTGTTAAACTCCTCTGGTCACTGCTCTGAGGAGCGAGGGAGCGCGGGGGCGGAAAGGAAGCCAGGAAGGCACCAGACAGACCCAGAGAGCGCCTTCTTTTGAGTTAATTTGCACCGCGGTGACAACAAACACACTTGAGAGGGTCCCCCCCTTTTCCTCGCTGAGTTGTGGCACACAGAGGCACCGCCACATCCAACGCGTGGCGAGAAGCTTCTCCGGTGAAGAGGGGAGGAGGAGAGGGAGGAAGAGCATCTCCAATGGATATGCACCAGGGATGATAGCAGACAATTAAAGAGGCGACTGCGTGGTGAAGAGTGTGAGCGGAGCATGGTTGAAGCCTGTCAAACGTAAACCACAGGAGGGTTGGAGTGAGAAGTTTGAGGGGGGTACGAGTGTGAAGCCACCAAAAACACAGTATGCTTTCACACATGACATGCTGGCTTTAAACAAAAAAACTGCGGAACACACAAAGTAGAAAAAAAAAACGAGGGCCCTGCATGACATATACCCCCTTTCCACCGAAAACTAGTTCTAGCTCTAGTGCTATTTTGGTTCGGAGCTATCCAACAACAATGGGGGACTGCATCGGATCTACGCTTGTGTTGCTTTCAATCGTACGCAGTCAGATTAAATAGAAGAACGAATTTCCCAGCTTTATACTCTTCTCCAGTAGAGTGCCGTGGTTCATTGTTTATTAATGT
The DNA here is from genome assembly GCF_902827165.1 of Trematomus bernacchii. Lineage (NCBI taxonomy): Eukaryota > Metazoa > Chordata > Actinopteri > Perciformes > Nototheniidae > Trematomus > Trematomus bernacchii. Next base: position 1,521,377 of record NW_022987649.1, on the reverse strand, counting down.
GGATCAGCGACATTTACCGACCGCTGCAGTGCTGCTCGTCCACTGGAGTTTAGTCCACCGTTAACTCACGGCAGAGTTTAGTCTCCCGTTAACGCACGGCAGAGTTTAGTCTACCGTTAACTCACGGCAGAGTTTAGTCTACCGTTAACTCACGGCAGAGTTTAGTCTACAGTTAACTCACGGCAGAGTTTAGTCTACCGTTAACTCACGGCAGAGTTTAGTCTACCGTTAACTCACGGCAGAGTTTAGTCTACCGTTAACTCACGGCAGAGTTTAGTCTACCGTTAACTCACGGCAGAGTTTAGTCTACAGTTAACTCACGGCAGAGTGTAGTCTACCGTTAACCCACGGCAGAGTTTAGTCTACCGTTAACTCACGGCAGAGTTTAGTCTCCCGTTAACGCACGGCAGAGTTTAGTCTACTGTTAACTCAAGGCAGCGGCCGCTTGAAAGTATTCACTGTCTGACTGTCAAACACTGATACACATTTCCCATCACCATATGTGAATGTATTTCAGTCTGAATTTACACTGTATTAGATGGGTGATGATAGCATAGCAACTGAAGCTAATCTGACTATCTTGACTACGAAAAACTGGTTCGCAATCAGGCACTAGGTTTGCTGCTAAAGGGTTAATATTCTCCTCAGAATTTAGATTTCCGAGTGAATTTAGACACAATTATCCAAATGTTGGAAGTGGAAGTCAAGTGGCCCATATCTGTCTTAGTTGTTCAAAAGACAACAAGTCACAGGGACAGGGAGTGAAAGCACACACACCAAGCAGAAAGGTTAATAACAGCTCTCCAGTCATCATATTCCACACAACCAGCTACGGGTCTAATTATCATCATTATGGCCTGCAAGGACAGCTACTTATCCCCGAGACTGGCAGACCACATGAGCACCCCTCCTTAACACACATCTATTATTTAATCAAACTGTTCCTTCTTTTGGTAGCACTGGAGGAGACAGAGGAAGTGTGAGTGTGTGTGTGTGTGTGTGTGTGTGTGTGTGTGTGTGTGTGTGTGTGTGTGTGTGTGTGTGTGTGTGTGTGTGTGTGTGTGTGCCTACAGTACATGGGAGGCCTTTAATTTCTAGCCTTTTGACTTCCACAATCGCCACTCACATGACAGGGAGGTGCAGTTTATGCTGCCAATCAGACGGAAGGAATGCATGTTATTAGGGGTGTACTGTGAAACATGTGGAGGCGGGACTTTTTTAGAGAGGATTGTCTTCATGAGGCAAACGCTCTTCATTTCCTCAAGGGATAAAAGAAAAGCAGGTATCTGATAATCTCAGCTGTACTGTTCTGATCACTTTAATGTCAGAGAAAGAATCTAGTACATATTTTCCAAAGCGGCAACATTTTTGGCATGAAATCCCCTCTTTCTGTTTTCCCCCTGAGCTGTAGTCAAGGGAGAGTAACACAAAGAGGTCATTTGGTATTAAAAAGAAGGCAACAATCCATTTGACATGTCTCATTAATCTCAGTTTCAGGTTAACTTTCAGGTAAATGGATTTAGCATCACTCACACGAAAATAGCAAATGACATTCAGTTCAGTATTCAATTCAATTCAATAGCTTTATTAGCATGACCATAGTCCTCGAAAAGTTACCTATCGGTGTAACAAATGGTTTTGCCTAGAGTTTACAGGAACAAGTTATTTTAGGAATATTTAGGCCTCATAGCTCTTCCTGGTTGGATCCTCCAGGATGATAATAATAATAATAATAAATGGTATTTACTAGGGCTGTCAGTCGATTAAAATATTTAATCGCGATTAATCGCATGATTGTCCATAGTTAATCGCGATTAATCGCAAATTAATCGCACATTTTTTATCTGTTCTAAATGTACCTTAGAGGGATATCTTTCAAGTTTTTAATACTCTTATCAACATATGAGTGGACAAATATGCTTTATATGTTTGTTTATTATCATTTGAACAATGACAAATATTCTCATGAATATTAAACACAACAACCTGAACATTACAAATATTCGCCTCAATTCAACCTGGAACCTCTCTCATACAATAATACTGTGTGTGTGTGTGTGTGTGTGTGTGTGTGTGTGTGTGTGTGTGTGTGTGTGTGTGTGTGTGTGTGTGTGTGTGTGTGTGTGTGTGTGTGTGTGTGTGTGTGTGTGTGTGTGTGTGTGTGTGTGTGTGTGTGTGTGTGTGTGTGTGTGTGTGTGGGGACACTGTGATGGATCGTTGAGCTATGTGCAGCTCAAGGCATATATGCTCGAATGGGAGCTGCCTGGACGCTGCAATAATGTTGCGCTGACTTTTCGTACAATGTCCCACTGGCAGGCTACCTGCATAAAGTCAAGTGCTCGGCGCAGTTGTCGGCGAAATGTCATTGAAACAGCTCCTTATATCCGTTAGCGCAGCTAGCTAGCACCAGATGCTAACAACAACACGTAGGTGTGCCTCGCTCGCGCGAGTCGCGCCACACATACACACTCCCCTCCCGGTCCTCCCGATGGCCAGTCCGGGCCTGCCAGTGAGCGTGGAAGTGTGGTCTGCCACAAGCGGGCGGTAGGAGCGGGGCTGTCAGCATCAGCTTGTCGATGGTATTTTACACTCGATGCGCTCTGAAACTACGGCGGCCGAGGACAAAAAATACACATGCGTTAATCGCGTTAAAATAATTAGTGGCGTTAATTTTTTTTTGCGTTAACGCGTTATTAACGCGTTAACTTGACAGCCCTAGTATTTACACATGATTTACTTATAACGGGCAAAATATTGTAACGCTGGACTTTTCTCATGCTCAAGTTGCTCCGGTACAAACAACACTATCGTACCAACGATACCTGGGATGATTTGGTACTGCAAACAATCTTTGCTAGCTAGCTAACAGTGGCGATCGTCACTTCCTGTGCAGGCACAACACCTGTGAGCCTTCGAGACGACACTAGCATGTCAAATTTCACACATTGCACAAGTGGTCACCATGCACCACATTGCAGTTTAGTAGAGGAAGTATCCAAGTTGAGACACAGCATGAGCCTTTGGTGCATCTTTTTGGTGACTGACCAGGATTCTGATGTCAAAGATCAGTTCTGGTCCCTGCCATCAGAATATGCTGACTGTTGTCATGCCTTGGTTCTGTTCCAAACTAAAGCTGTGATGTTCCTCACCAGAGCCTTGGCCAGATGGACCATGCCTCTTGCAGTGATCTGGTTGTTCCTCAGCAGGAGAACCCTCACACCTGCTGTCTGCCATCTCAGACCATCACACAGCTCCTCCAAACCTGCGGAGTCAACAACAACAACAACATCCAGTTACTGCAATCAGCTAAACCGGTTCAACCCGACTGTTTGTGTTTGTAAGCTAAGTGGTACTGATGTTTGGTGGGTCATTCTTTAATTTTAATTAAATTTTTTATTTAGCCTTTATTTATACAGGTGTAAAATCTCATTGAGACACAAGGTCTCATTTGCAAGAGAGACCTGTTAATAAGCCTAAAGTGAATAAGGTTATAAGATTAATAAGAATATGTCCCACATGTTGCTCTGCCTTTCAGAAACACAATGTATATTTATTTAAAATGTGGTTTATTTGGTCACAGATAAGCACCCCACCATCGTCTGCCACAGCGTTGCTGCTGAGCTCCAGGGTGTGCAGGGTGGTGTTGTAGCGCAGCAGGTCCCCCAGGTGCAGCGCGTCCTGGTAGCTGTTCAGCAGGTTGTTGGTGAGGTGGAGCTGCTGCAGAGCCCTGTTCCACTTCAGAGCACTCACTACAAGCAGAAACAGAAAGATCCAAAACTGATTAGAAACGGAATTACAATTATTTGTCTTGACTTTGAAAGACAAATAATTATATATATATAATAACTATAATAATTATAATAATTATAATAACTATAATAATTATATATATATAATAACCAGCAAATATATTACAGTTTGTGGGATCTGTTTGTCTGAAAAATACTAAATCCATTTGGCAGGGCTTTCTCATGTCACACAATTATTGAAGCTCTTCACTTTAACCTGTTAAGCCCGGAGCCTGTTTTTCAGGTCTCAGGCTCGAAAATGACATTCCCAGAACAAATGACTATAACTTCACTTCTAAAAGGGTTAAATTAATAATGTTTTTTCTCAAAGCAATGATACACCTGTGAGTTGGATGTAGAAAAGTCAGAATCAAAATAGATGTTTTTATTTTAAAGTAAATTCTGATTGAACATAGTAAGAACATGTAATGAATGAATGATGGGATAGTTCATCATTTAAAACTACTGCCCTAAATTATTTGTAGTTATATAAAAAGCTATAACATATAATAAGTACCCTGTATCAAGATTGATGCAAAACAAGTGAAATTTTACCTTTTTAGAGAGGTTTAGAAGAAAAAAACCCACCTCTGGGGTCATTTGGGTGTATTTGCCGTTTCTCTGGAACCCATTGGTCGATGTTGGTGATTGACACCTCTTTTTAACTATTAGAGCCAATAGAATCGAGGGGAAGTTCCGAAATCCACCTACACGTTACCATGTTACTCTCTGAAAACTGAAAACTAGGCTTATTGATCATAAATATGATGATGGATTATCAGTAATCATTTCAAAGTGACACAGAGACATTGGATTAACCTTCAGCAGAGTTTTTATGCGTTTAATGCCATTGAATACAACTTTTGTTCAGAAAACAGCAAAGGTAAGACGTATTTGCCGTTTGGCTATACGTAAAGTGGAGTTGTGGGTTGTCTTTGCTGGCTTTCGCTGCCGCGAGTTTTGGTCGCTCAGTGATTATACTTATACCATTGGAATCTGCGGAATCTCAGCTTTCATATGCTATCTTGTTTGTGCAGAACCGATGAAGTATAACATATTTATACCGTGAGTTATGTGCTAAGTGCGTTAGCATTCTTTCGTTTAGTGCTAATTCAGAGGCTCGGCGTTAGACTTGTGTTTTGTTTCGGTAAAAATGGTTCATATCGTCAGTTAGCTGAGTTTCTTCCCGTTAAGTGGGTATGACACATTCATAGTTTGTTAAATGTTAAGAAGCCCTCAGACGTTTCTTGCAAGATGGGGCGGGGGCTCCCGGGCTTAACAGGTTAAGGTGATAAGAGACACGTGGCAGGCTATAACCTCAGAACACAGAAGTGGGCAGTGAGAAAGGTCTGCAGCCCCTGCTCTTCTAACCCCTTCCCCCCGGCCTTACACTAAGACATATAAAGAGTTCTAAATTGATATTAGACATGATGCACTGCACTGTAAGTATGTCCTGTGATTGTGGCTCCTCCGGTTGGTAACTGACTGATTGATGGAGAGTGAACTTGAGCATCAAAACAGGAGCACAGCAGGACCCTCCACCTCCTGTAATTACTGCGCTGCAGATCAAGTGGCACTCCTCCACCAGCATGAACAGACCATTGTTGGAGCCAGGGTTGTGACTCCTCAGTGTGGGGGCCCTTACACAACACTGGTAAACTTTCAGGGCCCCCTCTTCAAAATGTCAATGTGTACGCCATTGTAGGGATCTGTTCATTATGGCGCTTTATCAAACCTCTGCTGGTGTTTTGAGAGATCTGTTGTATTTATCTGCGTGTTGTTGGCCTCCCCTGTGTTTCTTTGTATCTGTGTCATGTACTGTAAGGCGGTACACATTTGTCAGTGTTTTCTGGGCCTTTCTGCCCTTGCATCCAGATCGATGGTGCAGATTTGATCAAGGCTGTTGGGCTGCATGTGGAATGCCAACATTGTCATCAGGCACAGTGGGAACCAAATGGTGGAATCGGTGGGATTGATCCGGTCGAGTCCACCGCCGGCGCCCAATCCGCAATCAGAGGCCCTCCGATCGAAGGCAATGATCCTCAGCCGGGAGCCCCCGCAGGGAGGGAAGGAGGGGGTTGTCGCTGGGCTCAGATGTGGTGGGATGAGAGGGGATTGTGAGGAGGAGGAAGGTGGAACCTTCAATATCAAAGAGATTAAGGAAATGTTGGAGGAACAAGTTTCTGTCGGGGATACCGGGCAGTGCTGCGTCCAGCTGGGGGGGGGGGGGTCTTTCGTCCCAACATAGTCAGAAACAGATGCATCACCATGGCAAATAATTATGTAGTATTTGTATGTAATTATAAAGGTTTTTTTTGACAGGAAGTTCAGGGTGTAAGGGACTCTCCGGTTAGGTTGGCCTAACCACATCATAACTAATTTGACTTAATAACTCTAAATATGTCAATGTTTAGTCCTGAGTTCAGCCCTACACACTTTGGATAACTGGATAACTATTATGACAAACATTGTTATGGCCAGCACACTTAAGAATAATTGATGCTAATGTTGAGCCCCGTTAAAATGTTCTCATCCTCATTTATTATTAAAAATGTTTAAATAAAAAACAATATTGTTATTTTCTGAATCCTTGAAGAAAACCCAAATCTAACATACACACCACAGCTTGGATTGTATCGTTACAGCAGTATTTATACCTGATTAGTACTATTTATTTTATTACACTATCCCTTGGGATGAATTTCTTATTTTTTCTTTACTCACCACTGTGTTATTCTGAATGAATCCTGAAAACAAAATAGATGTATGATCTTTGACTCATAATGGTTATTACTGCAACATCCCTACTGAGCTCAGCATCTGAGCCTTTTATTAACAATATTAATGTGATACGTGACTGTGTGTGTGTGTGTGTGTGTGTGTGTGTGTGTGTGTGTGTGTGTGTGTGTGTGTGGGTGTGGGTGTGTGTGTGTGTCCTGGCTGCCAGCACCTTTATAGATGTGTGCAGCGGTGTGTAAAGTGACAGGTAAGAGATTAGGCCTGTAATCCGGGGCCAGACCTGCAGAGAGGGCCACAGGTCAAAATCTGGTCCTGCTGGCCCCAGGACGCACACACACACAGACACACACACACACACACACACACACACACACACACACACACACACACACACACACACACACACACACACACACACACACACACACACACATGCATGCATACAGTCAGACACAAACCACAAACACAGCCATTCATTAATTTATACTGTAAATCCACATGTTAATATTTTTTAAAGCTGACATTGAGTGAGTTTTCAGTGAGGAAACATTGTGTGTGTGTGTGTGTGTGTGTGTGTGTGTGTGTGTGTGTGTGTGTGTGTGTGTGTGTGTGTGCACATCATACCCAGTGTGTACAGTGGAACCCCGCTGAGCTGGGCGTTGTGGAGGTGCAGCTCTGTGAGCCGGCTGGTCAGCAGGGCTTTAGAGAGAGACTGAGCCGGGTAGTCAACCACAGCCACATTACACACATCCAGCCTGGAGAGACGCACACTCTGAAACACACACACACACACACACACACACACACACACACACACACACACACACACACACACACACACACACACACACACACACACACACACACACATTGTTATGCGATCAATACAGGCACATGAACAAAGAAACAGTTCATGGAGATGTCTAATAATCCCCAAAGTAGAGAAATCACAGTGTATGGTGGAAGAAAAGGCTTCACTATTAACTATTAAAACTTAACGTAAAAATAACTGTGATGGGTAGGACACAGAGATGTGCCTTCTTGGGTTCGGGATAGTTCTGAAGTTAGATGTATGAGGTCTAAACTAGTGCTACAACGTACATGGTTCACAGACGCAACTGCAACAAATGTCATCAACGCATACTTATTCCTGTACTTGTTTATTTAATTATTTATTAAGTAGTCAACTCTGATATGCAAATGTCACTACCCGTCTGTTTTTAAACACTGTGATTTGAACTGCATGTGTTGTATTAATGCATGTATCTATGTATGTATAGTAGAGATACAAATACATATATTGGTTTTGGTTTATTGCTTGTTGAGATATGCACTGACAGGATTGCTTTCCAATGATAATAAAGGAATTCAATTCAATTTTGATGAGTGTAAATCAGTACTGGAGGGACCTGAGGAGAGATTAAGAGGTGAACAATTTGGTTGGTTTGGGAGAGTAGAATGAAGTGACTTAGGGTCATGTCATACTCATTTGCTTCATCATAATACATTATAGAGGTATAAGTGTTAGTCTGTTCAATTCTTGTTTCAACAGCCGTTTATTAACACTATTTATGTTGCACGTGACCAGAGATAAAAAGGAGACTTAAGAGCGGTGCAGGGATGACGTATTTATCCAGAAGTAAGCTGCGCATGGGTTCCCTCGACAAAAAAGCAATGGGATTTCTACATAGGATTTTGGAAAATAGCTCAAAATAAGGTCTGTGGAAAACGAACCTGTTTGATAGATGCACGTTTTGTTCAGCCGGATAATATCCACATGTCTTCCCTACTTTTATCATTTTTTAATCATAAATCTAATCACCAGAAGCAACATGCTAACGTTATGCTATAAACAAACTACAGCCGAGTACAGCAGGGTCGCACGACTCTAACGTCACGCCAACATAAGATTCATATTCAAAAATACAGATTCAAAATGTTACTAGTTGAAGCGTTTGTTTGAACAGTTTGCAGGAGGCCAACCCTGTCTCCTAAAAATGACGTTCCCACAGAACTAAACTGCATTCTCAATTACGTTTAGCTAGAAACGTATTTTCTCCCACGTTACGTTTGTTATGAACGTATCTCAAATACTTTTATTTTCTACATATCTTTGCCATTTATTGTCTTGCTTATAATAATGATAATAGTCATTTATAAATATTATTTTAGAGCACACATTTGAAATCGACAATCGGGCTCGATATATGGTTAAATTAAAATCAGTAGGCGAGGCTGTAATTTCGCCAGCTGTTACTCATGAGCGAGGCAGAAAATAATAGTTTTATCATGCCAAAAAGCTGCTGGGTCGGTTGTTATTGTCAATATTAATATAATAATTATTTATTTTTAATAGTCACACTCGATTTCGCCGATTTTCTTGTTGCCCCAGCTGGTCGACACCTCTTTTAGCAGAAACAAAGGCTACATTAATGTATTCAATCGATGTTAATCCATGTGTGTGGAATTAGCGGACGTGACGTTGTGCGATTGCGTCGCCAGGCAACAGCTTGGGTTCATGTTAATTTACAAACTCTTCAACTACAACCCTAGTTATATTTAAAAACATTTTAGAAGGCCTCACAAAATACTTTAATGTAAATTAAAATTAAAATGTGAAGGAATGTGTGTATAACAAAATACATCCGTCATAAACAATACCGGAAACAGACGTAGGCAAGATCCTCAGCTCGGTGATTGGATGGTTTAGCCGCAATGCACGTTGGGATATGGTGTTTATGCGATGTGAAATCCGAAAACATTTAAAAAAAATAATAATAATACTTTATTCCGAGTGTTCTTGCTTTTCTCTTTGAAAGTCATCACATAACGGCATTTTAATACACGGTTCGGCTGCATTAAATATTACATATCTGCCGTAGTTCTGTATTTATAGAGTCCTGATTAGAAGATTTCTGGACACACAGGAACAACTGCCACCAAAACTGAAAACTTGACGTAGATCATAAATATATCAACAATTAAACAAGATCTTACATTTATTTTCACACAATACATCTCCTTGCAGTATCAACACTAATTCGGCTGACTTTTATATTTGATCAAATTGGTAGATAGCATTTACACCATAACGGTGCACAGCTGATAGAAAGGGACACCTACTGGTTAAAGCACGTTATTGCATTTTTTTGTTGAAATAATGTTATTTGATGAAAAAAATATTTAGAGTACATACTTTCATAGGGGGAAAGTAGAAGGTCAATGATAGAAATATAGAATATAAAAAATCAAGAAGATACTGTAAGTGATCTCTACAATAAAACAGTTTAGTGCAGGACGTCCAAAGATATTAATAGAAGGATGTGCAAAACAGAAAAACTAATAAGGCTTTATTAAACATTAAAGAATACTTTAGGTTAAGGTCTTCTTTCAATTAAGAAAAAAAGCTTTGGGGGTATCTACAGATAAATATTAAGCCTGACAAAGTACTAATATATTGCTTTCCTGCAATGTTAACTATGTCGAAGCGCTTATTTTAACTGATACAATTATTCTGTATTCATGTTTTATATTCTCCATTTATTTGAATAAATGACTGAATAAAAGCACACTGTTTAATGATGTATTTGTTTTATCTTCTGTCAGAACAAGTATTGCTATTGTTTTACATAGTATATCCTTTAACAGCCAGAATTATTTCTAGAAAATGGTGAAGGTTTGTTTAAGAGAAGGCTGTAATGAGAGTTCACATTTATGCTACATTGAAGGGTGGAATTGACTACACATCTTCAGAAATATAATTTGCTTCAGATATACTGTAACTCATAGCAATATTGTAACCATTAAGAAAAGCCAACTGCATTAAAAACCCAGTTAACAAACACAAGGTAAAGTATTTTTCCTTCAGTAATGAAGATGTAATTCCAATGTAGACACACCTGGGGTCGCTGTTCAGTCTGTTACGCTGAGCCATGCATTGTCTGGAACGTAAAAGGGACGAAGAGGACGAAGTGAAGTGACGTACTTCCCATGTGAAAACATTCCCAGTTAAACATGCAAAAACATATCGCTAAATAAAAAGATAAAAAACTGGCATGTAATTTACGTTAGAATAAATAGAATGGTTTTGAATAACCCCCAGTGCCTTAATGTACCAGCGAAAGAGGCTGTTTGGATGATAATTTAAAAAAAAAGGTTTTTGCCAATCTGATCAGAAATGTAAGAAAACCATGGATTTGTGGATCTTCAAAGAGCCCGATTACGATGGCCAGACAGGCAAACAATGACATTAAATCATTGGAAATCGACGATCGGGCTCGATATATGGTTAAATATAGCAGTAGGCGATCGATGTCCATAGATGAGAGTAAAATCTACGCCACTTTACAGCCCCGCCCACTTTTGGGGAAACCAACGCTGTCATTTGAACGGCGATCAAGCCTGAAGCCACAGAGCTCTTCTCTTACTGTCCTTTCTTCTTAGAGGAAGTACAGAAACACTGAACTCTGGATTTGTTTTAATGTTTGAGGTGCAATAAACGACACAGCAGCTTTTTGGCATGATACAACTATTATTTTCTGCCTCGCTCATGAGAGTATTAACGGCCCGTCCACACAGCGGCGTGCGTTAAAGCTTCAACGCTTCAGCCCATTCCCTTTGAATGGGGTGACGTCACGCTTCACCGAACTGCATTGTGGGAGCGAAGCGTAGCTTTGCTCACGTTGCTCGCTGCAAAAGTTAAGCAATGTTCAACTTTTGAAGCTTCGACGGAAGCGCCAGCCAATCGAATCATATGCCAGTACAAGCTCTAGCCAATCAAACCGCTGCCTGTGTGTCCGGGGCGGGAGATTCAGGTGATTGGTTGTTGGTCTAGCTTCAGACATGCCCGCCGGCAAGCGACAACGCACGCCGCTGTGTGGACGGGCCGTAACAGCCAGCAAAAATTACAGCCTCGCCTACTGATTTTAATTTAACCATATATCGAGCCCGATTGTCGATTTCAAATGTGTGCTCTAAAATAATATTTATAAATGACTATTATCATTATTATAAGCAAGACAATAAATGGCAAAGATATGTAGAAAATAAACGTATTTGAGATACGTTCATAACAAACGTAACGTGGGAGAAAATAAGTTTCTAGCTAAACGTAATTGAGAATGCAGTTTAGTTCTGTGGGAACGTCATTTTTAGGAGACAGGGTTGAGGAGGCAGGTACTCGCTTTCAAGCAGAACAGGGCAAACAAACTTAGAGGAGTGTTTACGTGTTCAGCGTAATGACGTACAACGTCCTCCACAACTTCTGTAGTCCTATTCAGCCACATGTTAACAACCATCGCTTTTCAGACACGTAAACTCTTCAGAACTCACCAGTGGGGTAACTGCTGATGGATTTAATGTCGTAGAACAAAACCTGATCCGTCTCTTTGTCTCAACCACAGACCTTATTTCCAGCTATTTTCCACATTCCTATGGAGAAACCCCATTGACTCTGAGACGAGGGAACCCGAAGTGGTAAAATGCTAACTCACTTCCGGGTTTTAGGACTCGTCACTGCACCACTCTATATAGGACATATTAAGTCTGCTTTTGATCTCTGGTTGTTTGGGTCTCTAACTCCTAGGGGGGATATCAATGCAACTTTGATTCTTGCCATAAACTGCTGTTGTTCTTCTCGGCTCTAGTGTTTATGGCCCTCGGTTTTTCAAGCCGGACAGATTATTTGCGGTGCAGTTGGACCAGTTTTCAGGGTGGAGAACTAAAAGGCGCCTAATCAAACGACCATGGCCACAGCCGGCATTAAACGCCCCAGGAATGAGACCAAGCTGCCTCCATAGATACATTTTATCCTGGTAATATGGAGAAACAAAGTCAGAGCGCAATTTGAGCTGCTTTCATGAAGACATTTCCCAATTTGCCAAAGCCTATGTCAGTTTCAAATATTGAAATTAAAACTTTTTAAGAGTTAGTTTATTCCAAGAACTCTATAACCGCACATAAAGAGGATTCCAACATTTCTAACAAAAATAAACCTAACTGTAAGTCATTTTCAGAGTCCTTCCATTGTGTTGCTGTGATCACACAGACCTGGCAGAGGTAGCATTTGGACCCCCAGCTAATCAGTTATGCCTGCTAATGCTATCTGTGAGGCTGCAGTGGTGGTGTGTGTGTGTGTGTTGTGTGTGTGTGTGTGTGTGTGTGTGTGTGTGTGTGTGTGTGTGTGTGTGTGTGTGTGTTCGCAGTGGGAGAACTTCTCACCCTGTTTGCTCTGCCCTGCATCTTCAAACCATGTAATGTGCAACAAACTCCCTCCCAGGATGTACATTACCCCCCCAGAGAAAGAGATTACAGTTCCACTGCGTCAGCCCACCTGCTTTATCAAATGAGCGAGGGCCCTCCAACACAATGTTCCCATACTGCTGTTGTCAGAAATGTCAAGATGGGTTGTAGATTCATAGTACAAACATCATATCCAGCAAGGACGCTGCTCCCTGGAAAAAAGGAAAAAGAAAAGTGAAGGAGAGAAAATGAAGAAATGTGACAGGAATGTTATGAAGTTCTTTTGGAAGAAAGAAATTGCTTCTAATCTGATACAGAGAAGGCCTGAATATGAAAGTGAATTGGAAGAGCGAAGATGAGGAAAATAAGTTTTGCTCATAAAACTCACATTTTCTTCCAGTTGGGCTGCCTGCAGATTGATGAAATCAAAGTGCAGCGATTTCAGAACGGCTTCCAGAGCTTCACAGGAGCGCTGGTCTAATCGCTCACCTTGATAGAGGCAGGCAATCAAAGGGAGATAATTGGGAGGCTGTTTGCTAACAGGCAAAATTGCACGGCTCTAAATGCGCTTTATCCTCTTTCTGAAATGAGCGTTTCAGCAGAAATCACAACAAAACAACTTCCTTTATGGGCGAAGTTATCCGTGTGCGTTTCTGTGTTTTCTTTTAATAAAGTTGTGAGGCTTGATGAGGAACAGAAATAATGACAGCTGCAGTCAGAAGTTTCCATGATTGGAGCTCCAAGATGTGTCCAATGATTACTGACTGAACACTGGAATCAATAAACATTCTGGTATTTGGCAACGGAACTTCTAAACACCTAAATGTAATCTGATTACTTTTCCTCCATAGCCACATTCAGCATATGTATCATGTGTAATCAAATACAGGAATATTGGGGTGTTCTGCATGTGTGATTTTACGTTTACAATCACAATTTATTTATACTTTCACTTTAAGTATTATACTACTTCATATTGAGTAGTTGAAGCACTTTGAATAGGAATTGGGTTTGTTTTCTTTGGGATGCTGCTTCTTGTCACCAACAATAAGAATGGATCAAAATGGACCCTGTCTATTTGACTTTTTCCACTCTGTTTTTTTCTTGTACTTTTTAGATTCAACATATACTGTACTGTACATACCAACAGTAGTTCTAACTGATTATACAATTAATTAATTGCTTTGCACCTATCCCTAAACCTTTTTATTTTTTATTTGAGTATATATAAATGTATACTTTATACAGGAAGTTCAGGTTGTAATTGACTCAGTTACGTTTGCCCTGTAAACAGAATAATAACTGATGCTATCATTGAAATCTAGATACGTAAATGTGTTATCATGAGTTTTGAGTTCAGCCCAACATACTTTCACTAACTGGATAACTTCCGGAAACTATAGGTAATGTAGTTATGACGAAGAATAAGAATAACCACATGCCAAATTGGTTCAAATATCATACCTCATTTATCATTTACATTTTCAAAATAAAAGTCAGAAATGTGATTTTCTGAGTTCCTGAATTGAACTTCAAACTGGGATACACGACAGAGCCTAGAATGTGTATCGTTACTGTAGTATTGATACCTGATTGATTTGATTACACTATCCCTTAATTGGGATGAACTGTAGTATTTACTCACCACTGTCTTTACTATTTCACTTTCATCTGCCTTCTGTGCAAATATATGTTTATCTTTTGTTCTTCTAACAAGTTTCTCTCCTCATGCGGCACTTTGTAATCTGATTACTCTTGATCGGGAGTCACACTGATCAGAAACATGCCCCCCCCCCCCCCTCTCCTGGGTTCACTCTTATCTCCCCGGCCATGAAGGGGGAAACGATAATTACTATCATAATTATTTCCAAAATGATTTTTTTCCCTGTGTTTTAACAATAATCACTTAGCTGAGCGATGGCAGAGGGCGGGGGGGGGGGGAGCCATCTGAAATCCCATTTTTCTAATCCGCCCTGCGTCGAGAAGATAATAACGCAGCGACACCCGCAGTCAGATGTCATCAGTGCGTGACGACAGAGACACCCATCACCGCATCACACAACACACACTGCAGCTGTGTGTGTGTGTGTGTGTGTGTGTGTGTGTGTGTGTGTGTGTGTGTGTGTGTGTGTGTGTGTGTGTGTGTGTGTGTGTGTGTGCTGCACTCTGTACTGCAGAGTTCTGAGACCTCTATCGTGAGGTCAGAGGTCAGCTGTAAGGAGACACTGAGGGTTCAGGATAAGAGCTGGGGATCGGTTTAATGTGAGAACTGATCACATTCAGTTTAGGTGACAGACTAGAGCTAAGATTAGGTGTAGTTTAATGTACACACGAGCTAAAGGATCAGCAGGCAAGGGTTTGGGATTTCATCCACAGTTAGGTTTAGGATTAGGATCAAATTCAGTATAGGATTAAAAACCTGTATTTTAACTATGATACATTTTGGTGCTACAATTAAATGTGTCCTACTGTAAATGTAGTTTTTGACTAGAGTAAAATGTTTAGGGTAGGTTAGATGTAATGTAAGAGTTACATTCAAAGTCAATTCAGAAAATTGGTTAGAAATGAAACGGGGTTTCATTTGGTTGAATGTGAAGCTGAATGTAGTTTGTGTTCAGGGTTTGTATGAAAACTGGCATCATATTTTAGTTAGGGTGACGGAATTAAATTCAAGATTAGGTTCAGGTTCGAATTTACTGCTGGAGTTGATTTTAATATAGGATTAAGACAGAATAAGAATTAGGTTTACACTTTGTTTAGAACATGTTGTTGGTGTTATTGTCTCAACAGTGATCTGCTTCTCTGTTTCATGTAATCATATAGTCACAAATATATATATATATATATAACTGGGAATAATTTTTTCCAGATTCCAGTTTGGTTATTATAGCCGATTATTTTCCTATGTTTAACACACAACAAAAAACAAGTAAATAACTGCAACAAACAATATGCACTCATTTTAGTAAACCCCAGCATTGTGTCTGTGTGGGTGAAACATGTTCAGAACTGGTCTCCCATATTTCTATCCTATAATTGCACTTTGATTGAATATGTATACAATTGCAAAATCATTCAGTGTATCATGCACGTCCCATAAAGCCCTCAAACACATTTAATAATGACGGAGTGAGCTTACCTTTGAGATCCAGACATTTCACACCGCCACCTACA
Organism: Trematomus bernacchii; assembly: GCF_902827165.1. NCBI lineage: Eukaryota > Metazoa > Chordata > Actinopteri > Perciformes > Nototheniidae > Trematomus > Trematomus bernacchii. The sequence goes on along the minus strand of NW_022987649.1, from coordinate 1,505,436 downwards.
CACACCCCCTGCTGAGAGAGAGAGAGGGGGGGGAGGCAGGAGGTGTGAGGGAGAGGCGTGAACACACACACACACACACACACACACACACACACACACACACACACACACACACACACACACACACACACACACACACACACACACACACACACAGGCACAGAGATTTGGCAGCAGCAGTGCCCCCCCCCCCCCCCTCTTTCCGCTCGGCCTCTCCTCCCTGCCCTGCCGTAGCGGTTTGATCAGGAGGCTCATTGGACGCCAGAGCATGAATTATGAATTTCACACAGTTTACCGCCGCCGTCGATGGTGACACGGCGTCCTAATTAACCAGTGTATAATAATTAGAAACAGCTGGTCATCAGTTGATGTGTTCATTTGCCAGAGCCAGTGTTCCACATACATCTAATTTGACTGCATCAATCACCGGAGGTGGCACATTTGTGCGGAGGGTGGAAAACACACTTCTTTTTTCAACTGACAAGCAAAACAGGAAGAGGGAGCAGGTTCTTTTTAATGGCTCCTTTATTGATGCTGGTAACATTCTGTGTTATTAGGGTAAGATGATTTGGATCCTATAAAGAAGGTTTGATCTGACCTGGTTTCTGTTTTAAAGCCACCATAAACTGAATTGTTCACGTTGATCAGTGAAGAGGTACATGTCTGATACACGACTGCCTATAAATAATAACAATACAATACATCAATAGAAAGAACTTCACTCGTTTTAAAGATGTTCCAATAAGGACACAGTTCTGGGCAATATGAGGATGTTTAGCAGGGCAACTGTCAAATGTGAAACAAGTGATATTTAAAGTAAATGATAACATCTCGAAGTGGAGGCATTCATTGAAGGCCACCCACAGCCAGCAGGGGGCCCCAGGAGTGAGCAGATTACAGATATGAAGTCTGTGCTTTCCTATACTTTTATATTTCTCACAGCATTATACTACCATATTATTTAGGCTTTTATTGAGTTGATTTATTTTATTTGAATATTCTTATTGTAAAACATTGCTACATGATTTTAAACAGTTGTTTATAGGGTTAAGACATCATTTCTTAATCTCTGAGTGATGGGATTTTATGTGAACACAAAATATCTGTTATAAAACATATAATACAAGTCTGCCTAAGTGGGAACAGTTCTGCTTTATTAGTATGACAGATTTCAGTTTGTTCTGTTGAAAGTCATGTGAATGTGCACCAATCAGGATCCAGCTACATTTAAATTAAAAACCATACGGTTGTGAGTTCTCTGCTGCTGTCAATCATTACATTTCATGTCACTTTTATCCAAAGCGACTTACATACTCAATACTGTGGGCAATCCCCACAGGAGCAATTTGGGGTGAAGTGTCTCAGGGACACAACGACATGCTGACTGCAGTGGGGTTTGAACCTGTGCTCCCCTGATCCGAATACCAACGCACTAGTCCACTGCGCCACACCCCCCCCCCAAATCAAACTCAATCAGACCACGCCCACACAGTCAGGAGGAGCAGAGCTTCTGATAGTCAACTCTTGATTTGAACATGAACATTTACTTTATCATTTCCTACATTTCTTTTGTTTACTCAACAAAAAGTGAATGGTGGGTCGCTGTAGACCCCATTCCCGAAGCAGAGGACCTGGGTTTGATTTGGACCGTTGGACAATTTACACGTGTTATCCCCTCTGTCTCCCCCTCTACTCCCTCTTTTCAATAGAGGCACTTGTGGCCCAAAACATACTTTTCTAAAAGAAACAAATACATAAATAATATAAAAGTTGATGGGGTTTGGGGGGCCAATTGTGCCCAGGGCCCCAAAACTCTAGTCCCAGCCCTGTCACCCCCTTCATGTCTTTCTGTGTGCCCTACACTGATCCCAGCCGTCTCCTCAGTCACTGCCTTCTTATTGCCAGCTGCCTTGCTTCATCTCTCCTTGCGAAATATGATTCATTGTTAAAAGGGACATGCAGAGAGGAGAGAGGAAAGGAGAGAGTAGAGGAGAGAGGAGACGAGAAGGGAGAGAGGAGAGGAGGATAGAGGAGAGACGGCGGCCATAATGTGCTCCTTTTGAAAGAATGATACGGATCAATGGGACATAAATGGCAGTATACAAGAGGCTCTGAGTAACTGCTGGAGGTGGCTGAATTTCTCCTCGTAATCATCTTAACTCAAACACACTTTTATATGAACAGAACAGGGCTTGTCTCTCGAACTCAAATGGAGTGCAGATTACATTTCACTTTGTTTTTTTTATTCCTTTGATTCTCAAAAAACAACAAATTACATGACAAATGATTTTGGACATGAATTCTATATTATTATTTAATCTGTAGTTATCTTTTTCACCTGACCCTTTCACTTGGAGCAAAAAGGTCTAATATAAGAAGGACTAGTAAATTAATCTACAACAATCTTTGCATAAAATATAATCAACATATGTATGAGATATGCAAGACATTGCAATGAACATACATTTGGTTTCCAAGTCTAGTTTTAATTAAATGAAATATACCTGGACCTCATTATATAACATATTATGCAGAACTTCAGGAAGCTGCTGTTTCGGTTGTGAAACAGAGATGTGCATATTTTCTTTGCACTTCGCATTTTAATTATAAAGTTAATTTTATTATATCCTGTGTGCTGCCTTTCAAACTCAGGAGTTTTTGATCACGCTTAGTCCAAATGGGCCTGATGTGTCTCTGTCCATCTTTTTCTGCCTAGCGCCAACGAATTAAAAAAATTGATTTACAGCAGGGGTGGGGAACCTCCGGCCTCCGGGCCGTATACGGTCCGCGAGACCATTTGATACGCCCCTCGAGGTAATTTATAAACACACGCAAATAATTAAAGAAATCTAGACCGCAACAGAATTAAACACGCGACTGCCTGTTTTTCCTGGCCAAGGACAGGTTCCTTGAACACAACACGAGCGTAACGTGTCATCACGTGGTGTAGTGCTGCCGGAACGCCGCACCAGCACTTCAAAAATTGCAGTACCCATAAGGAACATAAGGAGCCGTACACATACCGCAGTTTTTGCGTAGCTTTGTCTTTAGTTGTAAACCCAGTGACGATCTGTTCATCTGACATGTTATTAGCATCTGGTTAGCTAGCTATGCTAACGGATATAAAGAGCTTTTTCTACAACCAGGTGGAAGAAAGCTCTCTCCTGTCAGACTGAGAGGCTGATAACCTCAGCTCAGTGAGGTAGAGGCACACCTTTATATGATCATTATAGTTATCAAAAAATAAGAGAATAAATGAAAAACTGGTATAAAATACTATATGACAGTAAAATAAAGTGTATTAATAAACAAGAATACAGTTTAACGGCCCGTCCACACGGCGGTGTGCGTTGAAGCTTCAACGCTTCTTCCCATTTACTTTGAATGGGGTGACGTCACGCTTTGCCGAACTGCATTGTGGTTCCGTCGCTTCGCTTTGCTCGCGTTGCTCGCTTCAAAAGTTGAGAAAAGTTCAACTTTTGAAGCTTCGACGGAAGCGTCAGCCAATCAAATCATATGCCAGTACAAGCTCTAGCCAATCAAACCACGTGCTTGTGTGTCCGGGTCGGGAGATTCATGTGATTGGTTGTTGGTCGAGTTTCAGACACGCCCGCCGGCAAGCTTCAACGCACGCGGACGTGTGGACGCTGCGTAAAAGGGGAGTGATTTGTAAAATATAAAGGAAATCTGTTTACAGTTCTGTTTCATATGGGTGTTGAGAGATCAATAGATCTCTTCATTTTGCTCTCAAAGTGCACCAGATAGATGCTTTTAACTTTTAACTTCAATATTAAAAAAGATCTGCATGCATGCACGAGTCATAGGGAGTGTCTGCATTTTGGTCCTTATGCCTTTTACACACTCTCTCCAAAGCATAACATAAAAATGTTGAAAATGAAACAGAAAGATATCTGGATTAAGAGGTTGCTTTTTCTTTGCACAGCAGGAAAGAAAGGCCAAATGAATGGGCTGTGATTTTAGTTTTTTTTAGCAGAGGTTGGAGTTCAATAATTTGTACGGGGAGGATGTTGTAAAAATTGAAATGGCCCTTGAGAGGAAAAAGGTTCCCCACCCCTGATTTACAGTGTAAATCCATGAATACAACCAAATAATAAAACACCTTTCACGCCTACAAAACTGGGATTCTCAGGAAAACAATATGAATCAGAGGGATATTTGTATTTGTGCTTATTGTAACGCTTTAGCAGTTTCAGCAGGACTGGTGTCAGACTCTGTGTACAAAGTGCAGCACAGCAGAACAGGCCGAGCCTCTCAGCTGCTGGCCTTTCAGCACCAGGCCGAGGAAGGTTTTAGCCACGGTTGTGGAGTCCAGCTTCCTCCATTCATCTCTCTCTGACTTTAGTTTGGTCTGTCACAACAGCAGAAAAGGAAAATAAAGTGTCAGTGATTGCTGGCGTCCGGCTAGTGACTGAAACCGCTTTGTTTGTGGCACCGAGCCAAAGCACCACGCTCGGCAAGAATGTGCAGGCAACTGGCTGGGAACCCATATCACACACACACACACACACACACACACACACACACACACACACACACACACACACACACACACACACACACACACACACACACACACTAAGAGAAACACACAGCACTTCCTCCTCCTCACAAGAAGCACAGTGCGGCTGTTTTTCATCTTAATGAATTTCTGAACTAGTGCGTTCCTTCTCCGCTCGCCGCTGCCTCGTGGTGAAAGACGGAAACCGAAGGCGCCGGCTGCCAAATCTATTGATGTGTCAGGGGGAGAGAGGACAAAATGGAGTGATAAAAAGAAAAGCGCTGCTCCCTCACACAGGCGGAGAGAGGATCTGCTTTCCAAACTCGAAGTCATCTCCGCTGAATTCACTGTACTCTTCAGTCAGGTGGCTTTGTATTCAAATCTGTTTGACTGCTCCATTTTTCTCCTTAGCCCATTTCATTAACTGAAGAAAATCTAAATAAATATATATATTGCATGTATTTTTAACGTGCATTTCCAGAGCTCTTAAGGGTTAAAAATCACCCCCACATTTTCCTTTCAGCATCTTTTTGCAATAAAGGATAAATTATTTAAAATAACACGACCTTTTATCTCACACCCTTTGAAGGCAGAAAATTAAAAATGTAAATTGGGAGCTAATTAATATGCAAATGTATTCGTTCGCTGTTAACAATTAGCAATTAAAGCTGCAGTGTCTAGAAAGAGCACAGACAAAATTAGTAACTTCATTTATCATTTAAAAAAAGAGATCTAAAAACGTACATAAAATTCTAATTGACTTCCAGGATTCCCACTGTCACTGCCTTTGTTCGCCCTGTGCTTCTGAAATATATGCTGGCGTGCCTTCAGCGGCTTAATTAATACCACTTTGTGTAAAATACACCGTGCCTTTAAATGGTAGATGTCAAAAATAATGCACGCAGTGCAGGCTGAGCGGCAGTGATGGTTGGAAGTATCTGTGTGTGTGTGTGAGGTGTGTGTGTGTGTGTGTGTCTGTGTGTCTGTGTCTGTGTGTGTGTGTGTGTTCTTCTTGACTCTCTACTGAAGTGCAGTTTGAAATCTGTTTCCCACAATGTGATTCTATCTGGGTAATATTGGAGCAAAGGGGAGAGAGACACATAATAATTTTGAATTAGAAAAATATTGCTTATTAAAATTATTTAGGATAATATATTTAAAACAATTATAATTCAAAATAAGGAATCGATATGATAAAAGGGGAGTCGTCAGAGTAGATTTGGAAGAATGATGGAAATCTGAATGTAACTGCACAGAAAGAGTGTGATGTGTTCAGGGACCCTTCTTCACCAGGTTCAGATTCATGGCACAGACGCTGGATCTGATGTGAATAATCTCTATATTCGTCTTAAAGATTTAATCAATTACAAAAAAAGACAGAAAAAAACATGGCCTACAAATGAACAGACCTTTATAGAGGCAAGTCAAAACAAGATGATTTGGGATTAAACTGGGACATGTTGTGAACTGCCTTTTTGAATGTGAAGCCCCACTGTTCCAAGGAAGGAAGATTAATGTTAGAGTAGGGGTAGCTCCAGTGGAACGCTCTGTTCAGGACACCAGAGGAGGGGTCAGCCCACCTTTATTAGCAGATAGCCTTTTCTTCTCTGACAGCTTTTTATCAACTTTTTTCCATAACAGAAAGATATTCTGAAATGTTGCTCATCTACATTTGAAGAGGCATCCTCTTAGAGATGTAATGATCTCCCGGCATTTAAAGGACACGTCTATGATATTCTACATTTGTATTATTTCTAATGCCTTGTTTCCGCTGAATGCTCAGCTTCACTCTAAACGACAGCAGTTTGTAGGAATGGGTTTGTGCAGGACAGATGACATCATGTTGCAATAAGTGACATTCTGACGACAATTCTATGATCCGCTTTAAACCTGAACCAGGTTCACAACTTTTCCTAATACACTGAAAAACTGAAACGTTGACGTCAATTAAATGTATAATGTCAATACATTTATAATGTCAACAAATGTCCCTAAAGTCAAACACAATATTTGTTATTTAAACTTAATATTATTGCTTTCAACTAACCTAAAAACAGTTTTGTGAAATCTGTTGACATAATACATTTAATTAAATATAACGTTTCAGTTTGTTCAGCGTAGAAAATAGAGCGAGTGAGATGCATCTGGTCCTGCTGTGGTCCGACACTCTGCTCTGAAGTCTAGAGGAACTTCCTCTTGTGTGTGTTATGGTTAAAGTAGGAGAATAAGAAACATATGAATGTATTACGGACTGTTAGACTGTGTGTTTGGTCATTCCGCTGAGAGAGCGTCTCCCCTGTGTGAACCCTCAGTGAGTCCTGTAATATTACCCTACTTACAAAAGCACTCATATTACTTGTGCGACCACCCAACCATGCAAATTCAATTCAGCCTAATAGTGCACCACCAATAGTGCATCACACATGCCATTCAGTTTAACTGCAACCGCTCCGAATTCAATTAGAGGCAGGGAATGTAAAATGGACTCTTTTACACGTAGACAAGGTTTTATCCTCTCTCAGTTCTGCATGCTGTTTCCCAAACGGCATTAAAGCAGAATGTGTAAAACCACAATGGAAAGGCTGCGGTGGCATTGTGTTTTAAATAAAGCATGTTGGGGCTACTCGTGTGTGTGTTTGTGTGTGTGTGTGTGTGTGTGTGTGTGTGTGTGTGTGTGTGTGTGTGTGCGTGTGTGAAAGACAACTGGAGTGTGTTAGCGATGTCCCGTGGTGCTCCTCCTCCCGACCCAAACTCTTCTCTCTTTCCTGTGTGATGGCCATGGCTCCGCTGTACTCGTTCCCCTGCTCCACTCAGGGCTGTTATCGCCCCTCGGCCTGTAATGAGGGGGGGGGGGCGACACATGTCCGGCCCCCCCACTGCGGCCTGATAAGCGCTCCCCCCCATGCTTTTATTATGCATGCGTAAGCTGCTAACAACCACGCAGGAAAAAGTGTGGCACTTACTTAGTGACATTTACCTCACCGACTAGTCCACACGGGGAGGTGGGGGGGGGGGGGCAATAACAATCAGCATGCATTTAATTTAATAAGAAAAAAATGTTCCCTTTTGAATAACACAGGCAGAGATATAGCTTTCTGTGTGTGTGTGTGTGTGTGTGTGTGTGTGTGTGTGTGTGTGTGTGTGTGTGTGTGTGTGTGTGTGTGTGTGTGTGTGTGTGTGTGTGTGTGTGTGTGTGTGAACCATAACAGTTGTACCAGCAGACTTCCGCAGTGCAACATGAATGCTAATCAAAAGAGCTGAGGAAGCAGCGGTGGATTTATCCCGGAAACAACATTTCTTGGAATTGAATCTGACCCCGGGAATTGAATAGAGGCACGTTGTCATGTAAGGCCGTTTTTTAGCTGTGGGATAAATAATGGAAGCTAAGTTGTGGTAATTGATTTCTCTTCAGTCCACTCAACTGAGTAATCTGCCAGGGATACATCCACTAAGCTGTTCATTAGAACATTTGCCAACATGCAACTCATTCTTAGCTTACTCCCCAAACATCACGGGAAGAATACAAACTCAGAGTCAGAGCAGATTTACAATCCTTTTGTGTTTGAATGTTAAAAAGACTTCACATTAAACTGTAAACTCAAATAAATCAATAAATCACTCTGCACATGTGAGAAGAAGCTCACTTTACTCTTTACACTAACAGATGTAATATAAATTCTGAGAAAACAATTCATTTCTATACATTTTTGTAGGGGAAGGATTCAACAGATTAAGTGTGATTTCTATTGTGATTTCATTATTTTAAAGAAAATATTTTTGAAGAAATCTAGTATTCTGCTTTCTATATTGGACTGATTTTATTTAGATTTAATGAAATAATAACATAGAATTATTCACTTCAGCAGTGGATTAACAGCGGTTCCTAAGGAATGGTAGCGTTTAGTGAGATTTGACTTCTAGAGTGTTTCTGTTTCATACAGTAATTATATGTGAGTTTGAAACATTCACAATCATTTCTGTGTTTGCATGCATGCATATGTGCTGGTGTGTAAATAAGTGGAAGCCTGTCTATATATCTGTGAGTATGTGCTGTATATATGTAGATATGATTTGTGTCTGCATGCACAGTATGCATAACTAACTTTCATTTGCTGTCTCCACATGATGTTGTATCATTTGGATTGTGGAAAGGGTTGCTACAGTAATACGTTGGTTTCACACCTCATCTGTAATTTCTATAAAAAAAACAGATACTTGTAACAATTCTTAATGTATTTAGTAGTCTATGTCTAAATATTCTGTTTCTGTAAGAGATTGGTATATTATACAGTATTCTAATTTATCTTGTGTATTTAATATTGTGTATTTTTCATTATTTTCATACTGTATGTGTATACACTCACCGGCCACTTTATTATGCCCACCCTAATAGTACCAGGCTTGACCCCCCGTCTGCCTTCAGAACTGCTTCAATTCTTCGTGGCATAAACTCAACAAGGTGCTGGAAACATTCCTCAGAGATTCTGGTCCGTATTGAAATGATAGCATCTGGAATAGGCTGTGGCCTTTAAACCAGTGGCGGCCGGCCCATAGGGGCGCTAGGGGCGCCGCCCCACCTCTTCCCCTAGATTGTCATAAAAAAACATTTTAATTGTATTAATTATTTTTCAATGAACAAGGTACATATTATATACTTGGTGTCAGTTAAATGTATACTCTACGATAAAATATCGATACAAATTGTTTTACGAAAAGTTAATCTTTGCCCATTGACTCTCGTTATAAGTGGTGCATGCGCAGTCCGCACCTCTTCAATGCAACAGATAGGAGCAGCTCAGGGCGCACCAAACTGCACCCAAAGCAGCTGTTGACACCACCAACAACTAGGGGACAGCAGGAGCGCCAGAGTGAGTGATTGACGTTTGAATGAGAGAGAGTTAGACGGAGACAGAGTGTAAACAAAACTAGATAGCGAATATGGAGAAGGAACATGATGTTTAATCACTTAAAGAAACACCCTTTTGAGAGGAGGACACTGGAGGGAAAGCTGAGAGTAAAAGAGCTCGGACCTGATCAGCCTGACATAGGCAGGAGTTAAGGACAGAGGAAGGCAGTATACCTGCTCTTTTTCAAGGAGCTGGTTACAACCTTGGTTGTAACCATGGTTGTTTGAGTTACTGTTCCCTTTCTATCATCTTGAACCATTCTCCTCTGACCTCTGGCATCAACAAGGCATTTTCTCCCAGAGAACTGCCGCTCACTGGATATTTTCCCTTTTTCAGACCATTGCCTGTGAACAATAGAGATGGTTGTGCGTGAAAACCCCAGAAGATCAGCAGTTTGTGAAATACTCAGACCAGCCCGTCTGGCACCACCATGCCACGTTCAAAGTCATTTAAATCACCTTTCTTCCCCATTCTGATGCTCTGTCTGAACTTCACCAGGTCGTCTTCACCATGGCCGTGTCTCAATTCAGGGGCTGCACCCTTCGGAGGCTGCATTTGTAGACCGCATACGTCACTTCCGCCGAAAGAAGGCTGTCCCAATTTTTTTTTTAAAGACGAGACTCCTCCAAATGCGGCCCATGAATGCAGCCTTCTTTTCCCGGATTTGGAGGATACATCTGATGTATCCTCGCGTCTACCATATCCCAGGGTGCAATGCGCGCAGGGAAGAGTGAGTTTTTTTCAAATGAAATGGCTGTCTGGTCAGACACTGGCCTATGTAGCCGGTGTCACGTGGGTCACAGGTGACTTAGTTGTTATTGGTACTGGAACTGCGCATGCGTGCGATGGATATATCCAGTGCTAAAGCACCGCCTCTGGCGGTCAGTAGGGACAAAATAGAGCTGCCTACATGCATTGAGTTGCTGTTATGTGATTGGCTGATTAGGTATTTGCGTTAACGAGCAGTTGAACAGGTGTACCTAATAAAATGACCGAGTGTATACATATATATGTATATATTTACAATATTTGCTGTTTATGTTTATTTTGTATTTTATTGTATTTTTATTTTTTTATATTTGTTAGAAATGTGATCTACCTACCTACTATCTATCTGTATGCTTGCACAAATATTATTTTGTATCTATGCATGGATTTGGATACAAATTCCTTGTCAGATAAATGTGATATACACATTGATCAGTAAATGGATGTGTCCCTCTGGGGGGTGCACCTATTAGCTCCTGGAGTGTTTCAGTTTTTCTCAAAGTGAGTGTGTGTGAGTGCAGGTCTTCCTCTCGTCCTGGCAGTGATCCTCTGCTCTGAGCTGCAGCTCACACACTCCACAGTGTGCTTAGTGAAATCACAGAGTAGGCGTGCGGTCTGACACCCCGCTGGCTCCGACCTGTTATTGTTTACCACTCTTAAGAAGATGTCACCAACAGCAATACTGTTTTATCCACTTACACCATTTCAAAGGAGTGCAAAGGGGCCCAAGGGTGCAATGAAAGAAGCTTTAAATAGTCTTCAGCGCCGGTCCTCGGGGAATTGCCCCTCGCCTGAAAAGACCTCATTTAATACATTTGCTCTTTAGGCGTTCCTCTTTTCGTTTTGCATCGTCTTATTATGGATTCATTTGCATGCAGCCCTTTTGGTCTAAATATTGCCCCTCTTAGCTAGTGCTTAACCGTACATATTTTACTCTTTCAGGAGGACCACCTACAATCGCTTCCATCCCATCTGCCTTCATTAGCACCAGATAATACCACGGCTGTATGCTTAATGTAAGCACTGCTAAGTCTAATTTTCTACAAATAATTCCCCTTGATCTCAAGTCAAATGGATGCAGGGGGGCTGCTCCAAGTAAAGTAAGTATGTACATAAAATGAATTATAGATGGCAGAATGTGTGTTTCAAGTGTGGCTAAGAGAGAATCAGTGAGTTTATTTTAATTAAGGGGGAAAATATGTGTGTGAGAAAGAGTTTATAATACTTGCACTAGAGAGTGTATGAAAGTGTGATTGTGAAATAGGCGTGCACATTTATATACAAATGTCAAAATGAACAGAACATCTGATTTTAATTCACAGACACAACACTCTGTAGCACAACGTTCCTATCATCGCTCTAGTGAAGGCATAAAGTGCCTCCAAAATATAAAATAATAAATTAAAATAATAATGAAACTAAATCACAGGTATTTATTGTGTACAGAAAAATGTAGGTCAGATATCCAACGGGCTAATGCAGTGGTCACATGATGGCTGCAGTTTGCTATGCAGTGAACACACGTCCATGTGCAATAAAGGCAGGGAAGAAGAAGACCGTTAGCTAGTAAACATGAGCTGTGGTCGTAAACTGGATGAATATAAGATGTCCACCTCTTCTTGACCTCTATGCATAACGACATAAGCTAAAGAAAACATGTGCAGGATGATTCACATTTCCTTTATCAAAACTTTGACTAAATATATTTGTCAATGCACTTTTTCTCGTAGACATAGATGAAACTATGACGAGACGGCACCATCTCGTACACTTACTGTGACACAATCAACATGTAAAATAATATAAACTTTAACGAAATCCTGTTGACAAAAAACTCCCGCCACCACAGTTCCATGTCACTGGCCCAGCAACGTATTTCTTTTTCCAACCTTTCAAAATCAGCCAAACTTGAACAGTTTTGATGGACTCAAACAGTGATGGGTTTCATTGTCTAGGATAAGAATCAAATGCTGACACCTTTAGTAAACTAAACATTCCAGACAAAAATCAGAACAAGCTTCACTGAATATGAGAAACAGATATTTGACACAGGGCTGGACTGAGTCTGAATGAAACAGCTGACACAATGAACACGTATCCGTCAGGACTCGAGATGCTCAAGAGGGTCCGAAACGTAGGAGCACCGTTCCTTACATTTAGACACCAGCTTTCACTAAGCTAACCTTGCCAAGGTAAACATACTTTTCACCAGCAGACAAAGTTAACAACAACCCAATATAAAAGTAAAAGGAAGGCTTTTGAATGTTTTACGAGTAAGGAAATACTGTACATGCATTATGTTTGTTAGAGCTCAAAGGCACATGCAAGACAACTCCACAGAGCATCTTTAACTTTCTAAATAATGATGTGATCTCTTACCCTGATTTAGGAGTTTTACAAACTTCATTTCTTTAAAGAACAAAAACGATACACAGCCTAAACACACACTGTAAATGTGTAAGTGGAAAATGAATGACAAACCAATTGGAAAAACCAACAAATATGAATCATTGAGAGAAAGAAAATAGATCTTTATATCAAAACGTTTCCTCAATATTAGTTGACACAGTGTGGTGCAGCACTCACACTAACTTGAGCCCCAGTTACACTGCTCTCCGTCTGTACTTTGGAGAGGAGATACTGTTAGCGCTCTGATGAGGCTGATGGAAGCGCATTATCAAAATCAGGTGCTTTAGTGTGTGTGTGTGTGTGTGTGTGTGTGTGTGTGTGTGTGTGTGTGTGTGTGTGTGTGTGTGTGTGTGTGTGTGTGTGTGTGTGTGTGTGTGTGTGAGCTGTTCATGGGTTGGCCTTGTTTTAATAAGAGCTGCAGTCTGCAGTGGGATCTGCTCTGACAGCGTGAGTTCCTCAGGTTATATTGTTATTATTGATCCTTTCTGGAGAGCTGTACTATAACTGCATGGTACACTTATTCTATAAGCCGAGTTGCTGATGTTGCATAGAAGAACAGGGTACACACACTTCTTATAAGCAATATTTTATTTTTGCAGCTTTCATATCTGTAGTGTCGACTTCTAGCACTGTCACTTTGTCACTGAGAACTTTTCTTTTTAAACTGGTTATGGGTTAACATTCAAGTAATCAAGTCGATTTAACTGTAAGGAAACTAAACAGAAATAGGGCTTTCAAACAAACAAATCATAATTGAAAAGAAAAGTTATGAATTAATGAATACTATTGTTGTATTTTTGCAGAACAAGATAAGATAAGATAGGACTTTATTTATCTCAAGGTTTTGACATTTCATAGCTGAGATTTAGAAAATCATGAATCATTGAAAATTGGTCAGAAGCAAGACCCACAAGCTGTCAGAGGATCAGGTTGTCCACAATCCCCAAAGAAGTCTGTCCTAGAACAGGATCTGGGATCAGTGATGAACTTTAGGATTAACTGTGGTTTACTTCACCAGGGGATCCCCATGCTGAACATATTACTGCTCCAGAGCAGGTTATGTTGGAGATAAGAGATCAACTGACCAATCAAAACTCAGTGTGCAGATTGTAAAGTTTTTATACACAAATATCCATGCAGAAAGTATTTTGCTTTAAACCCGAATTATGTATTCAAATCATGTCAAGGTTTAACTTATTTGTATGGGTCTAATGTGTTTAATCGTCATGGTGTAGTATCGCGCTCGGTTGCAGTACACTTATCCGTGTTTTTGAGTGGTTATATAACTCAAACTCCGCCCCATTTATCTGAATACTCGTTGGCAGACAGTGAAACTCTGGGTTGACCCAGCAGGTTGATAACCAGCGTTATAGTTCAGGTGAGCAGGGGGGGTTGGTTAGGGTGAGTGAAGACAGATAGCAGAGATCCAGGGTCTGCTGGCCCCCTGACAGAGGCCTCTGGTCAGACACACTTTAAGCAGGTGAAAACAAAGGCCAACAGTGAGATGAATACCAGATGTAACCTTTGATCCGATGTACCACGTTGGATCCTCTCAGGAATGATCAATAACATTACAGATTAAGTGGTTTAGATAATTAATGACATACTTCACTCTTCATTGTGCTGTTCTGTTTTGTTTTGTCTTTTGAATAAAAAAAAGGTTGGGGATGAGCTTGTATGATAGATAAGTTTCGAGAAGCATAACGGTTTTATGGGTTAGACAAGTCAAAGATGTTGAGTCGTGAACGAGAGGTTAGCTGCGACCAATGAGAGCGCAACAGGAAACTAGGCTGGGAAGGATTGAGTGAACACACACACACACACACACACACACACACACACACACACACACACACACACACACACACACACACACACACACACACACACACACACACACACACACACACACACACACACACACACACACACACACACACACACACACACACACACACACACACACACACACACACACACACACACACACTGTGACCTTTTTACCAGTGCTGGACTATGGGGATCTGATCTATATGAATGCATCTGCCCATTACCTGATCAAGTTAGATGCCGCCTATCACAGTGCACTGAGATGTGTTACTAACTGTAAAGTACTTACACATCACTGTACCCTGTATGCCAGGGCAGGTCTGCCTTCACTAACTGTACGGAGGCTCAGTCATTAGGCGCGTTCACACCAAGTACTTTGCCGTATTTAGTGCCGGCACTCAGTGCCCCGGCATTTATTACCCCAGGGCATTTAGTACAGATCGCGTTCACACCGGAGTACTTTTCCCTGAGGGAAGATTACGCAAATGAGCCGCTGACGTCACTTCGTCTTCTTCTGCTTTGGGTTTACTGGCAGGCCGCAAACAACTTCACGGTGTATACTGCCACCCGAAGTCCCCGGCCGGAAGTCCCCGGAGTTGGGGACTGGCTAGAAGCTGCTGGGACTCCTAGGCCTTCCGAATAAATCGCCAGAACGCCGACACCTCCTCATCTCCACCGCTCCCATGTTTTATTTTGTGTTGCCATAAGTTAGTCTCTCTGGGTTTGTGCACTGGGCGAATGCTAATGCTAATAATGCTAATGCCAGGATAATAAAATGGCGGCTCTACAAAACATTTCAGAGTTTTACGGGGCGTGGTTTGCAATTCGCCCAGCCAATCAGAACTGGGGCACTTTTTCCCCCCAGGAAAGTACCATCTCTCAGCAGGCACTAAAAATGGGGGTAAAAGTTCCAGAGATTAAGTGCTCTTTTTGGTGTGAACGCGACATAAGGGGTACTAACGGAACTAAACGCGAAAAGTACGGTGAAAAGTACTCCGGTGTGAACGCGGCTATTGGTACATGTTTATCTATAAAGCCATGTTGGGTAAATTACCAACTTATATCTGCTCTTTGATCTCACAGAGAGTGGCAGGTAGCTATTGCCTGAGATCCCAGGATGTGTTTTTATTACATGTGCCAAGTGCTAGGACTGTTTTAGGTACAAAAGCTTTTATGTGTGCTGCTCCTCTAGCTTGGAACACTATGCAATTTTTTTTTAAACTGAGCATTTTGGTTCCCCTGCATCATTTTAAAGCTCGGATAGATGAAATGTTATTTGATACCAATGTGCTGCAGGTCTCCTTTGAAAAAGAGATCGTTGATCTTAATGGGATTTTACCTGGTTAAATAAAGGCTACAAACACACGCACGCACGCACGCACGCACGCACGCACGCACGCACGCACGCACGCACGCACGCACGCACGCACGCACGCACGCACGCACGCACGCACGCACGCACGCACGCACGCACGCACGCACGCACGCACGCACGCACGCACGCACACACACACACACACACACACACACACACACATCCCCCTGCCACAATACACTTCCTCATGATACATAAGGCGCGTTCACACCGGAGTACTTTGGAGTACTTTTCCCACAATAGTTCATCAGAACTACGATATATTTGCGTTCACACCAAAAAGCCCCAGGAACTAAAGTAGTTCAAATTAGTTCGTCTGACCCGCTTTTCAGTCCCTGCTAGAGAGCAGGGACTGTCGTGGGAGAAAATAGTTCGTACGTCTGATTGGCTGTGCGGAATGCAAACCACGCCCGTTTGACTCTGAATTTTTTTTTTGTAAGCGGCCATTGTATTTGCTCGCTTCGGGCAGCGCACCCGAAGAGATTACTTTTGTGAAAGCAGTTATTATATCAACACTAAATAAATCATCGGAGCGGTGGAGTGATGAGGATGTGTCTGCGCTTCTGGCGATTTACTCGGAGGACGCGAAGCGCCGCATTCAGAAGCTTCTACTGAATGCAGTTTCCGTGGCTCAGCAAAGTTAGCAGACCTGGCAAAGTCATGTCTGGACGACTACGAAGGTAAAATAAAATACATGCACTGCACTGTTTTAATCTGCACAATACTGGTCTTAGATGTACTTCTATTTGCTCAGTAGATCGAGCTAGCCATGCTAGAACTTGCTATCATAGGTCCAAGCTGGCTAACAACATCTAGCTAGCTAGCTATTCTCAGCCGTAACCGCTATGAACACGTTTTGACTTGTGAATAAGTGTGCAATGTTCTGTAATTTGCTTCACTAACTCATGGCACTAATCGTGTGTTTCAGGCGAGGTGTTTCTCTCAGGATTAGAAACTAGTTTTCCCCTCCGGGAAAAAACGATAATATAATGTTAGCAATTAGCATGCTAGCTGGACATAAGGCTACCTCTAACAATACATTGTAATTTCAAGTCATTTGCAACATTCATTCTACATGTTAATGGTAAAAGCTTAAACAGTTGATTACCTGCATGCCACAAAGACTGATGTTCTAATATTTTTGCACATTTAAGTAGAAATGTAATTGAAATTCTATTTATTTTTCCTTTTTTTTATTGATTGTTATAATTGTACTATAATTGTAGCCATGTTATGTTAGATGTCAATCCACTTACACTAACTACTCTGGCCTTGAAAGAAGGTTACACATCTAACTGATGTCCACTAATCCCTATAAAACAAAGTTCAAGCATACATTAAGCACAAAACAATAAATAAGGGCACTTTGATATTTATTTTTTATTTGATATTATTTGATCCTATCTTATCTTCTACTTTACACCTGCATTTTGTACACTGTCCCTGCCTGCACCATGTCCAATGTTGGACAATGTTGTCTCGTTGTTGCGATTAAACTGATCTTGTATCTTGCATATTTCACCTTAGGAAAGTGGGCACGCGATGACAGCTTCCTTGACACCATCATGGCGATGGACTGCTGTGCCATGGTCAGCAAGGAGAATGAGGACCTGCGTGCCAAGGAGATGCACGACGAACGGCTGCTGCATTCACACAAGGCCCAGGAATCGGACGACCAGCCGCTCATGGTGCCAGGTGGAGCAACAAAATACCTTTCAGGCTGGGCTTCTGGCAGTGCTAAGCGAGCTGATTAAATCCAACAGGCCTTCAATACAAAAATTAAGAAAAACTTGTCGTTGTTGATAAACTGTACAATGACTTGTTGGGAGGCGTGTGGTGCAGTGGTCTGGTGCGTTGGTGTTCGGATCAGGGGAGCACAGGTTCAAACCCCACTGCAGTCAGGATGTCGTTGTGTCCCTGGGCAAGACACTTCACCCCAAATTACCTACACCTGGGACAGTTCATTTTGTATTATTGTGATTATATATATATGCCACTGTTATTAATACTGACACCTAACTTTGCACTAAGGTGTGTCTGCTGCTGAGCCTACCTATTGTTATTATATATATATATATATATTGCCACTGTTATTATATTGTTTTGATACTACTGACACTTATTGATCTGCTGCTGATAAATAAAAGAGAACCTACATGCACGGCACTAGCATCATGACTGTCTTTGTTTAAACCAGCAGCAGTGCAGCGGTACACAGACTAACCTGTGTGTGTGTAACGTAGTTCTTCAGGTGTGTATGCTTAACATGTATGTATTTATCACAGTAAAGATGGTATACAAAAGCTTTTTAAAGAGCTTTCAACCTCATCCCATTGTCTTTAACACACATTTAACATAATAATATACTCATATTAATATACAAATATACAGTATGAGTACTGTTTTGATACTGACATTTAATCTTTGCACTAAGGTGTGTCTGCACTATTGTAATTGTGTCTGTTGACTGTGGTAAATAAAAGAGAGAACCAAATGCACTGTACAAAAGATCAGCTTTATTGTCAATTTACAATTTCCATGCTGTTCAGATGCCTCATAAGGGCTGTGCGCGTGTCTTGCCCCGCGGCGTTTTTTTTAGGTTGCGTCTCCCCAACGTTGCTTCCAGGCGAATACAGAGGAGTTGAAAAGAGCCCTTGGACATTCGGAAATCTTTGATCCACTGCACATTGGTGTACGTTGGCACCACCTTCTCCCACCAGGCCGATGTTCTATTGTTCACCCAGAGAGAGCGCGGGACACGACGCGTTCCGTAGTATTCGCATATCTGGAACACATACAAAGACACAAATTAGCCCTACATAACTCCATAAATCCTACATTAGATAGTATTAATGTGATTTAATGAACGTACCATTGCTGTTCTTTGTTCGTCGTCCAATCCTTTTGTTAAGGCTTCTTAACCGCCTTCGCCTCCGACTCAGCATTTCTATTGCATTTGAATGGTCGATCTGTATTTGTATTTGTGGCTGAGTTATTGGCTTAAATAACTCAGTTACGAAGCTGTATAACACGACCACCAAAACGTCAACTCCATACCGTGTCTGAGGTCGGAAGGTAAACAGAAGCATACAGCGGAAGCGGAAGTTTTTTTTCTTCTTCTTCTCTCGGTTTTTTTGGCGAATTGCAACTTTAAGGTGCATACCGCCACCTACTGTACTCGCCGTGAAGTTGTTTGCGGCCTGCCAGTAAACCCAAAGCAGAAGAAGAAGAAGTGACGTCAGCGGCTCATTTGCCTAATCCACCCCCAGGAACTCATTTTGGTGTGAACGCGATCTGCTTTAGTTCATCAGAACTAAAAGAGCTCTCATGAACTAAGTTCTCATGAACTATTGTGGGAAAAGTACTTGGTGTGAACGCGCCTATAGTTGAGTGTAAGGCAAGGCAAGTTTATTTATATAGCACATTTCAACACAAGGCAATTCAAAGTGCTTTACAAAAATGAAAGACATTAAGAGCATTAAGAAACATATTATAAAATGACATTTAAAAACACTCATTTACAGTAAAAGCAAAGATACATGAATAGAAGTTACAGTGCAGTGTGAGATACACACATCTGAAATGTTGAGCTCTGACTCTCAATCATTGCTAACTTTTTAGCAGTAATAGTTTTCTATCACCTCCCTTTCTTTCTACTTTCTTGTTTAACTTGTCCTTTAGTTATTTCAAGTGTTTCATGCTAAACGAACCCCCTTTTGGAAAATTATAATCTGACCCCATGGTACCTTTTAGTTTTCGCCGAAACTATTCCTCTTTTTTATTTTTAAATGCACATAGTTATGTTTACCTTGTCTTTCTAGGACTTCTTTTGGTATCCTCCGTGAACCAGGGTCTTGAAACCAAAACGGATTCCTGTACCCCATGGTACCTTTTTAGTTTTCGCCAAAACTATTCCTCTTTTTTATAAATGCACATTAGTTAAGTTTAAGTTGTATTTTCTAGGACTTTTTTGGTGTCCTCCGCGAACCAGGGTCTTGAAACCAAAACGGCACACGTAGGGGACTTTAACCACCTACGAGGGGACTTTAACCCCAATAATGACTTTAACCACCTACGAGGGGACTTTAACCCCAATAATGACTTTAACTACCTACGGGGGGACTTTAACCCCAATACACGTAGGGGACTTTAACCCCAATACACGTAGGGGACTTTAACCCCAATACACGTAGGGGACTTTAACCCCAATACACGTAGGGGACTTTAACCCCAATACATGTAGGGGACTTTAACCCTAAAAATAATAAGCCTGAATATATCAATTAAAACCAGCGGCAAAATGGCATTTAAAAACAGTCATTAAAAAGCAAAGATAATAAAATAAACATTAAAAGAAAAAATACATGGATAAAAGTTACAGTGCAGTTTAAGACGTGAATAGTTCAATTAAAAGCAGCGGCAAAAAGAAAAGTCTTCAGCCTGGATTTAAAAGTAGTCAGAGTTGCAGCGGACCTGCAGATTTCTGGGAGTTTGTTCCAGATATTTGGAGCATAATAACTGAACTTTTCCATGTTTAGTTCTGACTCTGGGGACAGAAAGCTGACCAGTCCCTGAAGACCTGAGAGTTCTGGATGGTTCATAATTTAGCTGGAGGTCAGAAATGTATTTTGGGCCTAAACCATTCAAAGCTTTATAAACCAGCAGCAGTATTTTGAAATCTATTATTTGACACACAGGAAGCCAGTGTAAAGACTTCAGAACTGGAGTGATGTGATCCACTTTCTTATAGTTAGTGAGGACTCGAGCAGCAGCGTTCTGAATTAGCTGCAGCTTTCTAATAGCGGTGAAGCCACAGAAAAGAAGCTCCGCCTCCAACAGTGAAGCCCACAAAGACGAGCATGCTGTCAGACATGAACACACACTGAGAGAGAAGTGTGTGTCTGTACCTGCAGCTGCTGCAGGACCTGCTCTCTGGGCTGGACCTGGTGTCTGCTGCAGCTCTGCTCGTACGCCTCCATCACCTCCGTCAGGGTGAGGCTGCTCTCAGCTGGAGGAGGAGAACACACTCAGTCACTGCATCCAGAGAGAGAGAGAGAACACACTCAGTCACTGCATCCAGAGAGAGAGAGAGAACACACTCAGTCACTGCATCCAGAGAGAGAGAGAGAACACACTCAGTCACTGCATCCAGAGAGAGAGAGAACACACTCAGTCACTGCATCCAGAGAGAGAGAGAGAACACACTCAGTCACTGCATCCAGAGAGAGAGAGAGAGAACACACTCAGTCACTGCATCCAGAGAGAGAGAGAGAACACACTCAGTCACTGCATCCAGAGAGAGAGAGAGAACACACTCAGTCACTGCATCCAGAGAGAGAACACACTCAGTCACTGCATCCAGAGAGAGAGAGAGAACACACTCAGTCACTGCATCCAGAGAGAGAGAGAGAGAGAACACACTCAGTCACTGCATCCAGAGAGAAAGGTAAACTGTACTGCAGTGTGTGTGTGTGTGTGTGTGTGTGTGTGTGTGTGTGTGTGTGTGTGTGTGTGTGTGTGTGTGTGTGTGTGTGTGTGTGTGTGTGTGTGTGTGTGTGTGTGTGTGTGTGTGTGTGTGTGTGTGTGTGTGTGTGTGTGTGTGTGTGTGTGTGTGTGTACTGCAGAGAAGATGGCCATCAGTGAGAAATGAGAAGGACATGAGTGTCTGTCTGAACAATAAATCAACCAATCAGGCGTCTCAGTTGATCAAGCACAGCCTTATGGGAAATTCCAGATGTGAGAGACTACAGGGAACTTCATAACGGACACACTCACACTTTTTTATTATTTGTTTGTCCTTCAAAAGCTGGATCACATTTGAAAGGTTTTTAGATGATAACATTTAAGGAATGCTAAATCAAATATAAATAAAGACCTGGACAGTGTTTTTAAAGTGTGATTTGAGCTCCTACTACATTCACAGCTATGGACATGATACACAACAGGATTGCACAATTTGAAAAAAAAAATCTAATTGCGATTATTTATTGCACTAGCTGATTTTGATCAAATGTCAATTGATTGTGCAGCTCTAATTCAAAGTGTATTCAGGACAGAATGGTTCTGGGACACGGTTAGCTCTAAACGTTTGGATAAACTGTCCTAATAAGATAGTTAACAACGTGATAAATATGACAGCTTTATATTCAATTTCAAGTGGTGATGAGGGTAAAGAGGTTATTCTAGCCTGATGGTTGCAAGAATGATTTTTGGAAAGCACACAACACATTTATAGCTGTGTTTAGGAGTTTGGATACAGCCAAATATATTGTAATGCATAGTGGTTCAGGTACCTTTAACTTATATGATATACAATTAAAACAAGCTATAATACCCAGTAGAAAAAAAAGCATCAATATAGTGAAAGTGTGGAGTGTGTTGTTTAATGTGAGAAATTCACCCACAATATGCTACATTTCAGGAGCTTAAAGAGAGAAGTTGTTTAATTATACAGCAAATTAAGACATTTGAATGTTTGGGATTATTTAAGTAATGCTATAGGTGAAAACGTTTTTAATTCATGGTGACTCAATGCAATGACCATAGTCTTCAAAATGACACATCGTGATAATGAATCAGCCTCAAACGTTTACTGGTATTCAAACAGCAGCTCACCCTCTCTGTCCCTGTGCTCAGCGAAGCCGGACACTATCTGTCCGTCGGGGGGGAAGGACACACGCTTCTCTCCTTTACTTCTCTTCTTCTGGTTCCGGGCTCTCTCTGCTCCGTCATCACTCTGCTCCTCGTTGTCGCTGCAGTGGGTCATCGCTCTGTTAAGGACTCCACCATGGGGGTCCAGATCCACTGAGGTCCTCCAGGAGAGACTGGAGTCACACTCATTTAGAGTGTGTGCAACAGCTGACGTACCCACAGTTCCATCTGCCCTCTTGGAAGTGCTGCTCTCTCCACTCTGTGGTCACCTGGAAAGACAACACTCTGAAGAACGGATATCTTATTCATGAGGTGTGCACCGGGTTGCAAGTTAAACCCAATATGTTCATATCAAATTACACATTTAAAATAGGTGAGGCTCTGCACACTTCCAAAGTGAAATAAAAGTATTAGCATCAAAATACAGTTAAAGCTCCAAAAGTAAAAGTAGTGTTGTGCAGATTGGTCCATTTCAGAATAATATATATGATATGTTTTATAATGATTGATCATGAAAGTGTTCTCAAAGCTGGTAAAGGTGCAGCTAGTTTGAATGACTTTGTATACTGCAGGGTAGCTTGTGAATTTACTCCAGGTGGAACTAAAGTCTGATTTAAGACTTGATTATATTTCACATCATCAACACAATACACATTTAGTGAAAATAACTTGAGGTGCAGTGTTTCTATACTGACTCTAACACTGACTTTGACTTGTATAGAAGTATGAAACTGTAAGCTAAAATAAAAGCTTCTTCTTCACCTGTGCAGTAAACTGAAACATCTTCAGACGCTGGAATCACTGACGTAAAATACGCAGCGTACTCGGCCAATAGAATAGCAAAACGTGCTGACGTCACTTCCTGACCGGTAGTTTTGCGGGAAGTTTGGTCCTCGTTCAATACGCATTTACATCCTATACCTCCATGTTCATACGGCTTAACCTACAATAAACAACAAAGTCAAGGTGTGTATTCATCCCATCATTTCATAAATAGTGTTAGTGGCTGTTTGACTGACAGCGTCGCAGATATCGACGAACGTAATAAACGACATGAGAAGCTAGCGTGACAAGCTAATCAGATAGCCAGGTTAGCATGATAGCTAACGTTAACCGACACTGAAAACAATGTAACGTTATACCGTTCGCCCTCTAACGTTGTAAGGCTGTAAACGTAATTGTTCATGATGACGGGGGCTGCTATCTTTGCTTTACACATACTGACAGTGTCTGTACAGTAAAGCTTTGTTTACCAAACGTTAAAGCTGAAGACGACAGGAAGTGTTAAACTTACGGTTATCCGCTGGTAAACAGATGAACCGGACATCATGTAGCACCGAATGTGAAACCCGCATATACATAACCTTTACACTTTGAAAACCTACGCCCAACATGCATTAGGTCATAAAGCATGGAGAATAGCAATGTTGGAAAGTTACTAAGTACATTTACTCAAGTATTGTAGTTTTTGACACATTTGTACTGTAGTACCATTGAATACAACTTTATACTTCTACTCCACAAATATAGGCAAATATCGTACTTTTTACTCTAACTACATTTATTTGAACACTCACAAACTTTGCACATATAAAACAAACGATAAACTGATATGGTAAAATGCAGTACTGTTCTGCACAATCTGGTCCATATTGACAAACTACAACACTAAAAAGGTCTTGCATGTATACAAACAGAATATCATGATAACCATAATAATATAATACGGTGGAAAGATCTATTTTGCATGTACATTTCTATTACTTTTGATACTTGAAGCATATTTGGCTGCTAATACTTTTTTACTTTTACTTAAATAACATTTTGTAATCGGGGATTTTACTTGTCGTGGAGTATTCTAAGACCATAGTATATGCACTTTTATTTAAGTAAAGGATGTAAGTACTTCTTCCAACACTGGAGACTACCATGTGACACTGGGTGTGTGTGCTTTAGATGCCTCCTAAAAAGAAGGCAGCAGGGAAAGGCAGAGCTCCAGCCAAGAGGCAGCTGGCGGAGGAGTTCCCCCCTGGAGAGGTCCTCACAGACACAGGGAAGAAGTCCTGGAAGCTGGGGGCTCCCATCGGCCAAGGGGGCTTTGGCCTCTTATATTTGGGTAAGAATAGATTGAATGCAGATAAAGCACCTCCAAAATCCAACATGCAATGCTGAAAGACATGTATAGATCATGGGACGTGTTTTAAGACTAAGCGTAATCACTGAATTCAGATTAAGATGTGTAACTCTCAGACACTTTTTACTGACCAAGTTATCATCTGAAAAATGTGACATTGCAGATGAATACAACTATATAGATAGAGATAGATAGATAGGTACTTTATTGATCCATAATTGGTTAATGATTTTGTTAAAGCAGCAATGTGTTCAGGCATTCAAATCTTAAAATGAAAGGTGGAAAAAAGGATAAACATAATCAAATAAAAGCAATGAAGAACAGAAAGTCTATATACATATGAATCAGCAGAAGTGTTCCGTTCTCTTGTTCCCAGCTCATGAGAATTCTGCCAAGCCTGTGGGTGCTGATGCTCCGTATGTCATCAAAGTGGTGAGTCTCTAAACAACCGGAAAAATAACTCCAATGTTCTTGTGTACGTGTTTTCATATGCACTTTGGATTTCACAATCAATTCAATGATAGTCAATACCAATTCCAACTCTCGCAAAAAACATAACAATAAATTAACTTTAAATTACACTACATTGTTTCTTAATAATCTGTCAAATAATTATATTTTATCATGGTGTTAATAATATCACATATACCAAGATAGAGGATATTATCAATATGTACTACTCCTATGTAGACGTTAGACAACACACCTGTCAGAGACAGTCTCACACAGCTGTTCCACCTCTTTACCTGCAGCAACAGTCCCTTGTATTAAAGAGATGCACTGATGTACGGCCTGTTTCTCTCCTCGGCACATATGGTGATATGGGCCAATGGCATAAGTCGGTGATTCTTTTGAAGGACTTGGAACTGTTGATCGAACTGCATTTTTTTTTTATGATGGACAAATTCTGAAGGCGATACATTTTTGTGGACAATGTACCACACAGTAATATAGAGGCCATCTACTCTCTGTGAAGAGGAAAAGAGTGCATGCTGCAGGATTTCTTCCAGATAAAGAGAGTGTTTATTCGGAATCAGTAGAGTAATCTATCATCAGAGAATCTTGCCAACTTCTGATCACTTCCCTGGAAAATGTTTTACATCTCCTAAACTTTGTCTGAAGTTTTGCTGCTGAATCAGTCTGCTGTGCCATCAGCTCTAAAGGCCCGGACACACCAGGCCGATTTTGGCCGTCGATGGGCGTCGACACGCCCTACTCAGATTGGTGTGTCCCGCACCGTCGTGTCTTTTCAGCCGTGCCGACACCTTTTCGGCCGAAAACCCACCGATTCAACATGTCGAATCGGTGGGCAGTCGGCAAAATAAATCACTCTGATTGGCTGTTCAGCTTAGCGAATCAGTGCATGAGAAGCGAAATGGAAGTGAGGGACCCAAACAAACGATTAAGAAGGCAAATCTGAGATTTCATTTAACTCCAGCTCTCGACACAGGTTCAGGAAAGCCCCATGAGCTTCTCGCTGTAGAGTGAAAATGGAACACACGCTATTTGTTGTTTGTTTATATCACGCAGTCTGTTCTTCTTCTCTCGGTTATCACGCAGTCTGTCTTCCGGTTGTTGCCTCTTTTGAATGACGAATACACACTACCGCCGCCTGCTGGCAAGGAGAGTTATTGCCACTCACGCATGCGCAGTGCGTACGTGCTACTTGGCCGTTGGCTGAAGTCTTTGCGGTGTGTTCCAGTGTGACACATGGCCAAGACGCAGGAGACGTGAGGCGACACAACAGTCGGGGGTCCGTCTGTGTCAGTTCTTTGGTGTCAGCTTGGTGTGTCCGGACCTTAACCTGTTAAGCCCGAGAGACCCCGGTACCGAGGCACTGCCGCAACATCTTGCAGGAAACAGTGTCTGAGGGCATGTTCATTTAATAAACTATGAATGTTTTATATCCATGTAACGGGAAGAAACTCATCTAACTGATCATTTTTATTTTTTTTTCAAAAGAAAACCCACAATGCTAACACTGAGCCTCTGAATTAGCAACGAGCGAAAAAATGCTAACAGATTACTGCACCGAAAATAATAATAATAATAAATGGAATTTATAAAGCGCCTTTCAAGGGACCCAAGGTCGCTGTACATGGTGGACAGACAAAACAAAACAGACAATGAGGAGCAAACAAAACACAAATAAAATAAAGGAGGCCGGGGGACCAGGAAAGGACTAGAGTCCGAAGGCCAGGGTGAACAGGTGCCTTTTCAGTGCGGATTTGAAGATGTCCAGTGAGGCAGCGTTCCGGATCTCAGCAGGAAGTGCATTCCAGAGGGTGGGGGCCGCAACACTGAACGCCCTGTCACCCACAGTACGAAGGCGTGAGCGGGGGATGGAGAGCAGGCCCGTGTCTGAGGACCGCAGACTCCGAGAGGGGGTGTAGGGATGTAGGAGGTCTGTTAGGTACTGGGGGGCGAGGGTATGGAGGGACTTGTACGTGAGGAGGAGTGTTTTGTAGTGAATCCGGGACTTGACCGGCAGCCAGTGTAGGTGGATGAGGCTGGGGGTGATATGTTGCCATATGTAAGCCTCGCGGCAGAGTTCTGGACATATTGGAGTCTGGCCAGGGCTTTGCTGGGAACCCCGGACAGGACTCCATTGCAGTAGTCCAGACGGGATGTAATGAAAGCGTGTATGAGTGTTTCTGCCACAGAGTCAGAGAGTGAGGGGCGGAGTCTGGCAATGTTTTTGAGATGGTAGAAGGCGGATTTGGTCAGGGATTTGATATGCGCCTGGAAGGAGAGGGTGGAGTCCAGGACGACTCCCAGGTTGCGGACTTCAGTGGACGGGGAGATGGAGCAGCCGTCAATGGTGAGAAGCAGGTCACCAACCTTCTGGAGCTGCGCCTTGGGAGCCACAATGATGAGCTCAGTTTACTCAGAATCACTCACAAAACCTTATTATTTATCTTTTCTCCACATCCATGACATCGATTCACATCGTGAGGTGACACAGAATCGAAGGGTACCCTCATTATCACTGAATTATACGAAATCGCGACGTTATAAACAAAAACAGAAATCAAAACAGGTGGCGCTAGGTAGCTAAAAATGCTAACATGCTTACCTTGGCTCTGTAGTCTCTCCAAAGTGGTCTTCAATGGCATTAAAACGATAAAAACGCTGCTGAAGTTAATCCATAGGTTAATCCAATGTGTCGGTGTCCCTTTGAAATGATTTCTGATAATCCATGAGCATTGAGACTGCTTTTCCGTTTCTAGATGTCAGAGCGAGAGATAGTTTCACTCTAATGCAAAATTACATGCGCAAAGCCCCCAACTTTTGTTTTACAATGAGTGTGTGTGGGGGACTCCCCCTTCGATTCTATTGGCTCTAACGGTCAGAAAGAGGTGTCAACCATCAAAATCGACCAATGGGTTCCAGAGATATGGAAAAAAAAACATTTTCACCCAAATCACCTCAGAGGTGGAGTGTTTTTGGCTAAATCTCTCTAAAAAGGTCAAATGTCACTTGTTTTGCATCAATCTTGATACAGGGTACTTATTATATGTTGTACTTTGGATTCCTAAAGCTTTTAGTCTACTAACCCATCATCCAAGGGTAGTTTTCACTATAAGTAAAAAAGAACTTTTGGACGGACACTATAATTTACAGTTTTTTACTATGTAAAATCTGAATTTTCTTTAAAATAAAAAAACATCTATATTGTTCTGACTTTTCTAAATCCAACTCACAGTTTTATCATTACTTTGAGAAAAAAGATTATTAATTTAACCCTTTTAGAAGGGAAGATATGGTCATTTGTTCTGGGAATGTCATTTTCGAGCCTGAGACCTGAAAAACAGGCTCAGGGCTTAACAGGTTAAGAATTAAACATTAAAACAGCCCGAGAATTTCTCTGTCCGAGCCAAAAGACACTAAATGTCATTTAGTGAAATGGCTAAAAACATTGGTATCGGAAGTGTTCATTTTGTTAATTTAAACATCAGTTTTGGACTCGGCTGAGAAATGAGCAGTTGGTGCATCCCTTGTGTTAACATGCTGAATGGAAACTGATCAGTAATCTGGTTCTTTTGTCCACAGGAGCCCAGTGACAATGGACCACTGTTCTCGGAGCTCAAGTTCTACATGAGAGCTGCTAAACCTGACCTGAGTAAGCCAACTTACCATTCCTCACACACACCCTCCAACACACACACCTAGAAGTATGACATTAACTAAAGGTAGCCTTGTGATCATAACACAACTCTCTCCAGCACGGCAAACAAATAAAAGAAAGAAAGTTCTTTAATTAAAAAAGACAATCTCGTGTCTGAGGTGCGGGGGGGCCCTGCAGAGGAAGGGAAGCTTTTGGTGGCAGCGCTGTTGGCCCCCAGGCCACAGCTTTGCATTTTATATAATAACAATCCAAATGTCAATCTCCCCTGACAATTAACTGTTATATTACTAAGGAACCAACGGCTCATATTTTATTCATGCTGGAATCTCACGTTGTTGGTAAATATTTGTCCCAGCAGCAGATTAGCTCGCGGCGGTGCTGCCCAACCCCCCCCCACCCTCACTCCATGGAATTATACTCTTATTACTTTAAGCATTACAGCCATCACCCAGTTACCCCAGCTCTAGTTAGCAGCATGCCACATGAAACGGTAGCAACCCAACTGTCCTTGGTTGAGTGGGCATTTACACATACTTTCAGCACATTTCTCAAACAACATCTTGTCCTGCAGTTCAGAGCTGGGTGAAGTCTCACAAGCTGAAAGTTCTGGGCGTTCCAAGGTACTGGGGCTCAGGTCTGCATGAGAGAGGAGAGAAAAGGTAAGCCATTTCTCAAGTGAAGTTTCACCTTTCACACTTTTAGTCTTCCATCAGACGCAAACAACTCCTGATCCAAGAGTTTGGTAGTATAAATGAACCTTATACGATACAAGATTTTGTTAAAATATAATCGGAATAACCTAACACAAGTACACATTGTCTGCAACATGCAAAAGACTTCCATACTCTGGAGTATTGAAAAAAGAGTGAGCTGGTTACGTTTCTTTAGGATTTTAACAGCTTTTGGATTTACAGAAAAACATATGACACAACACAATGAATAAGGACACTTACTTATTTGAACTTGGCAATTTGACATCTAACCATAAAATGAATGATCCAAAAGACCTTGTCTGATCTTACAGCTCAGAATAAACTGAGCTACACCAACACTGTACTGCAGTGGGGCTAGTGTGACACCTCAGAAGCACTACAGACTTATTCTTTGTTCCTTCCAGGTACAGGTTCATGGTTATTGACCGGCTCGGCACAGACCTGCAGAAGAAGTTTGAAGAATGTGGGAGGAGGTTCCCAAGAAAACTGGTTCTACAGCTCGCTCTGCGTCTGGTTGTTTTTTTCATTTCACTTTCATGTTTTCCACTGAGTGGCAAGAGTTGTGTCATTTTGAACCAACGAGTTGTGAACAAATGGCAAATGGGTGCAAGAGCTGCGCCTAAAGAAAAGTTCTGTCATATTCAGTTTATTTTGAATACTGAAAATGATATTTTTTGCTTAAAAAATAACCAAAGCTCGGCACTTTGATTTGTTTTGCACGTGTTTCTCTGTAGGGATGGGTAAAGTCTAAAATGATTAAAGATTTCAGTATTGATGCGCTCCCATGTTAGTGGCACTTTTACAAGTACTTTTAAAAGTTTTGGTGTCATTTATGATCACGCGGCAAAGGGACAATCTTTTTTAAAGGTTGTTCTGACTAATGTAGATTCTGCTTCTTAACAGTTGATCAAGTGAATACGTTTAGATATTTGTGTTATTTTCTTTCTTAAATATAGTGGGGTATTTAAATAAGGACGTATGTTTTAAAGGTCTGGGT
The DNA here is from genome assembly GCF_902827165.1 of Trematomus bernacchii. Taxonomy (NCBI): domain Eukaryota; kingdom Metazoa; phylum Chordata; class Actinopteri; order Perciformes; family Nototheniidae; genus Trematomus; species Trematomus bernacchii. Next base: position 1,475,004 of record NW_022987649.1, on the reverse strand, counting down.
GCCGTGTTGGCGGGGTTGCAGGGCTCGCTGCTCCGCCCTTTTAGGCAGTCGGGCATTGTTTCTGATAGCAACGTTTCTGATAGGGCCGTGGCTGTAAAGCCAGTCCACATTTCCGATATTACGTCATATCGGACGCAAATCTGGATCAGCTCCGTTGTACCCCCGTTTTTAGAGATTTGGGTACAGAGATAAAGAGAGAGGGTTTTATTTTCTGACGCTGCGTGAGACTCCTTACACACCGGGGACACATATTTATGTATAAAAGACATAAAAAAGTGCATTTTGCATGATAGGTCCCCTTTAAAATAATTTGGTTAATAAGTTATTCATTAATAAAAATGTATTAATACTGGTATCTGCCTGACTAATGACATGGCTCACTTCTGCATTAACCCATGTTATTAAGATATTTGAATGCTAATATTAATGTTTATCCTTGTTTTTTTTACTCTTTCAGTTGGATATTCTGGAGTTCATCCATGACCATGAGTACGTTCATGCTGACATCAAGGCCTCCAACCTCATGTTGGGCCACAGTGATCCAGACCAGGTCAGTACAGCTTGAAGCATCCAAAGAATAAAATAAAACATTGTTTTAAAATGGTGCTTCTACAACCTTAAACTTTTCAGCACTGCATGTGTTAGAGTGGAGAAGCTCCTCTGACCCCTCGCTGCTCCTGAAGCAGCGAGGGGAGTGTGTTTTTGATCATCACACACACGTGCTGCTTCATTAGATTCAATTAATCCTGCAGAGGAGGGAGGGAGGGTGTGTGTGTGCTTGGTGTGGTGTGTGTGTGTGTTCCAAACTGGGAGATTAGATGGCAGCAGCTAAGAGGTTTTCCTAACAAACACGGCAGGGGAAAATATTTAATTTGCAGATTAATAATGTATCATTGGTGGTGTTATTAAAAAGCTTTTTATAAATGACAATTTAAGAATAGGCCCCTCAGGATTGTATTATTAGGTGAGGCTTTTGTAGCTGTGATATTTGTATGTTTTCCCCTGGAGTTACTGGGATGTAGCTTTGTTCTTATTTTTGCATGTTTCTTTATTAAAGCAATTAAAGACTAAATAATAATGCTTAGTTTATGTTGATGGAATAACAATTTGAATTTAAAAACGGGGAATCATCTGCTCCCCATACTGTCAGTTAAAGTGCTGAGACATGCCAAATATGTTTTTATAAATAGAGAACAGGTTTAATCCTGTTGTTGGTGTGTGTTTGTCTTTCAGGTTTACTTGGTAGATTATGGGCTGGCATACAGGTATGCACCCGACAGTGTGATAAAAGAGTACAAGGAGGACCCCAAGAGATGTCACGACGGTACCATCGAGTTCACAAGCATCGACGCACACAAAGGAGCAAGTAGGTACATCACACTACGAGTAGATTCATAAAACCTCCCGTACGCTGCCAGGTCTTTACTCTGTGGTGGGGGGTAAACATTTACAAAAAGAGAAAGGCCATACAGAAACGTATTAGTGATTTGTCACTGGTCCCACTAATTACACAACAAAAATCTAAAAAGTGATCTAAGAGGTGGGATCTCAACCAAAAGAAAGTGAACATTTCTCATAAAACCAGAAATTGCAGTTTTTGTGATTGATCTAACTTCAAAGCAACCATGTCCTGACTCCAGCTTCATACCTAACACATCAACATGAGGATTTGTTATAATACTGCATGGAGTGGTGCAGTGTTAATGTCTTTGTGTAGGCCGACCCAGAAGTTAGCATCAAGGGCTCCCTCAACAAAAAGGGTTGTGGCATATTGCAGAAAATAACATCTCTGTTAAACACGTTTTTCATACACCTTTTGTATCCACAAATGAACACCACTTTTTCAAACGTTGATGCAATCTCTTAAAGTAAAAAGCTAACGTTAGCCTATAAAGGAACTACATCACGGTCACATGACTTCACTTCACAGATGCTAAACTAAAGGCGGCTAATGTTTAGTAGTCTAATTTATTCACTCTGTTTTTATGAGAGTATTTACTGACATGTTTGATGTCGGAGAACAAAAATCTCTTCAGCTTGTGTTAACCTCAGACCTGTCAGGGTTGAACAAAAACAAGTTCAAAAAAGCTTTCACTTACAGATGAGGGATCATTCCTACTCTGCTCTAATTCAGCATGTAATGCTGGTAATGCTGGTAATGCTGTTGCTGGCAGTAGGTGATGCTGCTGATGTGGTTGTGTGTGTGCAGCTGCGTGCCGGCGCAGCGACCTGGAGATCCTGTGTTACTGCATGGTGCAGTGGCTGTGTGGACGCCTGCCCTGGGAGGACAAGTTGCAGGACCCCCTCTACGTCAGAGACTGCAAAATCAGGTGAGCGGCACATATCATCTCTGACACACAAGGTGGTCTTCACAAATCTGACCTCTCAGGTAAAGCCGGGGGTCCACTGAGAAACATCATGCTGCTTGCTTTTCTCTTACAGGAGTCAAGAAAACATCTCTGAATTTATGAACCAATGTTTCTCCTCTCAAGACAAGCCAGGTAAGAACACACACACGTAGAGGAACAGTGGCCATGCAACTTCCTCATTAAGTAAGAGTTAAGACAAGTCTATTTTATTTTGACAGCCCAATATTATAAACGTGCTTCCACCAGAATGACTCCAGTGGGGTAGGGATCTGTGGATCTGTGATCCACTGCTAACGATTTGGAATTGCTTTAAACAGACACCCCAAACTTACAATCACAATACATTTGAATGACAGTATATAAAGCTTCTTGCATCATCAAAATGGATTTGATTTATATGGTTATTCCCTAATAACAACAGGGTTCCCGCGATCCCTAAAGCCCACAAGGGCATTTTATTAATGAATGTAAAAATAAGGCCTTTTCTAAGCTCGTCACAACAAAAGACTTCATTAACAAATTGTCTAGTGGATTATTCATAGGAGAATTTCTATTGTCGAGGACAGCCCAACAACTATTTGGAGACCATTTGAGCAAACTGCAAGATGGGAATCAAAGGCAGTGCAATGCCACCTGCAGAGTGAACACTAGAAACATGCCAATGTTACAGTAAACATTTGTGCAAAGTCATTGATGTTTTTTCTTTCTTTAATGTAGGTCGTTAAATTAAATTCCAAGAGGCATTAAGACATTTTAAACGTTATAAAAAGTCCTAAATCTAACTATCCTTAAGCTTTAGGAACCCTGTTATTCACGTCTATAAATAGCCCTCTAAATCCAGACCTGCTCGGTCCTCATTAGAATAAAAGTCCTTAAACACACTGCAGTAATATTTATAGTGGAGACTGTAAGAGGCAACTCTAACGTTTGGTGTCTGGCTGTGTTGAGAGTTGCCTTTTTAATGTTGGCACTGTGACCTGCAGAAAGCGTGTGGTTCAGACAGAGGAGAGGAACACGGAGCGTCACACCTCCTTCCTTCTGCTGCGCCCAACACAAGCAAAGTGTTGTTTACAACTCCATCTGTGACTGTGTGTCAAATCTGAGGAAAGTCACACCAAACACAAGCAGACAGGACGCTGCGACCACAGCAGAAAGTCTTGGAACAGAGAGACAAGTCCAGTCGGTTATTGATGTAGTCCCTGTCACTAAACGTGGATCACAGCACAAAGAAACCCCTCCTGGAGCTAACTGGTACCACTGATCCTGGAGGGTCTCAGTGTGTGATGAGTTTCAATTATTTTGCCCTGGTTTGTTTCAGAGGAGATCCAGAGGTTCATGGAGGAGGTGAAGTCTCTGGGATACCAAGACAAGCCTCCGTATGAGAAGCTGCGCTCCATCCTGCAGGCCGGCCTCAAGTCCATCCGGGCTAAAGATGACGGCACACTCACGTTCCCTGCTGTCAGTGGAGCTGTGTCTCCTGCTGCCAAGGTCAGGACACACACACACACACACTACAGCTCCAGTCCCTCCAGAGTCTTTCACTAAAATGACCAACTCACTGCAGGTTATTAGTAATGTTAGCGTGCATCAGTATTTGCAGTGCAGTATTTATTTATGGACGAACAAACTGTAGACACACTGCACAGCTACACTCACTAGCTATGACGTTATAGCACACACATACTCATCATCATCAGTCACACATGCTCTCCTTTCTCCCCCCTTTTTCCTTGCTGGCTAAAGTTACACACACTCACTCAGGAGTCATTTGCTACTTATATAACACATTGAAATAACCCCGAGGAGTAGCAATAAGAATGTAGCTGTGGACGTAGCAGTGCAGTGTGTGCACTGTGCTATTTGGAGCATTGACTGATAGTGGTGTTGAAATGAATCGCGATGCATCTTAGTTGAACAATAGTTAGTCCAATTAGTTGGACAATAAAGTTCTATGGTTCAAAATAACTTCCTGGTAGCAACGTCACATTGAATTGTAATAAACCCGGGCTAGCGCAAATATGGCGGAGGGAGGTGAAAATCAAGAGCAAGTCATTGTAAATTAGTATTTTGAAAGTGGACATTGGGCACATTATGGATTTTAAGAACTCAATGGACTCAAAGACCCGGACAAGTTGTTTTCAATGTCTTGGCTTTAAGACCATTCAAATATTATCGTTGAAATCAGATTATAAATACTTAAAGGGCCCATGTCATGGCCATTTCCACTGATCATAATTCCATTGTTGAGGTATACTAGAATGGATTTATATTGTGCATCTCTCCAAACTCACATTGGTTTCTCAAACAGCATCTCTGTAAACTACGTGTATTCACTGAATTTCACTCTCTGCCTTTAACGGCTCGTTGTAGCTCCAATAGCTCCAGCCCCCACCCTCCCTGTGAGCACAGTGTGCTCTGATTGGTCGGGACGTTGTGAATCACGCTGAGCTCCGTGGAGGTGTTGTTTCCTTGTTTAGGATACACAGCGAAACACAGCCAAACTCATCCTGAGCACACACAAAGTCACAGCCGAAGTAAAAACAATAAGTGTGGCTTGATATTGAGTAAGAAAAAGGTTGATAAACGCTGTGAGAATGGGTCTGCAGAGAGAATGGGTCTGCAGAGAGAATGGGTCTGCAGAGAGAATGGGTCTGCAGAGAGAATGGGTCTGCAGAGAGAATTTCGCCACGATCCCAACTGTCTGTTATCAGCCTGCAGCCAGGGAGGAGAAATCAGCTGAGCTCCCTGCACACAGATGTGTGTGTGTGAGGAAGTCCGTGGATTGGTCAATTTGGACTTATCAGCGGGGGCTTAACGTAACGGCTCCGCGGACGTAACGTAACGGCTCCATGTATTGGTCCATTTCGTTCCGGGTACGGCTTGACATCATGCCGTATCCGGAACGAAATGGAAGAATCAAATGGACAATGACGTATCTCCAGCGAGGCGTTTTGGGGAGGTATTTTCTGTGTTAGAGTTTTACTCGCTACAGGGTGTACTTTGAGGGTTTTGACTCTGCACACCGTTTACATGCATAAAAACCTTCATAACACACAAGGGGACGGGTAATAACTGGAAAAGCATAACATGGGACCTTTAAATAGTGCTTGATAAAAAAAAAAAACTAAAATTTATTATTCACTTACAAAATGTTGATCTCTGATTGATGAAATGTGATGAGGCTAACTTAATCTCCTAAATTGATGGGAGTTATGTGTCACAGTAAGACAGAGGAATGTAAGTCTGAGCCCACATGCAGTGTTTCTGTTGTCTGCTGTGTTCAGACTCAAGTCATGTGTGTGATGCCACATTCAGGGTCCTTTCTTTAACAGAAGACCGTTGCTACAAGCTGCAGCTGGAAGTATTAGTTTTGTTTTTGAGGATGGAACAACTTCACACAGATATAGGGATGCTAGAGCTATACAATTGGTTTATTGTAGTTTACAATTTCATGTCAAGACATTTATGTTATTGATTTCTGATGCACTTTCTAAATAATAAAAAGGGAGTTCATATGTATCTTACTGCTTGTATTCGTTGATGATAAAGTAGCCATGGCAGTAATATAGAAAATTGAGGATGCAACGCATCGTGCTGCATCGTGATATGGAATCGTTGACAGGATAACTAAACCGTAATGGAATGGTGAGGCCAGAGAAGATGCACAGCCCTATTGACTGAGAACAAGAATTGAGATGCTAGAAGCTGGAAGTGATGTTTAACAACACTGGCATTTCTTTTAAAGAGGCCCTTTTCTGCTTTTTGTGGTGTTGCCTCTCCTGGAGAGTGTATTATAGGTTTTCCTGCATGTAAATGGTCTGCAAGGCTAAAACCCCTGTGTTCCTTCCAGAGGGAGTTTCTCTCCCACACACACCCCCATTTATACAAAAAATAAAAGGGCAGTTATTATTATATACTCTACAAGTATATTACAGATAATTTACATGTAATCTGTAATATACTGCAGACCTCTGTTTTCTGCTATCCCTCTCCAGTTGGTATAGATATAATAGAGTGAGCTTATCTAGGAAGATACTATATCTGAAGAGAGGATATATCTCTATCTAGCTCTCTCTCTCTCTCTCTCTCTCTCTCTCTCTCTCTCTCTCTCTCTCTCTCTCTCTCTGTCTCTCTATCCCTCTCCAGCCTCTCTCTCTCTATCCCTCTCCAGCCTCTCTCTCTCTCTCTCTCTCTCAATCTCTCTCTCTCTCTCTCCAGTCTCTCAATCTCTCTCTCTCTCTCGTTGCATATGGATGATGTCACTGGGGACGTGGATTTGCCAAGCGAAAGGTCACCCGGCCCCGGCGCTGGTTATTGTATGTAATTATCCCGCCAATCTGTTCACCTCAGCGGGCGCCATGTGGTGATCATGAGGTAGCAATTGTCAAAATGGAGACAAAAATGAAAGGGGGGGGGGGGGGGAATAAGAGTGTTTCTGCAGTATAGAGGCCCAACAAGAGGAGGATGGGCAGAGGAGTGGAAGTGACTGTTTCTCTTTTCAAAGCAGACTCTACAGTCGCCTTGATTTCAGATGTTATATTTCAGTGATGCTGAGGAACCTGCATCTCTGCCCACCCCACGCCTAAACATGCATAGAAATGCTCTGAGGTTAAAAGGGAAACACAGTCTGTCTGTATTACTGCTGGGTGAGACTTTACAAACAGAAGCCTGGAGGAAGACGTCCTGTGGCATCATCATTAAGTAGGGATGGGTATCGTTAAGGTTTTAACGGTACTACTACTTTTATTGATACCGCTTATCGATCCGGTCCTTTAACGGTACTCTTATCGGTTCTTTTGGAGAAAAGAAAAAGGTAAATTAACTAAACAAATTGTAAATAATGTGAACTTACAGAACTGTGAAAAACAAAAAACAAGTATTTACTACATAAACACAGTGGTACAGAGCAACAGAGGTGGGGCATACAGGTGTGCTGAAAAAAAGGCCTAACGGTTCTTCTGGAGGAAGATTAAGGATACATAACACCTGACGTGGAAACGTTACTCGTGGATGGGGCTACAGAGCTACTAGAAAGACAGTCGAAAACGGTGCATTTCTCCGTCTGAATGTGGTGCACTTTTGCTAAATGTTTAGACAAATTGCTCGTGTTACCGCCCTTACATGCTTAACTCTTATTGCACTTTTGGTAACGAGCATTGTCCACATCGAGACGGGTAAAGTTTAACCACACCTCGGAGCGCTTAGTTCTCTCCTCCGTGTGTGTGTGTTGCTGCATGTAGCAGAGCGTGTGTGTAAACTGCCCCGCCCCCTCGCACACAGACGGGGGAGAGAGAGCTCTCGTCTGGATTGGAAAGATCGAAAATACATCATAGACGCATTTTGTAGTCTTATTGCGTATTAGAAACGGAGTTGGCGACACTAAAACTGCAATGTAATGTTTGTGTAGCAATAATACATATGACATATCATTTTTTTAATGTCTCCAGTACCGATGAAAAGATCGATAAGGTCGGAGCTTAACGGTACCACGGTCTTTAATAATTCAGCCCCGGGGCTCGTTTAATACCGGGGCTCTGTACCCATCCCTATCACCAAGTCAGAGTTTCTCTCTGTGTTTCACGACTCTGAAGGCCTTGAGAGGTTCACCAAACACACTGCTTTTTGTTTTTAGTTAAAAAACGAAAAACTTCTTCATTCAACATTGAAAGGAGTGTGTTGTACTTTACATGCTATCCCCTTTATAGCAGTTTGTTTTATTTTGAAGGAGCATTGAATGTGGGACCAGCCGTCTCCTGCTCAGCTGCAGGAGGGGAGATGTTAGAGAAATACATTCCGTGTATTCTGAACAATGGGTGCAGCTCATTCAAAGTAACTCCCACATAGTTCACCTAAATGTCCACTCTTCATTTTGTTTTATTCTTCTCCTTCCAGAAAACCACTAAGAGAAAGAAAGCCGCAGCTGAAGAAGAGGAGAATGAGACCGATGGACAACCCATCAAGAAAAAGAGAGTCGCAAAGAAAAAAGGTATCGGATATATCTGAGCTCTTTCACTTACAATGTATTTATTAAATGAGTATTTAGGGAGAGATGGCACAAGGATACAACAACATGTCTAACTGTCCAGGGAAATAAATACAACAACAAATCAAAAGTATTGAACAGATTTAAATGTTGACTAGACAGTGGCGCTGGATAAAAAGTCAGAGGATCGCAAAGTGATGACATCCTGAGGAAGACTGTTAAAACTGGGATGGCAATCATCTGAAGAATAGATTCAATATCTTAGTCAGGACCAAAGTAGGCCAAAGGAAATGCAATGTATGGGACAACATTTCGGTTCAGCATATGCCACTTCTCTTTGTAGTTTCCTGTTCTGGGGATGTTTTTCTAGCATAAACAAAACATGCTTTATATTCCATGCTCAATGGGCTGAATGCTACAAATCTCTGAGATAGCATCATGCTAGCTATTACAACAAGAAATGACTTTACTTACAGAGCAAGCGTGGCAGCTCCTAACAAGGAAGCCGAGACAGAAGACAAGCACATAGATAATATCAAGCAGTGTACACATAATGAAACATACAATGTACATGAAGCTGGTGTGTTTGAAGGGGCTTTATGTAGCCTCAGTGTAACAGGATGGTCTCCCCTGCAGAAGTGAACGGGGTGAAGAAGAGTCCCGCAAAAACTCCTGGACCAAAGAAGGTACGCAGCACTGGCAAAGTGGGGGACCCCAAATCCAGACTGGTGGAGATGGGCACCCAGACGTCCCCCGGACTCACCCTGAGGTCCAGAGGCAGACCCAAGAAAACCAGCGCCTGAGCCCCCCCCCCACCTGTCTACACTCCTCCCTCCTGCCTCTCATCTGCTCCTACAAGAGTCACTTTTCTACTTGTTTCTGGTTTCTATTCGTTACGCACTATTACATGTTGATTTTATTTGGTGTCATTGAAGACAGGCCTATTGTAATAAAGAGTCATTAAAACGTCAATCTGTTTGTCTTAATTCAAGGTTTCAGGGTCAATGGCTAGATTGTGATGGAAATAAACTCCCTGTCATTCACAAACACTTTGAGAGAGATTCAGTTATTTCATTCTTTATGAGACCAGCCAAGAAACGTGCAAATTATGAATTCCAGACAGACTTTTCTAAAATCAAGGCCTGGATCCACTGTGAGGCCACAGATCACTGCACTACCGGTCTTGATGAGGCCTTTGTCTTTATTAAGTGTGTATTGTTAATATGAGTAATCCTCTGTGTGTGTGCGCCTCACAGTGACCTCGTTATAAAAGTTATATCAAGTGAACTGTGGGGACAAACAGTCAACACTGGAGACTGGAGGACATTATGAGGACACGTCTTTCTACGCAGAGTCAAAGGACCAATTCTATTGTAAACAAGTGATGGACCAGGGTTATGAAATGAGCAGACTATTCTCAGACAAAAAGATGGCATCATATATCTGACGTACTTACGCAGGTGCAAGACCTGCCCACAAACTACATTACTGTTGATTAGACTGACATTGGCTCGTTGCACTGAGAACAGAGTTCTCCACATTCAGTCTTAAAGCTACCCTATTATGCTATATTTGAACAATATATTATAGGGCCATATCTATACAAAACATGTCTCTGAAGTGTTTTGCTCAAACAGATCACCCATGCCTCATACCCCTCTATTTCAGCCCTGTTACTAAAGTGCTGATTCTGGGTCTGGCCCTTTTAAGTAAGCTGCTGCTGGCCACGCCCCTTTGGAGCTGCTGCTGGCCACGCCCCTTTGGAGCTGCTGCTGGCCACGCCCCTTTAGAGCGTTCACATGCAAGCAGTGATCTCTATGAAGAGAAGGCTGTCTACCAGCAGAAACTCAGCTAAACGCTGCCGTGATTAAACGCCATATTATGTTCCAAACCACATCAAGCATTATTTCTGAAACATTATGGAGCTCAAACGCTTTCTCTCTCTGATGATGGGGGACGATATGTTGGGCCGTCGGCGGGACGTTGCCAGGAGTTCAACGTAAAGCTAGCCCACATTTTAGTAATGTCGCCATGACCGCAACAAATCTGGATCAGCTCCTTTATACCCCCGTTTTTAGAGATGTGGGTAAGGAGGAAAAGAGAGAGGGTTTTATTTTCTGACACTTTGTGAGTCTCCTTACACACCGGGGACACATATTAATGTATAAAAGACATCAAAAAATGCATTTTGCTAGGGGGTTGATAGGGGACCTTTAAATAGTAATCTTCACGCCCAATGTGGGGCTCAAACCCACAACCCTGAGATTAAGAGTCTCATGCTTTACCGGCCCTAGCTAACCATGCTGTTTTTTATTTTAAAAAGTGGCTTTCTGAAGTGTTTCTTAAGACGTTTGGGCCACCTTAAAGGTTGTATGAACCCCAGGGCTATGATCAAACTGTCAAAGAAATCAGGTCCTCTGTCATTTCGTAACCACTTTCGCTTACCTCGGTGAGAACAAAGTGGGTTAGTCGAAGATGTGAAGGATAATTCATTAGGACTTAGATGAAAACAACTGCACGTACACTGGGTAACATATTTATGATGATCCAGCTGATGTTATTTATGTGCGCCCACTGTGGAAAACAACTCTTTCTGAAGATGAACTATAAGGTGCAGTAGTGTACTGTCACCTGTCCAGTGTCTGCTATGACAACATGTTGAGGAATGTTGCCAGGCATGTCCATATGAACTGGAAATTGAGAGCAGTCTCAGATTTAATTCTAGTATGTAATTGAGATTATAATTAATCGCCTCCACTTTTGGACAAGTCACCCTCTTTTCAGAATCAGAATTTCTTATTTAGTCCCACAGCGGGGAAATGTACTGTGTAACCACATAAGTGGCATAGCAGTTTAAAAAAGGCATGCAAAAATAAAGAGTAAGCTAACTTAATAAATGTAGAGAACAAGCACACATTAGTAATGTAATACAAAATAAAGACAAATTAGTACACAACCATGGCTAAAAGTGAGTAGCAGCAATTAAAAAAAGTTGACAAATAATTATTAAGGTGTTGAGGCATTATAAAAATGTACTAAAATGTTTGGACATTATAAAAAAGTAATTATTGCACATTACAATTGCAAAAAAGTGTCTGTATAGCATAATAATAATAGCTTGGATTTATATAGCGCCTTTCATGAGACCCAAGGTCGCTTTACAAAGAAGAACAGGGGCAAAACAAACATAACAAAAACAAAAGGCAGTCAGACAGACAGTCAGACAGACAAAACAACAGATCGATTAGGGGCCAAAGGCCTTAGTAAACAGATGGGTCTTGAGGGCCCTTTTGAAGGTGTCAAGCGTGGGGATGTTGCGGATCTCCGCAGGGAGAGCGTTCCAGGGTGTGGGGGCTGCCACACTGAAGGCTCTGTCCCCGAAGGTTCGCAGTTTGGTTCGGGGGGTGGTAAGCAGGCCAGAGTCTGAAAACCGCAGGTTTCGGGGTGGGGCATGTGGGCGAAGGATGTCCGATAAGTACGCAAGGGCATGGAGGGACTTGTAGGTAAGGAGGAAGATTTTGTATGTTATGCGGGACTTGACCGGCAACCAGTGGAGGTGGATGAGGGTGGGAGTGATGTGCTGCCACGGCTTTGTATGTGTGAGTACCCTAGCAGCACAGTTTTGAACATACTGGAGCCTGTCCCGGGTTTTGTTGGGAACCCCAAACAGGACACCAAGCGGGAGGTGACAAACGCATGGACTAGGGTTTTGGCAACCGACTCCGAGAGTGACGGTCGGAGTCTGGCAACCTCGAGGACAGTGGCGGCTCCAGAGTATTTTTGTTGGGTAATCTATGGTAGGGCTAACCCATACAGTGGTGGGGCTCAAGTCAGTATTTGCAATGTAATTACATACACGCTATATCGCCCCCCTTGACAGTGAAACGCCATGCGTGAGGTTTAGATTATTTCCCTGTCTCAATCCAAATTGAACTGTATGAAATAAAAAGGCACATTTGTCTTGTAGTAAATAAAAAGGGCGACCTGGAGCCAATCCTGCAATTTCCCCATAGGTGAAAGAGTTGACATGCTGAAAACCCAACCCCTGCAGGAGATTTTTTGAAATACTAACATAAAATACACATTCTGGTACTCTCTTGAGAAGAAAAATAAATAAATCTATCACTACACGACATATTTAAAAAAATGAATGCCATTTCTGTTTTTTGTTACTTTGTTCTGAAAGCTGAACCTGCTGCTCCTCACAGAGAGAAGAGGGAAGAGGCTGTGTGAATTACTTTACATTGTGGATAAGGGTGGATAGCCCCCATTGTTCTGTGTGTCAAAATGAAAGACAGCCCACACACCTATCAATCATCAAACCGTGGGGTCTTATTTCATTACGTGTTGATTTCTATCAACACGTAATGTTGTATCGATGTATATAGAGATGTACTACCACAAAAGTATTCTCCGTCGGGACTTCCTGCAACAACACCACGCCGTTATCGTGATTCTGATTGGCCAGAAGACATTATCAAAGATGTTCTATTGAGAAGACGATCACTACGTGACAAAAGTTTTCAAAACCGTTTCTAGTCTTCGGTATTTCCAGACAAGTGGCTACTGAAATCAATCTTACTACTGTCTGTGCAATTTACTCCGCGCGAGTTGGCGGACTTTATTTTGCTTACTTTAACATCATTTTTCATGGTGGGGCTAAGGTGGGGCTAAGCCATTTCTTGGTATGGCTGTAGCCTACCCCAGCCATACCCTGGCGCCGCCACTGCTCGAGGATGAAGTCACCAACCTTCCGGAGCAGCGCCTTGGGTGCCACTACCATGAGCTCTGTTTTCCTGCTGTTTAGTTTGAGATAGTTGGACGACATCCATGCTCTGATGTCATGCAGGCAGTTGATGAGAGACTGAGAGGGGAGCTGGGAGGATGGAGTAGTGCTGAGATACAGTTGGGTATCATCAGCGTAACAGTGGAAATTGAGTCCATGATGTCGGATGATCTGGCTGAGGGGGAGCATGTAAATGGTGAACAGGAGGGGGCCAAGCACAGAGCCCTGGGGTACACCGTGGTGGACTGGGGCCGGGGGTGAATTTGAGCCATGAGGCGCGTTCACACCGGAGTACTTTTACCCGTACTTTTCCCGTTTAGTTCCGTTAGTGCCTGGAATTTTGCGTTCACACCAAAAAGAGTACTAAGTTCCGAGAACTTTTACCCCCATTTTTAGTGCCTGCTAGAGAGGTGGTACTATCCTGGGGAGAAAAAAGTACCAATTTCGATTGGCTGGGCGAATTGCAAACCACGCCCCGTAAAACTCTGAAAAGTTTTGTGAAGCCGCCATTGTATTTGCTGGCATTAGCATTATTAGCATTAGCATTAGCCCTGCGCACCAACGGAGAGAGAATAACTTATGGCAACACAAAAAAAAACATGGTTGCGGTGGAGTGGTGAGGAGGTGTCGGCGTTCTGGCGATTTACTCCGAATGCTCCAGTAGAAGCAGTCCCAGCAGCTTCTACTGGAACTTCCGGGAACTTCGGGTGGCAGTATACGCCGTGAAGTGGTTTGCGGCCTGCCAGTAAACCCAAAGCAGAAGAAGAAGAAGTGACGTCAGCGGCTTCATTTGCGTAATCTTCCCTCAGGGAACTTATTCCGGTGTGAACGCGATCTGTACTTAGTTCCATGGGGGTACTAAGTGCTGGCACTAAGTGCTGGGCACTAAGTGCGGCAAAGTACTTGGTGTGAAAGCGGCTATTGATGGACAATGCAGGTTGATTGCACAAGATTGCAACAGTCTGTATTGTGGGGAGGTCTACCAGGGGCCGTGGTGTTGTAAGGCTAAATTGTAACCACTGGCCTCATACATGCTTAATAAATTACTAATGATCACCTACATGACACTATAATAAGAACAGATCTGAGGTAGTTCTAAAGAACTGACTGTTTAGTCTTTCTTTTTGGTAACTACACTGTTTTAAATATTGAAGGAGTCCGAGCAGGCTTTCTGAAGACGTGTTCTCTCTCTGAGGGATGGATGCCCTGCTGCTGATGTTCCAGAGCCCCATCATCACACTTTGTGAACAGACGGAAAATGAGGAAAATCTGAACTCCTGTCCACCCGTCCTGCTGCTCAGATGTCTCTGTTTGCAGCGTCCAGCTCTGTTTCAAACGGTAGTGGCACCTGTGAAATCATCACTCATATTCCTATAAGGTGTGTGTGTTGGACAACATCTCTAACCCCCCCCATCCACATGTCATCAAGCAAATGGACAAATGGGAACCCCCCCCCCTCTCTCATTAACTCCCAACAGCCCACCTCCTCTCCCTCCCCATGGAGGAAGACATCTCCACTAATGTCAGTGTTGTGAGGGCCCTCGGGGCCCCTGAGGCGGATGGTGGCGCGCCATCGATTGTTCCAGCCTCTACAGGAGTAAAGAGCCCCCCCGCCTGGCTTTCCTCTCCCCCTCCCAACCCCCCTCTCAGACACTGACCTTGGGGCCGCCACAACCATGGTCCCACAGTAGGTGGCAGTAGTACATAATGACAGCAAAATGTGCTGGGGGGGGGGGGGGGTAGAGTGAGATGGGGGGTGGGGGGGGTTAAATGGACAGCACTTAAACACATAACTACTATCTGTCTGATTGTAGAGGGGGGCACAATTTCACCCGGCCGGCCTTTCATTGAGTGACCCCTGCGGCCTGTGTGTGTGTGTGTGTGTGTGTGTGTGTGTGTGTGTGTGTGTGTGTGTGTGTGTGTGTGTGTGTGTGTGTGTGTGTGTGTGTGTGTGTGTGTGTGTGTGTGTGTGTGTGAGCCTCTCAGCAGTGGTCTAACCACCGCTCTCATGATACGTATGCCGCCCCCCCCCTCAGGCCAGTAACTGGATCACAGTTTCCCGGCCGCTGGGTGTTTGGGACAATTGTCACTCACAATTGGATTCATACAGGGTCCTCAAGTTCACTCAACAAAAAGTCAGAATGTTACACTTTTGCTGTTAACAATCCTTTAAAGTCTGAGGTGTGACTGAAAAGCCAACTGACTGAAAAGGGACTCATTTTCATTGGGAAAGGGGAAGTATTGTGTTAAAGACTGTGGTCTAGAGTAACTAAGTACATTCACTCAAGTACTGTACTTAAGTACAATGTTGAGGTAATTTACTTGAGTAACTGCAGTGATTGCAGGACTTTTGCTTGTAATAGAGTATTCCTGCACTCTACTTTTACTTAAAGTCTTATCATGCAAAATGCACTTTTGTACGTCTTTTATACATGAATATGTGTCCCCGGTGTTCCAGGGAACTCACCAAGTGTCAGAAAACACAACCCTCTCTATTTTCCTCCATACCCAAATCTCTAAAAAAGGGGCTGCAACGGATCTGATAAAAACTGATCCAGATTTGATCGAGCTACGGTTATTGGGCCAACTCCACCAATCAGGAGGAGACAGCCACGGCCATTGCCGTTCGAAAGCGCTGGAGACGCTGTAGTACATATGCCAGGCCTGTAGGTGGTGCTGTTCTCACAGAATCTGCCCTTGCAAAAACAGAGCTAGAAATTGTCAAATTGAGCAAAATGAGGCATGGCTAAAATGCATGATCTGTTTGGTATTTTGGAAAAAAAAAAGTATAAATATGCCTTATATAGGTATGGTCCTACACTATATTATTCAAATATAGCATGATAGGTCCACTTTAAGTACACAATCTGGGTTTTTCTTCCGTCCTGGTCAGCTGAGTCTTGACCCCCCCTGAGACGTTCAGTACAGAGCTGTGGACTCCAGTCACATGATTTGGACTCTTGTATGACACACCTGATGACTCAAGACTGGACACAATAAGAAACATCTTGCAGCTGGACTTTGACTTTAACACAATGACTTCCCTCTGACTTAAGCCTTTTAAGAGTGATGCAGGGCTTTTACTGTAACAGAGTATTCCTACACTCTGGTACTTCTACTTTTACTCAAGTTCTGAGTCCCCCTCCCACCTCTGGTAAGTTGAGTGTTGACTCCTTAATTCTGTACGCTTTGTTCCATCCCTCAGGAGCATCAGCTGGCAGAGAGGATTGGAGGTGCAGAATCAGGTGCAGAATATGTTTAATGGTGGAGGTACACAGATATCGATAGATGTCTTGTAATGCACTGTTGAGGAACCTGTGACCCAAGTTTTTCATTCATTGCATAACTACACCGTAGTTGTGTATATGATATGTCAATAAACCTTAGAAAATCTTGAAATCTTGAAAGGGATGTGCAAAATAGCCATTATATACAGTTTTTAATTAACTATTAGTAGAGAATAACGAGTAATGAATATACTTTATAGGGATCTGCAGATAAATATTTAGTCTTCTCAAGCACCCACTACCAAATATCTCGCCTGATTGTTGCACTTGACAATCACATTCACTGAATTTTACTCAGGTGTAACTAAAGTCTGATTTAAGGGTTGTTTATATTTCACATCATTAATCCAAATCTGTAAAGTAACTAAAATAAATGGAGTGGAGTAAAAATACCAGGTTAACCTTAAAGAAAGCCCTCAGGATTATAAAAGACCCCCATCACCCCAGCCACAAATGTTCTGTCTGCTGCCGTCTGGCAGGCGGTACCGCAGCATCCGGACTAAAACCACCAGACTCAGGGACAGTTTCATCCCACAGGCCATAAGACTATTAAACACCTGAACTTAGAAACAACATCCATAACATTCATCTGGCTGCTACTTAGAAATTATTTATCTAATATATCATATTCCAATCACTTGTATATAGACTCTTATTGCACTATTTCACTTTTTACTATTTTACTATTTTTCTTTTTGTATTTACTTGCACTATTTTTTCTGTGTATCTGTTTTATTGTGTTGCACTGTTGGAGGAGCCTGTGACCTAAGTGGGGGGGGGGGGTGGGGTAGGACACGTTCTAAGCACATGGTGTAGTCCCATAGCTGAGGATTCTGGGTAGTGTAGTGTCTTCTGCCATCCAAAAACTCAGAAAAAACATTTGTTTCTCCGAATCGAAAGGGGAAAATACAAAAGCATTGTACACAATGTAAACCAATCAATGTTGTGTAATTAACAAGGATAATCTGGTGTTTTTGAGTTGATGAGTAGTGCAGATATCACTGTAAAATCAATCGACAGTAAGGAGAATACTTACTTCCGGGTGTAAAATCCTCCGTTATCCAATGGGAATGGACGCTCACATTGCTCTCTGCGTCCGTAATACAATAAAGGGGACTTGATCAAATAGGAATATAATTATCTTTTAAATAACGTTAACTAAAGGGAACAATCTATTTGACACAGCTGAAGCTCTGGCCTTCCTTAAAAACGAACTAATTTAATAAAAATCACAGTTGTATTACACACAATGCACTGTTTTTTGAGAACAAACATTGGTAAGTAATGCACCATAATACACTGTAAAAACTGTTGCTTTGGTAAAACTTAAATATTATGTGTCAAGCGATTCCAAGCAATTTTAAGAGTTTAGTCAACTTTTGCAATTTTTGAGTTGGTGAAATGTACTTTTTTTAGTTTTCCTCTACTCAAGAATGTGTTACTTTGCTAAAACTTAAAAAATATGTGTCAAGCGATTCCAAGCAATTTTAAGAGTTCAGTCAACTTTTGCAATTTTTGAGTTGGTGAAATGTACTTTTTTTAGTTTTGCTCTACTCAAGAATGTGTTATTTTGCTAAAACTTAAAAAATATGTGTCAAGCGATTCCAAGCAATTATAGGAGTTGGGTAAACTCACTAATGTGATTTTTTCTGCATATGAAAAGATGAGATGAGCCTACAATTAAAAGCCCAGATATTAAGTGTAACCAATGCAAATAACAATCTGCTAAGAACCACACGAGAATAAAGTAAATTATAAAACACAATTGAGTTGCCGGAACCTATATACGACAAACTCTTCCTGATTTCAATCCAACCCTTTAAATATTTGATAGCATTGAAACATTGCAGATTAAACAAATAAATTAAAAAAGGGAACGTTATGGACATGTTAATACATTTTATTAAAATGTGATTATTTCAAAACAGTTGTCATAAAAGAGTAACAAGTTTGTTTAAAAGCACAACACATTAACATACATGGAGACACATGGTTATTACTTGATGGTTATAACTGCATCTGGCTCTTGGGCAACGTATCACTTCATGCTGTGCATCACGAGCCTGTTGCACTTCGACCTCTGCTGTTCCCTGTAAATACAAATAAAACACTAAATTGAGTACAAATCAGGACACACCATGTGTTTTCCTCAAAACAAAAATCAAATCCGTTTTGAAAACATAACGAGCCAGTTTACATTAGCTGTTAACAGACGGTAACAGAGGTGCTATTCACATGCATTACAAGGGGTTTAAGCCATCAAAAAAAGGCTGGTTTGCAAGAAAATGAACCAAATAGTCATGATATTGATATAGTTCATAAAATGTCCAACTACTTATTTTTAACCCCACCTCATGCTCAGAGATGTATATAAAGTGGCACATGGGTCCTAGAATAAAAAGAACAGACGATTATTTCAACTTTTATCTTGATAAGTGAGAGCGCAGGCCAGTCTACATGAATGCAGGGCAAGGCACGTTTCTGTCCAAAGGTTCCATGATGGAGTCGATGTTTTAAAATATCACTTTGAGTGGTGACACTAGTGCTGCATAGTTTACATCTCCATCCCATCTGTGATTCAAAAAATAGAAATGGGTACGTTTACCTGATGCTCATTATATTAGTATGTAAACATAACACGTCTTGAATTAACCTCTGAAACAACAACTAGTCTGACACACTCAAGGGCTTACCTAATGTGAACCTGAAGTCCATAGCAGGAGGCAAAATGTCTTCAAGAGGAGGTGTGACTGTTTTCTGGTGAGGCAAATGAAAGAACAAAATAGTTACATGATGACAATGTAACAATCATTTCAGTAGAATTCATTAAAACATATTTAATTCAATTAATGGAATCAAACATTAAAACACAAGTATCATTTAAAACGGTATTGTATTTATATACATTTATAAGGATGGCATTGTTAGATACCAGTACAATTCCATGATTCTCTACACAGCAGATCCTAATTACTTCAATATACACTCCTTTATCTCGTTTGCATACTGTCTAATATCTACTTTATGTTGTAGTAAAACATCTCCTTAATAAAACTATTTATTGATATTTCTCGCTAAAGACTGCATTTTACTGGACCACATTGAACACATCTTGCTGACGTTAAACATGCCTCCTCGCCCAATACACACTTTTACTGAATTGCACCTGAATGCACCTTAACTGAAATCACCTCCGTCACTTTCTACTGAGAGCTAACGTGAACTCTCCTGCAGATTCCAACATGGATAGCGTTGCATAAGCATGAAAAATATAGTTTGCACTTAATTTTGTATAATAACAACTCGATGCTGTAACTGCAGACTATGAGTTTAAATTGGGTACACTAATGGCGCATTTCCATTGCAGCGCGTAGCTCGCTTTAAGCGTGCCGTGTCGTGCCGTCCCCTTTTTTGGTTGTGCTTCCACTAGGCCTCGTTCCGGCGCGGCACGGCGCGGGGCCACTTTTTCCCCTCTTTTCTGGCCCTAGAAAATCGTGGTTCTATCGGGGCCAACAAACAGGGCTGAGTCGGGCTGAGTATGCTAAACTAGAGAGAGGAGCGCTGGCAAGAGGGCTAGAACTACAACAAGATGGACATATTTGACCGTGATTTAATTGTAATACACGTTTCAAAATGATGCCGAAGTAACAACATACTGATACCGGTTAGTAAAAACCATGAATTAATGCTTTGTCAAGTCTGCAGACAGACGGCAGGCGAAAAACCTTTTAAAATTCGTGTTTTTCTAGATGGAGATTGGCTAAGCTAACGCAGTATATGCCCCGACCGTCCACACTCACAACAACGGCCTATACAGACATAAATTAAGCAGCAACTGTATTCACCATGACACAGGCAGTCTGTGGTGTGTACTTGTTTAACTTTTGTCGAGTTTCTGAACATATATAAGGAGCTGTGAGCTCTGAGTGCTAACAGCTAACGGCTGTGTTGTGTTTCTGGATTTCTCATTGAAGATGACGTCACGGCTCCGCCTACACTGCGTTACTATAGTAACTACCCCAGTTCCTAAACTGTAATGGAAGCGCAGCATGAAGTGAGTCGGCCCTGTTAAGGCCCAACGCGGCCAAGCCGTACCGAGCCGTACCGAGTGTGGCCGAGGCCGACCGTGTAGTGGAAATGCGCCATTAGATTGTTGAAAGATAATTCATTGCTCACAGTAAAACAAACAGCGAAATACATATAGAGGAATTAATATCAAATAGGCGCATTAGTAACTTACTCTTACATAACAGCTGGGTTATAAAGTAGTAGGGAATAGTTTTAACGGAGGTATTTTACCGCACAACATGCACGGCAGGAGAGCCTCTGAGCCCCGCGGCCGCATCACGGTGCCCGGGCCAACGCTTAGAGCGGCATAGGGGAACAGTTTGCGGAGTTGATTCTTAATACATACTCTTAACTTAACCACTTTTAACAGAATTGCGTCGGTAAGCACTTGATGCAAACTTTGCCCAACAACTTTGCGTGAAGAAATAGACTACATGAGCATGACAGGGCTGAGTCTAACTTTAACAGCAGTAATGGCGCTGGCATGCATTAAAATGTCGATGTTTCGTTCAAAACAGTGAATACAAGAAAAGTAAATAACACTTTCTAGTTAAAAAGCAGTAATTAATAACTCAGGTGGCATGCTTACTTGTTTTACGATGGTTTGAGGAGGATCCAACGCAAACACGTGTCCAACTGCTGAAGAACCGCTGCAAAGAGGAACAGGAAGTCTCACACTTTTTTGATTATTATTCAAAATTATTATTCTCGTTTGAGGGCGTGGCATGACCGTGGCGTTGAAAAAAGCATTTTTATTACATTTTCCAAAACGTCTTTTTAAAGAAAGTTCAGAAAATGTGATATTAATTTACAAATTAATGAGTTCTTAAAACATGTTCTCATTGTTGCTTACGTGTTACTTATTTAAACGCACATTGAAAAAAAAACTAATTTAGGGCAAGTAAATTACATAAAAAAATTGAGTTTTGTTGACTTCACCATCGGAACAGTTTTTACAGTGTACATTCTGACGAAAAATAAAAATTATTATGAATACAAATAAAATAAAAGAAGCCTCCCGTGAGTTACTACAAGCTATAAAGTAGATTTTAAAAACGTTTTATAGAATAAAAGCTCACTGCTGGATGTTGTAGAAATGTGCGTGTGCACCACGACAAAGGAGCCTCATTCACTTTACATTGGGGTTGTTTGCGTGGTGCAGACACGTAAAAGTAGCAAAGTTCGTGACTCCACCACGCACTGCGGTGTTAAGGAGTCGTGGTGGAGTCACGCATTCTGGTGAGACCAGGTTGGTTTATTAATGTAAGCCTTTTCAGAATGTACTTTTTTTGCACCAAAATAAAAGGGAACAACTTGGAGTTGTTGTTATTTATAGGTTATTATGCTATGATTTGACTGGTCCGGCTGTATGTGGCCCCTGCACTAAGATGAGTTTGACCCCCCCTGCTGTAAAGGATTCTTTAATCATTCAGGTATCAGGTCTTTATCAGTGGAAATGATTGAATACGCCTCAGCGCCTTAATAATGCAGAGATCTGCACATCTAGTTACCGTTAGTCTGACTATTGTAGATGGCACCATAATATTTCCATCAGAATTTGCTATTTAAAAAAGTTAAGTTTGTTCAGAGGAGTTCATTGTGGACCAAACAATGTGTAAACCCCACTGAAGTGAAGATGTGGAGCTCTGAGTGTGAAGAGTTAGTGGAGACGGTGGAGGCGTTTCTCAGGAGGATCTGCAGAGCTTCTGAGCGGGGGGTGGAGGTGGTCTCCATCTTCAGCTCTGACGTAGCCCCAACATCTGCTGCAACTCAGCAACTCAGCAGCCGTCAAACTGTTTTCCTCTTTCCTTCTGTTTGTTCTTTTGTTGTTGTTGTGATATGTGGGAGTACAGAGATACGTGTGTCCACAAGCATTCCTGTACCTGCTCCACTTCCTGTGGAGGGTTTAGGTCTCCGAAAAGAAATATATGCACATCTCCTGAGATCAGAGCGTGTTGGTGGACTCTTAGAAAAGAATGAAGCTGTTTAGATGGAGCATGTCTCCATAACTCAGTGTATTATTTCTGCTTGGAGCCACATGTTGGTGACCTGCGCGGGTTATCATGCTGAGCTCTCAAACATGTGTTGTTCAAAATAATGTTTCACCAGTAAGTTCTGAGAGGCAGACCCCACCTCACCACTGGTACCCCACTCTGATTCTTAAAGCTGCTCTGACAGCACCAGTGTGGAGGCCTGATGGGAGGCACTGATCAAATAATGATAAAAAGGTTATTGTGCTTTCCTTAAAGAATCTGATACTTATTCACTTTTTGGCACAAGATCCAGTTAAACCCCACGGCCCCGCGGCAAAACGCAACATCTTGCAAGAAACAGCGTCTGAGGGCTTCTTAACATGAATGTGTCATATCCACTTAACGGGAAGAAACTCAGCTATCAGACAATATTAACAATTTTTAGCAAAACGAAACATAAGGGTAATAACAAAGGCTCTGAATTAGCCCTGAGCGAAAAAATGCTAACACACTTAGCAGAGAACTCACGTTAAAATACCCTTATTACTTATCGTATCAGCACAAACAAGATATCAATTAGTAAGCTGAGATTCCACAGATTCCAGACATATAAGTATCATCACTGAGCGATCAGAACTCATCATTATTTTGCTTTAAAGTGTTCATCAATGTGCACTGTCCCGATTCAAATAAACGATTAAAAATGAAAAAAAAACGGAAAAAAACAATCATCCAAATCGACCGAGGGGGGCCAAAGATATGGAAAATGCATTTATTTTTTCTAAATCTCTCTAAAAAGGTCAAATGTCACTTATTTTGCATCAATCTTGATACAGGGTACTTATTCTATGTTATAGTTTGGATTCCTAAAGCTTTTAGTCTACTATCCCATCATTCATGGGTGGTTTTCACTATAAGTAATGTTTTCTTTTTGGACGGACACTATCATTTACATTTTTTTACTGTGTTCAATCTGAATTTACTTTAAAATAAAAAAATTCTATATTGATTCTGACTCTTCTACATCCAACTCACAGGTTTATCATTGCTTTGAGAAAAAATATTATTAATTTACCCCTTTTAGAAGTGAAGTTATAGTAATTTGTTCTGGGAATGTCATTTTCGAGCCTGAGGCCTGAAAAACAGGCTCCGGGCTTAACAGGTTAAGAAATCCAAATTGTACTGCAGACAAAAATCCCCTTTAATTGGGACACATTTCTTTTTGGGGTCCTTCATTCAATTCCCACAAACTTCCAAACAAAACAATTATTTGGAATTCTGACTGTAGCTGCAAACACAGCAATCACTAGAGGATACTCTGCTTTACACCTGAGGAATTCATTCAAATCCTCCATTTCCATTTGCTGATTAAGATATTTCAAAAATACTGCTCAATAATTTTCATATCTGCCCATCCCCATTTAGTTCATGTTTGATAAATGTATTTTTAACCAGTAGAATGAGTTTGTAAGCTGCTGTACGCCACATCATTGCTGATGGATAGAGAAGGGGGCAGAAATCTGGACATTAGAGAACAATGTTCAGACAGACTTTGAGAGATATTCTACTTCATGTCTGCAGGACTGCAGGCACACGTCTGTAATGACAACTTATAAAGATGTTTTCCGCTTTAAACTTTCTGAATTCAGTTCAGAAAAAGGAATAAGGTTTTGAAATGTTCAAAAAAGAAAACTGATATGCTACTCAGTAAACCATGGCGAGTATTGACATTTAAAGGAAGAATACGTGTATTTGTGGCGCAGAGAATTACTAATAAAAAGGGAAAAATAAGTCACATTTCTTTTCATTGTGTTTTAATCTAAATCATATGGACTTCTCCGTCTGTGGCTGCTGAACAATCTGCTGTCAGGGCCTCCTGTGTCTCCCCCCACATTCCCTGGCTCCTCAATTGTCACAGCTTAGACACCAAATCACGTTTCACCCTCCAAACTCACATAAAGTAAAACAGAAACTCCAGAAAGTAGAATAAGAACTCAGTTGCAATCATCCACACCTACCTGCTCCTGGAACTGAAAAGCTGCATGGGAAAGCTCACTCTGTTTGTGCAGTAATTTAGCCCCCCCACCCCCCTTCTCGTCAAAAACAGATTCCCAAAAGACAAAAACACACAAAAATATGCACACTGATTCCAGGTGTGGGGGGGAGTGAGTGGGTGAAGTTACGGTACATTTGCCATTCTAGTTGTGTGTAAATATCAGAAAGCAGCGGGCTCCTGAAGCTACGACAGGCTCCTTATCTCCGGGTGGATTCAGACTCCCTGCTCCTGCTGTTTGTAATCTGCAGACGCCGCTGTGAGCAAAACTGGACAGGCATTTATTGTCCCAGCAGGAGGACGCTTGACAAGAGAATGTTAAACACTCTGCTACCTGTAATTTTCAAAAGGCGATAGCAGACATGATCAAATGTACACACACATTTAATTTCATCTTTTCTTTTTTTTCAGGGAAGCAGCAGAGAAGAGGGAACTTTGGGAAAAGAGTGAACAGCTTCTATCAAGCCTCATTGCTGTTGGTTCTTCATGTGTGGTGGCTCAGGGAGGAAGAACAGGACGCTGTCAACAACACACACACACACACACACACACACACACACACACACACACACACACACACACACACACACACACACACACACACACACACACACACACACACACACACACACACACACACACACACACACACACACACACACACACACACACACACACACTTTTAAGGTAGGTTCACCGATACGAGGAACTTGCAATAAGTGTTGCATACAGAGAAACAGAAAGAAGAATACATAACCAAAAATAAAATACAAATCAGTTTAAAAATTTTTTACAATTATGAAAGCTAAGACTATTGCAACAAATGAAAAATAAAGACAATATTGACATAAAATATAGGTATGTAGGAAACTGAGTGTAGTATGTAATATACATATTACTAATCATGATTCAAAATAAAACCATAAAAACAAAAGTAAAAAATCATTGTGTTCAGGTAAATCCTACAGTTTATAACTAAGTTATATACATTATTTCAAATAAAGAAGCTTCCTCCAAAACATCAAAATCGAACTACAGAGAGTTGAAATATGGCCACTATTCAGGTGGGTTCAAACTATCGTTTTCAATTCTGAAAGTGACAGAAATGGATTCAGCATCCTTAATAACCCTCAAAACCAATCCAATATTGTCCAAATTGTCCAAGCAGTTGTTGGCATAATGCAAATGACTGTAATATGAATACATTCAACTTGTGCTCATTTCCAGGTTCACATTGCTGGCAAGTAGACTAATGGCTTTGACTTATAAACACACATTACATTTAGAAATGTATTAGATTTAGAAATATCAATATTCCAATAAACATTCCAATTGTCCTTCAGCTCGTAACCCCAGCTCTAATACAAATGGGTATTTCCTGTTGCACCCTCTGTCTGTGAGGCCATCACAACTGCTCTCCAACACAGGCACGAGACAGGAGACCTCCCTTATCTGTATCGTCTTATTGGCCAGTTAGCATCCAGGCTAGCCCACACAACAGGAGCAAGCTTGGGACTTGGAGAGCTTCTGATAATGCCTCAAGCAATGTCCTCGTTCCAGAGTTAGCCATGGATGTATAAAGAGAACAGGGCGCAGCGTGAGAGGCGAACCTGTTCATACCTGCTAGGAGAATTGCTCAGTGGCGCCTGAAGCCAAAATGGCCCTACTCTTGAGAGCAAAAGTACCCGTATCCTGGCCCAGAGAGCGTGCCTCGACCCATAGCGCCATGTCTCGGCTCACTCAAATGAATAAGGTAAGATAAGAGGTACTTTATTGATCCCAAATTGGGAAATGCTTGCGTTGCAGCAGCATAAAAAACAACAAAACAAGGCATTGCACATAAGTAGACATTTAAAGAGTAGAAATAAACAATACTAGAAATGTAAACATCTCAAAATAGCATTGAATACAAATTACATTACACGTTACTTGTTAGACGCTTTTATCCAAAGCGACTTACATACTCAATACTGTGGACAATCCCCACAGGAGCAATTTGGGGTGAAGTGTCTCAGGGACACAATGACATGCTGACTGCAGTGGGACTCGAACTTGCTACCCCCTGATTTAAAGTCCAGCACACTATCCACTGAGCCAAATACCTCTAGACTCAGCTTTAAGCGCATCTGACAACATTTAGGCACTAATGATTAAATTAAGGACTTTTCAAGTGTTGGTACTGGGGAGTTGAGTAAGAAAAATGTAATGTAAGTCACTGGGAAAAACTAGATTTGGGCCCAGTGACGTCACGGATGAACACAGAAGTTGTAGTACCACTGTTCGGCCACTGCAAAAATACTTCAATGTCAATGTAGCTTTTAAAGTTATGCAAGAATACAATTGATGTCATGAGGTGTGAAGGTAGAATCAGTAGTCAGGTTAGCCAAACACTGGGATACATGTAGATGTGTGTCTGCCCCATGATTACATTTTTCAGTAACACCTTTGCGGAGGTAATGACACCACCTAACAGTGATGACTGCTTTAATCTGATGCTCTCAGGGAAAACCCTCGCACTTTGACTCTAACTACTTAAACTTTCATCGCGCCCCATTCCCCTCCTGACACCCTGAGATAACTTCACAACCCCTGAGCAGAGCATGGTCCTGTTCTGTGCAGACTGCTAAAGCCTTCAGGATAAACTTCAACTTTACACAACTCATTATTACCACTTTATATTGTTGTAAATTACATTTCTCCATATAACAATGAAATACCATCTTCAACTATTGTAACTTTTTTATGAGTCTAGTTTGCTGTGGAACGCTGGTCCTGTTTGCTCCTGAAAACTGTAAGGCTATACGTGGTTTGTGGGAACGTAATGATGTATCTGTGTCTGTATATACCTCCTTCTAATTGATTTTCAACATTTTCCTTTGTAGAAGAGTAAAACACACAGCAGGACAGCAGAGCACCGTGAAAGGAATCTGGGCAAACATCACACGGCACAGCTGTTAGATGAACTATAGCACGGACATAGGACAATGTCCCTGATACCAGAAGATGGCATATTAAGAGTTAGGACAGGAATAGAAGCTAATGTGAAGGCTACAGAGGTGGGAGAAGTACTCAGATCTTGTACTTTAGTAAAAGTGGAAGTACTGAGATATTGTACTTCAGTAAAAGTAGAAGTACCAGAGTGTAGGAATACTCTGTTACAGTAAAAGTCCTGCATTCAAAATGTTACTCAAGTAAAAGTAGAAAAGTATTATCATCAAAATATAGTTAGAGTACCTAAAGTCAAAGTCATTAGGCGCGTTCACACCAAGTACTTTGCCGTATTTAGTGCCGGCACTCAGTGCCCCGGCACTTATTACCCCAGGGCATTTAGTACAGATCGCGTTCACACCGGAATAAATTCCGTGAGGGAAGATTACGCAAATGAGCCGCTGACGTCACTTCTTCTTCTTCTGCTTTGGGTTTACTGGCAGGCCGCAAACAACTTCACGGCGTATACTGCCACCCGAAGTCCCCGGCCGGAAGTCCCCGGAGCTGGGGACTGGCTTCAGTAGAAGCTGCTGGGACTCCCAGCAGCTTCTACTGAAGCCTTCCGAGTAAATCGCCAGAACGCCGACACCTCCTCATCTCCACCGCTCCCATGTTTTCTTTTGTGTTGCCATAAGTTAGTCTCTCTGCATTTGTGCACTGGGCGAATGCTAATGCTAATAATGCTAATGCGAGGATAATAAAAGGGCGGCTCTACAAAACATTTCAGAGTTGTACGGGGTGTCACTACCCGATCGGTCCACCTGCCCGATCGGTACTGCGCATGTGCGAGATGGTCCGCCATATTGGACAACTACATACGGCAACTCTAATACCCCTTTCACACCGGCGCTTTTCCAGCTCCTGCTGGGAGCTAGAGCCTGAAAAGCGCCGGTTTTTCCTGTTCACACCGCAGCGGCGGCGCGTCATAGCTCCGGAATGCGGTTCACTTCCAGCTCCAAAAAATTGTCGGTCCAGAGGCAAGAGCTTCGGAGCTATGACGCGGCGTCGCTTACGTCTCTTACGTCGAGGCGTGCAGGAAACCTTACTTTGACCATCCGTTCGCTGTTATTGATCATTGTGGAGATACATGGGCTATACAGGTTGTCATGTCCGACTATCAGAAGTAGAATCATAATGAAAAATACGCCGGTAAAATGTGCCTATAGAAAACGGCTTAGCAAGTAGTCAGTTTAGCTTCGGTTGCTATGCTAACATCACCCATGTTATACCAGAGAAACTTTCATAACAGCGTTGTGATGCCAAACAGCGTCAATTCAGACTGACACACATTCACTTAAGGGGAACTGGGGATATGTATCAGCTGCTTGTGTGACAGTCAGACAGTGAATACTTTAGAGCCGTGTGAGCTAACCCGGAGCTAACGGGAGAATAAACTCCCGTGGAAGTGCAGCCACTGCAGCGGTCGGTAAATGCCGCTGAAACACATTAATAAACAATGAACCACGGCACTCTGGAGAAAAGTATAAGGTTGGAGAAGTCGTTATTTAATTTAATCTGGCTTCGTATGATTAAAAGCAACACGACCCGATGCAGTCCCCGGCCCGTTGTTGTTGTGGGAGAAAATCAGCGACGTAAACTGTGACGTCATGACGCAGCAGCGGCAGCTCTGGGCAGTGTGAACAGAGCGGGAGCTGAAAAGGGAAACGGGAGCTGAACCAGAAAAGCTCTCGTGAGGAGCTAGAAAGTGAAAAGCGCCAGTGTGAAAGCCGCATAATAGGACACTTGACACAGTGGCTTTTGGCAAAGCAGAAAAAGAACCGAGAGAGATTATTGTTATTACAACGTGACTTCACTATTATTTAACAACTCTTTTTATTGGGTTCTTTTATTTGGGGTTAAGTACATTGTCAGAATAAGTGAGAAATGGATTTAACTTCTGTTAGAGCTATATGCCATACATTTTTGCATTTATTTTATTTTATTTTATTTTATTTTTATTTCTATTCTTGTATATTTTGTAGTTTTGTTTTATTGTAAAATGCCTTTTATGCTGCTGTAACAACAACAATTTCCCAATTTGGGATCAATAAAGTACTATCTATCTATCTATCTATACATTCAGAGTAAATATTTATTCAGTATGATAGCTGTCTAACAGAAGTTAAATCCATTTCTCACTTATTCTGACAATGTACTTAACCCCAAATAAAAGAACCCAATAAAAAGAGTTGTTAAATAATAGTGAAGTCATAACAATTGTAATAACAATAACTCATCTCTATCAGTTCTTTTTCTGCTTTGCCAAAAGCCACTGTGTCAAGTGTCCTATTAGAGTTGCCGTATGTAGTTGTCCAATATGGCATCTCGCACATGCGCAGTAGAGATGGGCGAGTCCTGATTCATCCGGATCATTAACCCGGATCCTAGAAATGAGCTGGTCATGACGAGTCTCCCCTCTCCATTAACCCGAGTCCTTGAGTCCCACACTTGGTGTGACGTACAAATTAAAACTATAAATTGCGTCACTCGCTACTCTCTTTATAACATGTAAAATCACATTACAACGTACCCCAAGTCCATCTGCCTACCCTTTAGCAAGTATACAGGATAGCTGCCAGAAGTGATCGTTTGGCTCAGGGGAGGGGACGCGGATCAGTGAAACTTCCTGCAGACTCGTGGGGACTCAGAGGAGCCGACGGCTCCAACAGCAGACTCGCAGATTCGCAGATTCGCAAATCCTGACTCGCTGCAACACACAGCGGATCAGACTCGTGCGGACTCAGAGCCGTAACCATATAGCAGCAGATCCAGAGATCCAGCAGACTCGTCGTCATGCACGAGTCCACAGCAGACTCGGATTCGCAAATCCTGACTCACTGTGTGTGCAACACACAGCAGAGCAGACTCGTGCGGACTCGGAGCCATATATAGCAGCAGATCCAGAGATCCAGCAGACTCGTCCTCATGCACGAGTCAACAGCAGACTCAGATTTGCCAAATCGCAAAATAACCCTTTTTTTTGTGATCAACATTTTTTATTAAAGCAAAATACACTGTGTAGCGGAGGTTAATATAACGTCAGTTTAATAGATAGATAGATAGATAGATAGTACTTTATTGATCCCAAATTGGGAAATTGTTGTTGTTACAGCAGCATAAAAGGCATTTTACAATAAAACAAAACTACAAAATATACAAGAATAGAAATAAAAATAAAATATACATGTCGAAATAGAAAATATACATGCAGATATTATATATATATATATATACAAATATATATATATATTCAAAATATATGGAATAATAATATGCTCGTGAAATGCATCAACTTTTCGGTTTCACCGATAGGATTTCTACGGTCTTGGTGATGCTGACTCATATGACTCAAATGACTCGTATGATCCGGATCTCTTCAATGACTGACTCAGAAGACCCTGAGTCCGTAAAATGATCCGGATTTGCCATCTCTAATGCGCAGTACCGATCGGGCAGGTGGACCGATCGGGTAGTGACACGGGGCGTGGTTTGCAATTCGCCCAGCCAATCAGAACTGGGGCACTTTTTTCCCCCAGGAAAGTACCATCTCTCAGCAGGCACTAAAAATGGGGGTAAAAGTTCCCGAGATGAAGTGCTCTTTTTGGTGTGAACGCGACATAAGGGGTACTAACGGAACTAAACGCGAAAAGTACGGCGAAAAGTACTCCGGTGTGAACGCGGCTATTGTGCAGATTGGTCCATTTCAGAATAATATATATGATATGTTTTATAATGATTGATCATGAAAGTGTTCTCAAAGCTGGTAAAGGTGCAGCTAGTTTGAATGACTTTGTATACTGCAGGGTAGCTTGTGAATTTACTCCAGGTGGAACTAAAGTCTGATTCATGTTCTGTGTCTCACAGCTGCATTCAGAGAAACCGCACGCTCTTCAAACACTTCAGAACCACAGAGAATATATGTGTCAAGGGGGGGGGGGGGGGGGGGGGGGGGGGGTAGTCCTGTGGGAGCCCTTTGGTTCCCCTGGATGTCTGAGAGGGGGCGACAGGGTCCGGCTGGTAGACTGGCCCCAGGCAGCGCTCTCTGACTGGGGCCAGGGGGGGGGCTCCTGATGGGGCGGAGGAGCTTGTCAGCGGTCTGTGGGGAAGTCATGCTCATTCAGCGAACACTGAGGGCCGGGGGGGAGCCCCGGGCAGCGGCCCACCCCGGGGCCACAGAACACTGTTGTGGTGAGCCTCAGAGCTGCGGTCAGCTGCAGCCCCTCCCCCCCCCCACTTCCTGTCCGTCCTCTGTCCTTACTCAGTCGGCTTTATAACATAAGTTCAATTTCACACAGGAATAATTCATGAGTTGGAATTAGTTTTTGTCATTAAAATACAATGCCAATGTTATCCGTAACAATAACGGTTACATGTTGAAAAATGTAACCTAGTAATGTATCCTGATTACTTTATGCCACTTTTTATTACCTCAATATCAAGTGCAATGCAAATAAAAACAAGAGAAAATAATAGTAAGATGTTTTTGACTTAAGTGCATGTAACAATGTGACCTATACTACATGTGTAATATTTCATATCGTAACAGTAAGACTTTACACATGCTGTTAAATCAGAAGCATAGACTGTATTCGTGTTTAATAAATCAGGTGTTCACGTACTACATCAAATTAAATGTATTTTTAAAAATAAAGAAGAATTAAAGTAGCCTAAATATAAACCATAAAGAAAATGTCATTCAGACTAGTAATCCATCCTTTTTTTAGACGTTACAGTAATCTGACTACTTATTTCATTAAATGTAATTGTAATGGAATGCAGTTCAATTGATTTTGTATCCTGATTACATAATCTCGTTACATGTAATCCGTTACCCCCCCCAAGCCTGTGTTTAGCATGCCATGTTTTGTTCCCACACTGTGCCAGTGAAAGGAGTAACTGTCACTATTCCCAGGTCTTATGGGAGTCGGAATAAGGTAAGGTAATAGGAAGTGTAAAGGGCTCATTGAATTGATGAAGATGATTATGAATACCAAATGTAATGTATTCTATGGAGATGTCCTACAGTGCAGGTGATGAGCATATGGACATCGCTCACCACGAGAGAAACAGCTATTAATAAATGGCATGCTATGTGAGGGTTCATCTGGGGGGCAGCAGAGCGTCCTGGTGCTTCCTGTGTCAGGAGGCCGACTTCCTGCTGAAGCGTGTCCTTCAGGAAGAGGCTGAAGCCCTCTGGAGCACTGAAACACTTTCTGAGGAGAGACGCAGGATTCTAGTCTGAGAATGATGAAAATGATCTCTGTTCACCAGAGCTGGAGGAAGTACTTAGATCCTTTACTGAGGTAAAGTAGAAATCATTTGGTCTGAAAATACTTTATTCCAAGTCCTGAATTCAAAAAGGTGGAATATAAATATTGCCAGCTAAATCTACGTAAAGCATCAAAAGTAAAAGTAACTATTATGCTCCATGGCTGTTTTGAAAGTATTATATTATTATGGAATATTACATGATTCCTTCTTTGATTACTTACAAAAACATGTATGAACATTTACATTTTGTAGTTTGTTAATATTGACAATTCTAGTTTTTTTTTTAAATATATATTGGTAGTAACTTACTGCATTATATCATATAAAGATCATGTGTTTTATATGTAAACAGTAGCTGGTAATTATTAGTGCTAATACATGTAATGGAGTAAAGAGTACAATACATGTTCCAAAATGTAAGTACTATTAAATGGAATTACTTAAGTAAAGTACAAGTATGACAAAATAGTACTTAAGAGTAGTTAATTATGTTTTATTCATATTGCTTTCAATATAACCACCATTCTACTTAAGCGCGCATAACAAGGCCTCAAAGTGTGTCATCATAAGAAGACATTGGAGTGAATTCCATGTGTGGTCTCCTTTTCTGAATCCCTGTATTCCACATACAGGGCTGTGAGATAAACCACAGCGAGCAGACAGGAAAGTTTCAGATGTCTGAAAGAAGCAGCAGCTCGCCGTGCGCTCTGCCCTCGATGCCAGCGCCCGCTTCATCCCACTTTCCATTAAACTGCTAGCTGCACTCTGATGCCTCTGATAGGCCGTAATTAAATGAGCGGGGCTGGTTCTCTGCCCTGTAAAGCAGCTCTCCTGGGCCCCATACTACATGGAAACTCAGCTCTGAGGATCCTGCCTGCAGCCCTCAATGTGTGTGTGTGTGTGTCTGTCTGTGTGTCTGTCTGTCTGTCTGTCTGGCTGTCTGTGTGTCTGTCTGTCTGTCTGTCTGTGTGTGTGTGTGTGTGCGTGTGTGTGTCTGTGTGTTTGGGTACTTGTACATGGAAGTGCCGGATTTGGGGAATACACTTAACGGGTCTTTTAACCCCAATATTTTCTTCCACAAATGTATGCGTATGATGATCTGTGTTCGAGATGTGGGTCTGATATTAATAATGTATTTATCTGAAGGGAAAAAAACATCAGGGCATTCATCTGGGAAAAGATTGAAAATGTCTTGTGGCTTTCAGATGATTTCAGGACACCTACTTAGGAAATATTTATAGACTTTTAAAATGTTTCATTATAATCAATATTACATTAAAACAGGAAAAGGATTAGGAAAGCCTAATCATAAGGATGTGCAATCAAATGAGTGTATTTCATCAGTAAATAAAGATCAATATCACATACAGTAATGACTATTTGTTAAGTGCAGCGCTGGAGCATGATGTTGTTAGCTTAGCATAAATAGTGAGGCTAGCTGCTTTCCCTGCTTTCAAATAAATACATCAAAAAGATAAAAGGCCCCTCACACCCATTACACAATTATATTTTTTGAAATGTTTCTCTAGTTTGTTTTCATGTTCTTTCAAAGGTAAAATGCAATGTGGTGCAATAAACAATGTATATGTAAAATAAAATACTGTTAGTGTACTTATTGTTAGACGGGAACTTTTTGTGAATTGTAATTTGTGTAATTTGTATTTCTAATATCTTATGCATGCCTCTTAATTAATATTTTGGTGGGTGCCCCTGTGTTTTATAAAAATTCCTAATGTTCCAAAAAGGAGCAGATTAGTTACTTCATGTTGGTGGGAATTGGTGAGAGGGCAGTGTTGCAGGCTTTCAAACGGAACCAGGAGCTGAGAGAGGAAATCAGTCGGTTGTTACTACAAGCCTCTCCTCTCCATTACAGTCATCTGAGACCTTGGTAATGACCTTTTAGTGCAGCTTTAAGATTATTTCAGGAGCTACAGTTCATCAGAGATCATGATCAAGTAAAGGAGCAGCTGTTACCCCTCCTCCTCCTCTCACTACAAACTCCAAGTCTTTATCTATCGCCTTCAAACGCTCCTCTGCCATTGTGATGGGTGGAGAGATGGACGTATGGAGGAGGAGGCAGCCAGGCTCAGGTTTCCCTCCACCTCCTTTCTCCTGACACAACCCTGCCACCTCGCCTCACCCCACGCCCTTTCTCACCCTCCCCCTGCCCCTTACTCGCCCTCTCTCACCATTATGTCCTCATCCTCGCTCGCCCTGCCCTCCAGAATGGCTTTGCGGAGGAATGGCAGCAGAGAGAGAGAGAGAGAGAGAGAGAGAGAGAGAGAGAGAGAGAGAGAGAGAGAGAGAGAGAGCGAGAGAGAGAGACTGGCCCCCGTCCATCTGTCGCGACTCCAGGATCAAATAATAGGATTCTGTCTGAGAATAGCAGATAATTGCAGTCTGTATTCTGCTCTCTAAGTGTATGATATTAACCCCGCGCTCCCCAGCAGCCCCACAGTAAAAGGCAGATGGTTCTCTGTTTTGATATCCGAGCCAGGCAGAGGGAGGTCAGAGGTCAAGTTGAAGTTCAAACCCAAAGGAGTGCAGTTTCTCTCCCTGCTTTAACCCCCTGACCCCGGAGTCCCCTCCCC
The DNA here is from genome assembly GCF_902827165.1 of Trematomus bernacchii. Taxonomy (NCBI): domain Eukaryota; kingdom Metazoa; phylum Chordata; class Actinopteri; order Perciformes; family Nototheniidae; genus Trematomus; species Trematomus bernacchii. The sequence continues at coordinate 1,439,635 of NW_022987649.1, read as the reverse complement.
TCTCCCTTTTTCTCCCATGCTGCTGAGAATATGGATGTCATTCAAATAAGGACATTCCCTAAGACCTCTGCCGCCCCGTGGAAGTGAGAGGCAGGTAGCTTTAGCCCAGCGCTAACCCACGCAGAGCGCCATGCACATGTGTCGGGGGGTTAGGGGCAAAGGTGTGGGGGGGCCCAGAGAGGGGGGTCTGGATTAGGCTAGAGATTCAATCATGGGGATGCACGGTGTGGCAGAGGTCATCACAGCGGAGCAGTTAGGGAGAGGGGCATTCAAATACACACCCATGTTTTAGATTTCCTGTTGACCTGTGAGAGCAGGATGGGGCATGGTGCTGAAACAGGACACTCAAAGTCACAGAGGACGGACGTAACGGACAGGATTTCATCCGTCTGGCTGTCTTGAGTTAAACATTATTTTAACTTGGTCATTTCCTGACTAGATTTCGATAGAAGTTTCCAATACGTGGTTAATGTTGTATATTTAAGCAAAACAAAAAATCAAGAAAAATGAAAAAGATTCTAAAGGGTCAAGCTTTGGCCTAAATATTATTTGTAACTATATTTGCATGACAGACTTGACTGAAACAAATTGAATAAAACACACAGATGGGATATGTTGAAATAACCTCGTACACTAAACTCTTTAGCTTTAAACAGCACTATACCTGATCACATAGACACAATAACAGACATTAGTTTAATGTCCCCTGTTATGAAGTCATATCAATCCAGAAGGATCATCATCATGCACAATTTTATAGTCATAAATATAGATACAGGGTTCCCGCGGGGTCTTAAAAAGTCTTAAAAAGTCTTAAATTTGATAATATGAATTTAAGGCCTTAAAAAGGTCTTAAATATGGCCAAAAAAAAAAAGAAAGGTCTTAAATATGATTTAGAAGGTCTTAAAAATGATCGGATTTGAAAGGTACTTCTGTGTTGCGATAGCGTCTAAATGTGTTTTGGGGGAAATGTCCGGGCTGCAAAGTAACCAGTATGGTAATAGCCTTTCAGTTCCCCCCAACAATTTGTATTGAAATAAATCAACATGGAACCAGTAATCACTAACTTTGTTTCCGCCGGCCCCTTATTGGAGAACACCCAGCTAGTAACCTAGCAACCAAGCTTCAGCTAGCGGCAGACAGAAACTCATGTATCTTCGAATAAATATGGGGAAGTGTAAGTTCAACCGTTATTGGTTGGAAAACATCGAATTTAGTGCTTGGTTGAAACCAGGGGAGGGGAACGTGTTTAAAGCCCGCTGCACCTTTTGCAAAATAAATTAGCGTTTGTTTGGCTAATGTAGCGTTAGCTAGTGCAGCGTTAGCTAGTGCAGCAGCTCCCGCAACAACACATTGGGACCTCCGGGCAACGTTTGGGTCTACGTCAACCCTAAAAGCGGAGGTGCTGTAGACGCTAAATACCGTAGTTAAACACCAATCATACAACAGCAACGATGAAAGATTGTAGCCAAGGCAGCAGAGCTCTGAATATAGCTCTTGTCACTCTCTCTCTCACACACACACACACACACACACACACACACACTAGGGCTGCTCGATTATGGCAAACATCATAATCACGATTATTTTGGTCAATAATTGATATCACAATTATTAAATACAATTATTAATTGACTTTGAAAACATCCATTTATTGAACTTTAAAACAAATAATAATTTGGACAGTATCTTTTTAACTGTTGATTACCCTGAACGTATAATTCAACTGAAAAAATAAATTAAATAAATGATACATTTAAATAAATAATATCAAAAATAATAAATACCAATAAACAAGATCAACAAATATTTTGGAGCGCACTTCCACAAGCTACTAAACATATACAAATATGATAAATAAAAATAAATTAGACTAAAATTAATTAATCAAATATGTTGTAGTGCACTGTCACAACCTAGCAAAGCAAAATAATCGATTATGTTGTTTCGTAATTGCGATTAAAATATGATTAATTGCACAGCCCACACACACACACACACACACACACACACACACAAGCACACAGAGACACACACACATACACACTTTTTGTCTAACACGCTAACACAGTTCTGTACTGTTATGCTGTTATGTTCAGTCATTGTTCTTATGTTGAACATGAATACATTTATGGGACGTATTTCTTCTTTCATAGCAATTTTCCTTCATACTTTCTTGCCGTGAAATAGGTCTTAAATTCTATTCAAAGTGGTCTTAAAAAGGTCTTAAAAAGTCTTAAATTTGAGTTGGCGAAACCTGCAGGAACCCTGTAGATAGGACTTGGCCTTACGCGGATGCAAATCAGTCACTGATTTGCGTCCGCGTACAGACCAAACAAAACTGTGTGTGGGCCAGTGGTGAACCGTCAGGGCCTTCAAGGTATACCCTGAAGCACTCAGATAAAACAAACAAAAAATCGATTTATTATATAAATGAAATGTTATCAAATGTAGATAAAATGAATAAATGAGAATCGTATCTGTGTTGTTGATCTGTAATATAACAGTGTTATGTTGATTTGTTTGTCCTTCTCGGTCCATGCACTACGCATTTGAGTGGTTTTGTGTTAGGCAAAAAATGCAACCAATCAGATATTTTTCTGGGTCTCTGGGTAGAATATCCTTCAACCAAGGTATTCTATATCCTTGATAGAGAGCCGAAGTCCCTCCCTTTCCAGTGGAACTCCATGGGAAAAATTATGTTTTGAAGTCAATGGCGAGAGAAAAGTTATCTTTCGATCCCGTTTGAATTGTGCCATGAATTACACATGTTTGTCAATCTTAAAAAATCATTTCCAAGTAAAAAAAGTCACAGTTTGTCGTAAAACTGTGAAGTAACACTTGTGTGAAACTGCTCAATGAACTACATCTCTGGTCTCGCACAATACACGTCACCAACACCAGAATGAGGTGAAAGGTATTAAATGAGGTGGAAATCATTACCGTCTGGGCATGTTGAGAGCTACTATTACACAAAAGGGGAGCTAGTCGGTTCCGTAAGAGCCAGCATGCCGGACCGGCTGTACAATGTTTCTGTGAGTGTTAAACGAGTGTAATGTGTAACGTTAATGTCAGCTAGCTAACATTAGCTAACAAGGTACACTCCCGTGTTTTGTTTTAGCAACTAGTTTTCTGTGTACCTTGTCCTTGCCAACACTAATGTTATCCACAGCATACACAGCGATCACGCAGTTCTTAACAAGAAAACTAGTTGCTAAAACAAAACACGGGAGTGTACCTTGTTAGCTAATGTTAGCTAGCTGACATTAACGTTACACATTACACTCGTTTAACACTCACCTCGGCTCTTACGGAACCGACTAACTCCCCTTGTGTGTATATACAGCTCTCAACATGCCCAGACTTGTAGTGATTTTCTCCTCGTTTAATACTTTTCGTCTCATTCTGAAAGAAAGAGGTGAAATGTGCCAACGTGACGGCCAGCTTGGTGTTGGTGACGTGTGTTGTGCGAGATCAGAGATGATCATTGAGCAGTTTCACACAACAAAAAAGTGTTACTTCACAGTTTTACGACAATATATATATTTTTTGACTTGCAAAATTATCTTTTAAATTGACAAACATCATATGTGTAATTCATGGCACAATTCAAATGGGATCGAAAGATAATCTTTCTCTCTCCATTGACTTCAATCCATAATTTTTCTGTTATAAGGTCCCATGGAGTTCCACCGGAAAGGGAGGGACTTCGGCTCTCTATAGCAGCGGTTTTCAAAGTGTGAGGCGCGCCTCCCCTGGGGGGCGCCAGAGAGCTTCAGGGGAGGCGCAGCGTGAGAAAAAATAATAACGAGAAAAAGACGAGTAAAGTGACACTTGCACACTTTTGGCTATCTGTGGAGACCGAGTTCCCCCACCTCGCCAAAAAGGCTGTAAAAGTGCTCATTCCCTTCACCTCCACCTACCTGTGTGAGTGCGGGTTTTCCGCATTGACTTTGATCAGAAGCAAGTGCCGGTCAAGGCTGCAGCCAGAGGATGATCTGCGTTTATTCCTGTGCGCATCAAAGACGCAGACTCATTGTTCCCACTAAAGTAGGGGTGAGTGTAATAAGGAGGCAAAGTTGACGTTCAGTGTGTTGCGGGAGCATATAAGGATGTATCCACGATGTTGAAAATGTAAAACATTTAAAAAAAATATGTGTTGAGAACACGGCGTGCAAAAATATACGGGTCGTGCTGCAGCTAGATGTGCCTGTCCTCTGTAACGGAGCGTCCACACAGCAGCGTTAAAAAATCTTGAAACGCTTCTGCCCATTCACTTTGAATGGGGTCGCGTCACTTTGCCTCACTTTTCACCGAACTGCATTGTGGGCAGGCGAGCGGAGATTTTCAGGATTTTCAGGATTCAAAGTTGAGCAATGTTCAACTTTTGAAGCTGAGGTGGAAGCGTCAGCCAATCAAATCCCGTGTATGCAAATCTGACAGTTCAAGCGCTAGCCAATCAAACCGCGTGTATGCTGGGAGAGACATACCGCAGGTCATTTCCTCATATTCCAAAAAATGGAGGAGAAATTAGCGGTAGGGAATCACCCGGTGCTTTATGACCAGTCCCTATTTACCTACCGGGATATAAACCGGAGGAGCCAGGCATGGAGGGAGGTGGCAGAGACAGTGGTAGGTTTTCGCCTGTTTGGGGAGTTTATATCCAGTTTACTTCAAACTTTTTTGCTTCGTATGTCGGGGGCGGGAGATTCATGTGATTGGTTGATGGTGCCTTGCTCGCAAAAAATCCCCAAGCTTCAGATACGCCCACCTCCAGATTTTTTTAACGCTGCTGTGTGGACGGTCCGTAAGAAGGTGTCGGCGACTGACATGCAAGGAAGAACGGCTGTCCACAGGCTGTTCCAACTTTAACAACTTTATTAACTTCCAGGGTAGTGAATTGAACATGCTATTGTAATTCTGTGTGTGGTATATTTTCGTGCACGGACACGCATGTTCCACAACACACAAACTGAACAACACTCAATTGTACGATGCTACCAGTGTCCTTGCGATCTTGTTATAACAAGTCAACAAGTGCACGTTACTGATGCAATATGGTTGACACCATTCAGGCTTATTCTAGAGGGGTGCAAGGAATAGTCCAAGTAGTGGGGGAGTTTTATACAATATGTTTAAAACATAAAGATAAAAAGGTTTTAAAAAGTGATTGTTTAATGTTTTAAGGAGGTGACGCTACTCAGCCAATCAAATGGGTGCAGTCAGTGAGTCAGCACGATAGATTCAAACACACACACATGCGGCTTTCACACCAGCGCTTTTCCCTTTCTAGCTCCTAGCGAGAGCTTTTCTGGTTCAGCTCCGGTTTCCCTTTTCAGCTCCCGCTCTGTTCACACTGCCCAGAGCTGCCGCTGCTGCGTCATGACGTCACAGTTTACGTCGCTGATTTTCTCCCACAACAACAACGGGCCGGGGACTGCGTCGGGTCGATGATCGTGTTGCTTTTAATCATACGAAGCCAGATTAAATTAAATAACGACTTCTCCAACCTTATACTTTTCTCCAGAGTGCCGTGGTTCATTGTTTATTAATGTGTTTCAGCGGCATTTACCGACCGCTGCAGTGCTGGCTGCTCTTCCACGGGAGTTTATTCTCCCGTTAGCTCCGGGTTAGCTCACACGGCTCTAAAGTATTCACTGTCTGACTGTCACACAAGCAGCTGATACATATCCCCAGTTCCCCTTAAGTGAATGTGTGTCAGTCTGAATTGACGCTGTTTGGCATCACAACGCTGTTATGAAAGTTTCTCTGGTATAACATGGGTGTTAAAACTGACTACTTGCTAAGCCGTTTTCTACAGGCACATTTTACCGGCGTATTTTTCATTATGATTCTACTTCTGATAGTCGGACATGACAACCTGTACAGCCCATGTATCTCCACAATTATCAATAACAGCGAACGGATGGTCAAAGTAAGGTTTCCTGCACGCCTCGACGTAAGAGACGTAAGCGTCATAGCTCCGAAGCTCTTGCCTCTGGACCGACAATTTTTTGGAGCTGGAAGTGAACCGCATTCCGGAGCTATGACGCGCCGCCGCTGCGGTGTGAACAGGAAAAACCGGCGCTTTTCCAGCTCCAGCTCCAGCTCCGAGCAGGAGCTGGAAAAGCGCCGGTGTGAAAGGGGCAACAGAGACGAGACAAGAGGAGAGAAACAGTCGGAATAATTTCAAATGACGGAAGGTAGACAGCGAAAACAGAGCATTTAATGACATGTTCTCTTACTGGACCTCTTTGAAATGCAATTTAATACCCGTGCATTATAGCAACAACAACAACAATAATAATAATAATAATAATAATAATAATAATAATAGCAATAATAATTGGGAGGGGGGGCGCGGCTGTTCATATGTTCTCTGAGGGGAGGCTCACCTTCCCACACTTTGAAAACCCCTGCTCTATAGAATGCCCTGGCCGTTACACTGAATGAGAGCATACGTTTGGATTGACAGTTTGATCAACCAATCATATATTGATTTGTAGCCAATGGGCGTATTCTTTCAGAGTTTCCCTCGGTTCTAGGGTATTCTAGAATGCCCGGTAGTTCACTGGCTCCAGACAGAGGATCTAGATAAATGCTACGTAGCAATTCATTTGCCGTTTTATTGTTTTTAACGTTGAAATGGCAACAGGTGAAGACGATGTTGTTGCAGAATTGTTGTCAGTACCCTTTGCAAGACGATAATTCAGTGAAAAGACATTATAACGGGGGGGGGGGGGGGGGGGGGATGGGGTAGACTGGTAGCTGGAGTGGTGCCAGTTCATGAAATGCATGTGTGAAATGTTTGGCCTTGTGTATAAATCTTGCTTCATGATGTGTATTTGTACTGTACACACGCCTTTTGGGATTAATAATGCATGTCTTCTTGTCTTCATTTGATGATGTAGGCTGTGGACGGGCATTTACAAGAGGACTGATGTTGTTTTACAACACCTGACGTCTTTGAAAGTCTAACTAAAGCTGAGTGTGTGTCTGAACTGTAGGCAACAGTTTTATGAAGTGTGCCCGTATGATGAATGAGGAGCATGTTGAGTAAAATGAGGTACAAGTGTGAGTTCATCTGTGGATGATCCCTCATCAGTGCTCCTCTCCGCCCTGCAGACGGAGGCTCCGCCCCCCAGAGGACAGGAAGCAGCCGGCCCCCCTCCAGCCTGCTCCACACAGCAGATGAGAAACACGGACTGGAAGAATGGCTCATGTAGAAATCCAGCCGTCTCATCAGCCAAGATCCCAGCAGGGGGGCGTACTGAGGAGAGCCTTCCTCACTAATTAGACCCAGACCACTTGTCCAAATGTAGTTTTAGTGCTGGGTGTGATCACTAACAAGTATTGTTTTCGGATGGCACACTGACACGACTGCCATGTTTCCTCCTCCATATTTTACAATAATGTCCTAAAACAATCATTTATGGGGGGGGGGCTACTAGTCCAACAGTTTCATGATTCACATAGTAAATCTAGCATAATGTCAATTTTTACACCACTAATTCCATCAGCACACAGAGGTGGGAAGTAACTAAGCATATTTACTCAAGTACTGTACTGAACTACAATTTCCATGTAATGCTACTTTATACTTCTTCTCTAATGCATTCTTAGAAAAATATTTCTGTGTACTTGTAAGATCCATGCTGTATTGGTCTCTGAAACATGATTAGTTAGAAACATGTAATGTGTTTGTTTGATAGATATGTTTTTTATTTGCAAGACAAAATGCATTAGCTTGTAGATAGTGTTGTGTAGTGAGTGGATCATAAGGTGTTTGTAATACATGTTTAGTTCCTTTGTGGACTTATGGCAAGATATTAGCTCTATAAACAGCTTTCCTGGACATCAGAGGCAGAATTCCCCGGCTGAGGGGTGCACCTCCCGTCAGGGAGTTCGGAAGCACAAATTCCATAACAAAATAATTGCCAGGAAGTAGGAAATGTACAGTAGTAATAAACGTAGTGATGATTCCTCACTGCCTCACTCTTTGTTCCCACTCTGCCTGGAGATGGAGCCAGAGGAAGAGGGTGGAGGAGAGCAGGGTTTGGCCTGTCACAGCCAATCATTTACTAATAAAGGTTAAATAGAGTATATTGTAATCCAATTACAACTAGCACTGTCATTTAAGCATAATGATAGTGATGTAATGATTAACCATTACTCTGCAGATATTAGGAAGCAAACTAGCTGTAAACTAGCTGGTTTCTGGTAGCTTTAGTCATAAGCAAGCAGATGTCATTCTATAGCAACAGGTGATTTGGACTTAATCCCTCTGATCATGAATCTGAACACTTGTGCCTGATCCCCTCCCCGTAATCTGATGAGTAAGCATTCTGACTGGAAAATGACTAACGGATCAAACAACCCAGCGGGCTCGAGAAGCCCTGTCTCAAAATCAAGTATCAACACTTTATTTAAGGTGATTTTGTGCTCACAGGGTGCAGACTCCTAATTTGCTAAACCTGACCCTTTTGTGTGCAAACAAAAGAGCTACAGTGTGAGTTAAGCTTTTACATGTTTCTTGTAGAATTTACATTTGATTTATTTTAATGTTAGTATTGAAACCTTCTTCTCAGCAAGTAACTAACTGTAGAGCAGCTTCTACAGAAGCCAATAAAAAAACAGCCCAGAAGAGAGAAGAATGTATTTAAGGTTGTTTCAGATCACAACCAGAATGAAAATGAAAATGAAAATGAAAATGAAAATGAAGGTCGCTGCCCTGGGGCAGTGACTCAGTCAGTAGGGGCTTGGACTTTGAGCCGTAGGGTCGCCGGTTCAAGTCCCCGACCAGACCTAAATATGGAGTGTGGACTGCTACTTGGAGAGGTCCCAGTTCACCTCCTGCACTGCTGTGGTGCCCTTGAGCAAGGCACCGGACAACCCCCCCACTCCCATGCTCCCCGGGCGCTGTACAATATCTGCCCGGCTCCTCGTACTAGGCTCCTGGTACTAAGATGGGTTAAATGCAGAGAACACATGTCACTGTGTGTGCTGTGGGCTCTGCATGTGTGACCATTACAGAGGGTTTCATCCCTCCCATTCTTCTTCTTCTCTGAGCGTATGGGCGTACTTTTCCCCCGGGGCCCTCAGTGACATCACTGACAGATCCACACGATAAGTTAATAACATATAAAAACTATCTTCACTGTCCTGGTTTCTGTTAGAAACTAGTGACACTCCTCATCAGAGTAAGAGTGTATGACTTGTTTAAGACTCAAAACTTAAGTTAGTAATGAGGACTTCAGTTTCTTGATCCAGGTCCTGACAGTCATATGTCAGACTTCACCAAAGTAAACTCTCAGTGGTGGGACTGGCCTCTGATCGTCCCAAAACATCCTAAATACTGCAGTTTGATGTACAACATTATAGACGTGCCCCGAATGCACCTGCATGCAGAATGAAAGCAGCGTGCTCATCATTCAGACTGAGCGGAGATGTAATGCTCTCCCCCAGCAGCAAATCAGAAAGAAGCTGCAGGTTAATCTGCCTCTCACACACAAAGCTCCACACCCCTCCACTCATATCAGCAATCTAAAATTTCACTTACATTCCAATTGAATACAAGCTATCATCGCAGGCCGGCTTTATCTGCTGTGATATATGCTCTCCGGCTGGGGGGTTGTTTGTGTTTATGGCTTTGCAGGGAAAGAGATAAATGACCTCCCGTTTTTATTTGGTTTTAATGAAGTAGGGACCGAGGGACTCCCTAGCATCTCCTTGTCTCCCCCCGCCTGTCCTGTCCCTCCACTGTCCCCCCCCCCCCCCCCCTCCCCCCCGCTACAGCCCCCCCCCCCCCTCCACTCAACTGCTGCTTTTCCCGGTGTGTGACCTATATGCAGGACAGATGACAAAGGACACAGGTTGGAAAATGAACTCTGGAGGTGTGAAGTGGATGAGGCGCCAGGCGGAAACTTGTTAACCCGAGCAGTCTCGCAGGCTAAGAGGAGATCCCCTGGGGGGGGAGGTCGGGGGAGGGGGCTGCGCGGGACGAAAACATTATATTTGGTCACCACAAATGGCTGTGCTGGCTCCACGTTAATTGGACACTCGGGCTCCCAATTAAGGCCACGGCTCAAAAGGCGACAGGGGACAAAAACAAGGGGAACACACACACGCACAAACAAACACACACTCTCTTTGGTTTGCATGGGACTTCATTATGAGCCTGGTGAGGGGCCTCCTGTGGGAGAAAGGGCATCATACACACATGCAGAACGAACTAACACACACACATTGACACCACAACATTGACAAATGTGCTGGTGTACACACAGTTTGGGAGCAGCAGCCTGCTGGACACCTGCAGGAGCTCTTAGCAAACACACATGCATATGCTCACACACACACACACACACACACACACACACACACACACACACACACACACACACACACACACACACACACACACACACACACACACACACACACACACACACACACACACACACACACACACACACACGTTAATGTCTTCCTGTACGTCTTACTCTGCTGCCCTCTTTTTTTCACTTGTTCATTCAGCTTAAGTTTTATTCTCATACAATATACTGCTAAGGTATTATGCGCAAAACATGTGAGACAAATAGGCATGGAGTTTGAACAATAATGAATGTTTGATAGGCTTGGAAGTTGACAAATTAATTTGTTGCATTATTATGTGTAGGGTTCAGTGTTTCTACCTTAAAGTGGACCTATCATGCTATATTTGAATAATATAGTGTAGGACTATACCTATATAAGGCATATTTATACTTTTTTTTTTTTTTAAATACCAAACAGATCATGCATTTTAGCCATGCCTCATTTCGCTCAATTTGAAAAATGTTAGCTCTGTTTTTGCAAGGGTTGATTCTGTGAGAACAGCACCACCTACAGGCCTGGCATATGTACTACAGCGTCTCCAGCGCTTTCGAACGGCAATGGCCGTGACTGTCTCCTCCTGATTGGTGGAGTTGGCCCAATAGCCGTAGCGCCACCGTCCTGACGTCAGGACAGTGTTCAAATCTGTATCAGTTTTTATCAGATCTGTTGCAGCCCCTTTTTTAGAGATTTGGGTATGGAGGAAAATAGAGAGGGTTGTGTTTTCTGACACTTGGTGAGTTCCCTGGAACACCGGGGACACATATTCATGTATAAAAGACGTACAAAAGTGCATTTTGCATGATAGGTCCCCTTTAAGGTGTGTTCAGAACAGTACCCACACAATTCCTAAAGTATGGAAGTCAGCGTATGTCCTGCCACTACTAAAAGGAGGGGAGGCAACTGTTTTAAATAACTATAGGCCAATCTCGAAATTGTCAGTTCTGGCTAAGGTTCTTGAACGCCTAGTGAGTGAACAGGTAAAGGTGTTTTTATGTAACAATGACATCCTGTCTAAACATCAGTCAGGTTTCAGAAAGCAACATAGCACCATCACTGCCACAATGAAAGTGGTGAATGACATTACGAGTATTTTAGATAAAAAGCAGAGTTGTGCAGCTCTATTTATTGACCTTTCCAAAGCGTTTGATACCGTCGATCATCGCATCTTAAAGCAGAGGCTACTCAGTATTGGCTTATCCAGCCATGCAGTGGGGTGGTTTGTGAACTACCTCTCTGAAAGGTCCCAATGTGTTCACTTTGATGGGCTGTCTTCTGAGTGGTTGAACATTGCTAATGGTGTTCCTCAAGGTTCTGTTTTAGGTCCACTTTTATTCTCCATCTACATCAATAGTTTAGGTGAAAATGTGGATGAAGCTACTTTGCATTTTTATGCGGACGATACCGTTATGTACTGTGCATGTCCCTCCATTAAGGAGGCGGTTGTTAAATTACAGGCTGTTTTTAACATTATTCAGACTCAGCTCTCTGAACTTAAGCTTCTTTTAAATGTTGAGAAAACCAAGGTAATGCTCTTTTCTAAAGCTAAAAAGACTCCAGAGACTGCTTTGGATATTGTTACTATGCAAGGACAAGTACTCCAAGTGGTTAGCTGTTATAAATACCTTGGTATCTGGCTTGATGATTGTCTTACTTTTAAACTTCAGGGGCCTCATTTATAACGCCTTGCGTAGGATTGACGTAGGAAGGTTGCTTACGTAGTACAAAGCACAAAAATAGGTACATACATTTTCCGCCATTTTCCGATTCACAAAACATTGCGTACTGGCGAGGGAAGTGCGTACAGCACTCCCTACGCCTGTTTCCCTTGATAAATCACAATCGACTCGTAACGCCCATATTTGCCTATACATAGTCAAAGAAACGCCCATTCATTCATTCATTTTTGACTGACTGCATGAAGAAGATCGCAGGAAATTACGATAGAACAGCTAAAAAAGACATCTCACACCGTGTCAGATTTTGGTTATTGTGGGGAGGTGGAGATAAATCATATTGTTTGGTGGATGCAGTTTGAACCAGAGTAGCAGCATGGAGGTCGGATCGTCACCAAAATAAATAAATAAGTGGTCCGAAAAAAGTTAATGACAAAACAAATACACATAACCTTCCTCAGGCAGTGTGTTTGTACCGGGGACAGGAGACACCCCCTTGATGAGAAACTGTAAGAAATGATCGGGGAATCCCTCCGGAGTGGAGTCATGACGACTGGATCTGAATTATTTTGTTGTATTTGGTGGTTTGTGTTCCAGCTGTCGATCAGCAACTATATATCCATAATCCACCAGTTAAAGGAAATACAACTAATGTGTTGTGTTATATTAGCTGTACAATTTACCACATATGGTGTTCTTAGTTTCCATAACTCCTGTGTTTTACGAGCGACTTATCAAGTCTTGGCAAACGGCATAAAACACGATTAAACGTGATAGTATATAAAACCATGCTCGTATCTACAACCTATAGAAATGCAAAACGGCGTCAGTTTAGACGTTATTCTGTCCTCCTGCTTACCGCATCATTTATGAGAAAACATTTCATAACATTAACACAACATATTCGAGGTGGTTTTAAATAACATATCCGTATTTATTTATTTCTCCAAGTTATGTTTTTGTGTGCACTGAGGAGTCTTAAACAGGCGTTTGTTTAATCATTTTAAGATTGGCTTTAATCAATGTTTGAAAATGAATTCTTCATATTTGATAAATGAGAGGTAACATTTTATTTATGGTATTATTTTCACATATTTCTCTCCATTCTTCCTTCTGCCAACGGTGTCGCAGTTTCTCGTCTCTCCCGTTTGTGTGCTTAGTGCGTACGCATGGGTTAGAGTTTGCGTGCAGGACAGCACATTTTCCCGTCAAGTTAGTATTTTATAAATCGCAAACATTGTGTAGAAACTGGCGTACGCCATTTTTTGAGCGTATATCCCTTTATAAATGAGGCCCCAGGTCACTAATCTGCTTAAAAAGCTGAGGGTTAGATTAGGTTTCTTTTTCAGAAACAAGTCCTGTTTCTCTTTTGAAGCCAGGAAAAGGCTAGTCACTGTGACCTTTTGACCTGTGCTAGACTATGGTGATCTGATCTATATGAATGCACCTGCCCATTGCCTGGAAAGGTTAGATGCCGCCTATCACAGTGCTCTGAGATTTGTTACTAACTGTAAAGTACTTACTCATCACTGTACCCTGTATGCCAAGGCAGGTCTGCCTTCACTTACTGGTCGGAGGCTCAGTCATTGGTACATATTCATATATAAAGCCATGCTGGGTAAACTACCGACTTATATCTGCTCTTTGATCTCACGGAGAGTGGCAAGTAGCTATTGCCTGAGATCCCAGGATGTGTTTTTATTACATGTGCCAAGTGCTAGGACTGTTTTAGGTACTAAAGCTTTTATGTGCGCTGCTCCTCTGGCTTGGAACACCATGCAAAAAATATTGAAACTGAGCATTTTGATTCCCTTGCATCATTTTAAAGCGCGGCTGGATGAAATGTTATTGGATACCTGTCAATGTAAATAGGTTGCTAATTTATACCCCTGTAATTATGCTGTGATGTCCTTTTGTTTTCTGTTTGTTTTTATATGTGTAACTAAATGTATCGCAGGTCTCCCTTGTAAAAGAGATCGTTGATCTCAATGGGATTTTTTAACCTGGTTAAATAAAGGCTACAAACAAACAAACAAACCCGGGTTTGAAGCCAATTTCTTGGTGGCCAAACCACGAAAATACAATTCTTGCTTTGGGACTTAATACTACTGGGCACAAAAGAAATGTGCCTATTGATTTACATTGGGAAAGAGACATCTGTAAAGAAGCAAATCATATTTTTTTTGTGTAAATTAACTTTTCATTATGATTACTAAAATAGCTTTTATTTGGCTCCCACCTCCAGCAATGTGTCCGACAGGTATCAATTCTCTGAACCTTTAATGAGAACATTTAGGCTAACCAACGTCTTGCAGTAATTACCCTCCAGTCTTTTGCTTATTGTCTCTGTTCTTTCATGAAGAAGATTCCTAATATCTTTTTTTGTACTGACTCGTCTTTGAGTTTCAGTTTCATGTTTCACCTACTGCATCGGGAAATAACACGGAAGCGGTTTTAAGCCATTTGTCAGGTGATTATATTTCTGCTTTGCAATAGTTTAGTATAGCTTTTATTTATGCTGCCTGTGGTTGTCTTGATGGCTGGTTTCTCACTTTTCTCTCTTAAAGACCTGCAGCTATTCATACTATTAATAATCCAGTAGTGACAGTTGGAAAATATATGAAATATTTGTGACAGTTAATTTCAGAAGGAGTTTAATTAATAAGATCCCTGATGCTAAGTTGAGCAGAATGTTTATTTCCACTGTGTACCAGTTGTAAGGGACCCCACAATACATTTTTATGTTTATCCAATGTTCTTAATAATTGCTAATGTCATTCACATTGTTGTTGCTAGTATTCGCCAAAAAGTTGCGCGTGTGAGTCAGTAGAAGAAGAACACGTCTTCTTCTGCGGTTGTAAATAAGTACTGGGTTTTGATGGTAGTACGTTGAAAGAAGCAGCTGAGCAGTGTAGAAAAGTGGATAAGTGTATGTTCAGAAATCAGCTGAGCTGCCTGCTCCCTGCACACAGATGTGTGTGTGAGGAAGTCCGTGGATTGGTCAATTTGGACCAATCAGCGGGGGCTTAACGTAACGGCTCTGTGGACGTAACGTAACGGCTCCACGGATTGGTCCATTTCGTTCCGGGTACGGCATGACATCATGCCGTACCCGGAACCAAATGGAAGAATCAAATGGACAATGACGTATCTCCAACGAGGCGTTTTGGGGAGGTATTTTCTGTGTTAGAGTTTTACTCGCTACAGGGTGTACTTTGAGGGTTTGTGACTCTGCAGACCGTTTACATGCATAAAAACCTTCATAACACACAAGGGGACGGGTAATAACTGGAAAAGCATGACATGGGCCCTTTAATGTTTAAATCCTCAGACCTCTCCCCCGCGGGACCACGCATAATCATAACCTCTGCAGCGCATCAATCTGCTGCTGAGCGCGCCACATTCGAAATGGCTGAGGTGAAGCTCTCTAGCGGAGAATACAGCATTTTCAATAACACTTCCTCAAGAGCGAAATCCAACGTCTGGGAGGCTTTTGGTGTCATCCTAGATGGAGAAAATAACCAACATCCCACGCTTTTTGAGACAAATATGCAACTGCGTGTGTTAATAATTGCACGTTTTTACTGCTCATATATATGCGGGTTCGGGACGGGTTGCGGATCTTGTGCTGACGGGTCGGGTTGCGGAACTAATTGGCAATATGTGCGGGTAGCGGGGCGGGTTCGGTATTGCACGTCGCGGGTGCGGGGCGGGAGCGGGTCTTGAAAATCAGACCCATGCAGGACTCTGCGTTGGGGAACACCAGTTTGAAACCCGCCGCTGCGTCTGTAAAGCCGTTATGTCCTTGGGCAAGACACTTCACCTGAATTTGCTCCTGTGGGTTTTTCATAGAAGGGAAATGAACAAAAGACTCTGAAGGGTAAACAGCGAATATACAAAAAACACAAAGAGTTTGTTCCTACATTAACTTTTATCGGTATGTTATGAATGTCGTGTAGGGAGACCAGGGACAGTTGGAACACGGGTTGGTTGTAACACCTTCAATATCTCCAATCACAAACAAGCTAGAGTGATGACACTCACTCTGCACATGCGCAGTTAGATGGTGAGATCGATGAGAAAAAACTGAGCCACGTTTGAATTTCTCGCGTAAGATATCGGCAAAAGTGTGTTTCTGAGGTAAAATATTAACTAAAATGATATGATGTAATTTTTGGATACTGTCTTGAGTTCAAATGTCTAGGAATCCAAACTAGTATTATTAGAATCACTGTTTTGTAAGCTACAAATATAACTAGCTAAATATGGGTCAAGCTAGCAATCAGGCAGGTTCACAGGAGGTGAAAGCAAGACTGGTGGTCCTGGGACGGTTGTAACGGGACAGTTGTAACATGGCACATTTACAATGATGGCTCATTTGCTTGAATGATCAATTGTTCATTCAAGCATACAGTTGTATTGTTGATTGGTGTGCATTGTCCCTGTAAAAATAAACAGAATCAAATACTGTACAGTAGGCCTAAAGTGTGTGTGTGTGTGTTTACAGTATGCCAAATGTCAGAAAGAGGAAGACAGACAGGGGAGTGCCACTTGCTCTGCTGCAGATGGGCTCAAATTAAGTTCAGGAGGGCAAATCATTCAGGGAAGTGGCAAAGTCCCTGGATATATGCCATGTCACCCTGTACCGGTTCCATAAGAAGAGGCTGAGGTTGGAGAGTCAGACAAACCCAACAAGAAGCAGAAGATACAGGACTCATCTGATGAAGATGAGGCCCAATACTGCATTGCGTGCCTGGAGAGCTACTCCAGGTCCAAGGAGATCTGGCTGCAGTGTTGCTCCTGTAAAGCCTGGGCACACAAGGACTGCACAGATGGAAGTGCCTTTTACACCTGCCACAACTGTGAATCTGATTAGTTCTGGTGTTCTGTTTTAAGTTCTGTTCAAGTTCTGTTAATTGTTCATTGTTTGTTGGAGGATGTGTGAAACCCCATTAAAATCTTGTTGCCTTAGAATTTGACTGCTTTCCCTATTTGTTGTCATGTAGTGTGAAAAAAGGTAACCGTTATTAACATGTTACAACCGTGCCTGGCATGTGCTATAACTGTCCCTGTACACAAGGACAGTTGTAACAGTTGAGTTTTTTTTTTAAATACATTTTCCAACCTGTACTTATTTCATAAAAACATCTTAAATACATTGTTTCAGTAGCTGACATATTGATAATGTATAATATAGCAAAATGGCTATCCTATTGTAAATGGTTTTTTACTTATTGTGGAAAAACCCAAAAAGTGTTGCAACTATCCCTGGTCTCCCTATATGGTAGTGTTAACTAGAGGAGTCCTTACACCACAAAGGAGCACGTGTTGTAAAAACCCTCTAATAACTCTCTCAACCCTGTCAGCCCTTTTAGCAAAAGCTGGCAGAATGGGAGTGATCATTTATTTTGACCACACTCGGACTCACCTGCTGAATTTTATAGAGAAATCACTTGTACCAATTGTATGTTTGTGGAGGAACACATGGAAAAAGGCTACGAGTGGATCGGGATTATTCTTGTCTGTCACAGTGTTTCTCCTTTATTCCCTCACAGCCACTATATGTAACATTAGGTGGCTTTGTTACATCAATCAGTTCATGTGTTAGTATTGTGAACCCACTAACCATCTTCTTAGCACCATTATAAGATACATGTTAGCATCTCACAATAATGGTGACTCAGCCTTTAAGCATACGTACACATACAGGGATTCACAGCTGCTGCTCCACATAAATCTTCTTTGTCAGATCATACACAGCATTTATTACCCATATAATAAATGCTTTTGTAAATATACATGCTGGTTAGTTTAATATTGTACAATAGTGATAACTGCTAACTTCTACTATATACACATTCCCGAAAACGTTGCTATTTTCTTTTTGCTAGTTTTACCTTTTTTATTTGCCACATTATCAAGCCCTATTTAATACACAATTCATAGTCTTACTATAATTTGTTAATAGCTCAACTTGCTCATCCCAAACCCCAACACAAGTAACATCCAAACCTTCATTGCATTACATTTAATTAAATACATTGTATTTATTATTGTTACATTTTCTTTTCAAGGCTTCAGCATTTGATTACCAATGCATGACAACAGGACACAGTGAAGATATGATTACATCTGATCGGTGTAGAAAGACAGTTTATTGTAATTTATGTCACTAATAATGCCTTTATTGCAACTGTAAACATATCCAATGCAGTCCAAGCTCAATCAGGAATCTGTCTGTGAAATGTGATGATTTATAATGTTGTCCAAATGGAGCCTTATACTCACTGTTTCACTCGACTGATTATCTGACTGCTCGTCCAGTTATCGTCCAGCTCTAAGTGTGATCCTAGTTAACAGCATGTCATGGTTACATAACACTCTAGATTTCAGTTTGTGTCTTCCCCCCTTGTCTGCCAACTATAAAATACCAAATGTAAAAAACAAAAAAACAATTAAACCAGGAAATGTTGCGTGGCCCTAATTTGAATATCTGCTAAAGAACAGATCTCCACATCTGTGCGTGGCCCTATATCACTCCCTCTGCGACAACCCTGTCATAAATCCCATTTATTACACACTGACTCTAACCGTGGAACATGTGTTGTGAAATCTGGCCCTGCACCATGCTTGCCAGTCCCCAATTAAAAGCCCATTATGGAGCGGGTCCCCGGGCCCCGGTCAGACGGAGAGCTGCTGAGCAAGCACTGCTCCGGGGGCGGCGGCCCCTCTTTGTGGGGCCGTGTTTCTGCTGGAGAACAAGGGACTCAAAGTCCCAGGGCTGTCCGTATCGATCCAACTGTCTGCCTGTCATGCTGGGGACACACTGGAGGACTTCATAAATCCTAAAGCATTTTTCAAAATGGTTTAGCAAATATCCTGCTGCTGATAGAAGCACTTTTTCTCGAATAACATTCTTTCCTCTGATTGGCTGCATATTTGGCCATGAAAAGGGTCAAACTGCTGCATACGTAGCTGCAGAGTAATGTTTTACACATTATATCTTTATGCTGGAAATCCATAGTAGTTACAGAGGTAATTGATTACAAAGAAGAATAATGATGAGCCAATGTCCAACATTGAATCCTACATCATCATCCTACATTTCTCATAACGCAACTCCATACTGTGAACCAGGGCCGGTGTTTGGCATAGTCAGACTGAGAGGCTCAGTGAGGTAAAGGACTCTCAGAGTGTTAGATAGTTAACTATAAGTTATCTCAGTGGGTCTCAAACGTTTTGATCACAATTTATGTAAACAAATATTTCCAAGGCACACCTTTATAATTATTTGGATAAATAAAAACAGGTTTGAAATCATTCCAATGTATACTATAGGACAGTAAACCTAAAATAATAGCCAAATAGCTAAAATCTTGCCTCGGGCAGCAACTTGGTCACGGTTTTCTTATATTTGGGATCGGATTGGAAAATAGAATTTGTATTTCCCTCCATTCAAATGACAGTGAGTGTTTCCCCCCAAAAGGGGCGTGGCCTTGCATAGAGGGAAAGTACCTGGATGCGTTGCTTTCATCTATTGGTCAGATTTGAACCCGGTCCATTGCTGTAAGGAGTAAGCCTCAGGACATGGGAATAGATCAATTGGGTTGAAGCCCACCACTCTTCCGTTGGGCTTGCAAAGCCTGACCCGCCTTGTGGGTCTGTGGTGATAACGCTCCTCACTGCTCTACTTCCAGCTGATTAGGCGTGGTTGCGTCATGTTTAAGAATGCTTACAGTGCACATTCATGTTGGTGCTTGCAGGTAAGCTGCCCCCCCCCCCCCCCATCATCACTGCTTTGGTGATGCAACCCTTCTTTTCCCTTTCAACTCCACCACCGTGCTGATGCAATACTGTGTTGCTGTTATTACTGCACTGCTTAATTACTTCCTGTGTGACCATATGTGTGTGTGTGTGGGGTGGGGTGTGGTGTGGTGTGGTGGGGGGGGGGGTAGACACTGTGTGTTCCACTGTGCACTTGCATTGTGCTCATAATGGAATCATGTGTGCACGCTCCAAGCTTGCTCTGCACACATTGTTCATTTTTTGTGTGTCTGTGCTGCACATTTGCATGTCCGAGGTGTCCTTAGAGATCAATCCCCTGCTTCTCCTCTTTAATGAAGGCCCCAAAGAGAGGGGGGAGGGAGGGGGGAGGCATTTGGGGTACTAGCACCACTGTCCTGGCCCCTGGGGTCAAGGCGAGCATTTCATTGGCTCAGAGAGTCTGGTGTTGCTGCTGGCTGCTTTAAGCTGGCTGAGCCTCACACTTCCTGTGGACACACAATCACTACACTGACACACACACACACACGCACACACACACACGCACAAAAAGTGCCCTGATGACAAGCCGGACAATCATTTACATGCAGGATCCTCGTCAGGGCAAGGGAAGCTGGAGGACAATCACACACACACACACACACACACACACACACACACACACACACACACACACACACACACACACACACACACACACACACACACACACACACACACACACACACACACACACACACACACACACACACACACAGCAGATATTTGAATCTGCACCAGTATAAAACAGAATGGAGCTTTTCTTCCTGACGTGTGGGGGGAGGATGTTTTTCCATATGGTATTTTCAATCACAATATGTGGCATGACTTGGCTCACTTAAAGCCTCCATTTCATGTTGACAAAGGCCTTCCTGTCTCTCTGCAGACGTTGGAGTAAAAGTAGAGCAGCAGAGAGGAGCGATGGCGGCTTCAAAGCAGCCTGTCAGCTCATAGGTACGGCCTCATCAGAGAGGCTTCCTGCCTTTCTTTTGTTTTTCAAACAGACATCTTGAGCCCATGGCAGGGTGTTGTCTAATTAATGGCTGAGTGTGTGTGTGTGTGTGTGTGTGTGTGTGTGTGTGTGTGTGTGTGTGTGTGTGTGTGTGTGTGTGTGTGTGTGTGTGTGTGTGTGTGTGTGTGTGTGTGTGTGTGTGAGAGAGTTGACCTGAAAAAAGTTAGCGTCACTCATCGTTGAATGTCACTCCCATCACATATTAATATGAAGCTTGTCTCTCCTCTTCGTATCCTCGCCATAGTAATTCTTAACAAAGATAATAATATGTTGTAGTTGACCCTGCAGCGTTTCGGATAAAACTGGATGCTGTGTGATATCTGCCACTCCAGTGTTAAGTTGTGTAGTAGCTCGTCTCTGCTGTCATGTGATAAGGCTGAATCACACAGTCAGGCACAGATCAGGTTAGCGTTTCAGATTTGCAACTCTTTGTACATGTGATTTTTTTTAATACAGCCCTAACCGAAGACAGGAGTGAAGACTAATGGTGTGCTCAGACAGAAAGTGAAGCAATTTCCCCTTTTCTAATCCATGCAATTAGAGTGGTAATATTACATATTTGATAATAAAACACAGGCCTTTGTTGCACACATATGAGACTAAGATGCAAAAAAGGGTCTTGAAGTGCTGCTCTAGGTTACACAAGTCACCTGAATAGTAAGTATCACCATGGATTCTGCAGAACTAACCTGAAAACGCCTTCATATTTCTGAGAGGTCTTAACACCGAGCAATCCCACGTCATGTTACGGGTTTCTCACACAAGTTAACAAAAATGGTGTTTCACCACAAAGACCAACGGGTCATTGTGTTTGTCTGCCATGAATGACAGGCCGGTTCATTTCTTGACCTTGAGCAAGGCACAGCACCTGTTCCAATGCATGAGTGTATTTGTACTGTGTGTGTATTCCAAACTATATATAAACAGAGTGGAACACTCCCCCTAGGGGATCAATAAAGGTTAATCTGAATCTTAATCTTGAACACCATTTAAAAGGATTACAGGGAGCGTACATTACTATGTGTCATTTCATTGCTTAAAGAAAGACAGTGTGATGGCAGATCAAATGATTGAATACCCGCTGTCTAACGATGCGTTCTCATGGGCCCCCCTCTTAGGTCTGCTGATATGTGCTCAACCCCAACACTGTGACAGTGGGGGGGGTTGATTGGCTTTTTCCTTGACAAAATGTTGACAGTTGATCTAATGACGATTCCATCACTTTGTCATTGCTAATTTCTGGACGCTTTACCCTGAGTTGCTGCCGATGGCCCACGGTGTGTGAATGTTAGATTACTTAAGCTAAAAGTGGCACATTGCTCTGTATGGATGAGCTGTGAATGGATGTAACGTTTTTGCGCTACATAAATACATTCCATCTCAGCCTGTCCTCCTACAAAAAACGACCATATAGGCCGATTGTTCATGCCCTTATTACGACCCAGAGACGTTTTAACGTTTTAAAGTGTATGTTGTTTCTTACACGACCACTAGAGGTGCTCTAGTGGTCGTGTGAGAAACAACATGCTCCCGGCCCGTTCATTGCAAACGCTCCGGAGGGACGTTTATTCACAAATAACCCTCTCTGGAAAATCCTAAATTGTGGAATAGTTTGGCCATTAAAATGCTTTTTGATTCGATTTCTGGCGAGAAGTGTATATTGTACTCTTAGAATCCACGTCCAGTCGATGTGTAGGATCTATAGTTTGATAGATATTACGAAGATGATTTGAGGTCTCGCCAGGATAACGTGTATATGGGGCAGCTTCCATGTAAAGTTAGCGTGGGTGAAAACAGTATTTCCGGTCTCGAAGTTTTCATAATAAAACCGGATGTATTCCCCTCACTGTCAAATGATTACACAGTGATATCTGCATTACTCATCCACTAAAAAACATCAGTTTATCCTTGTTAATTACACAATATTGATTGGTTTAAATTGTGTACAATGCTTTTGTGTTTTTAACCTTCGATTCGGAGAAACAAATAGTTTTTTCTGAGTTTAGACACTACAGTTTCCGAAGACACTACACTACCCAGCATCCCCAGTTATCGTTTGGGACTACAACATCCGCTTTGCTTTACAAACCCCGTGATTAGTCATCAAGCCCTGTGATTGGATGTTGGAGTGGCAGTGCGACAAGGTTACGCCGAGCGTCAACAGCTCTTTGAAATGGAATGGAACCACGACAGGCTATCCAAAACTGGAATTGGACGGGTCCAGCCCCCCGGGTCCACATGCTGGCTATTGTGTGTTTCGCAACATGTTGTATGGCACGTCTCTTTACAAGACATTTTCGTATTTCCCACAATTAGAAGTTGCCAGTATTAAACTGTGTACACCCTGGAGGTTTAGGGGATATTCAGGCGGCATTTCTTACAGTTTGTCAAAAGGTCTTCTGATCAGGGCTCTATAAATAAATATCTACGGCAGATATGTAATATTTAATGCAGCCGAACCGTGTATTACAATGCCGTTATGTGATGACTTCCAAAGAGAAAAGCAAGAACACTCGGGTTAAAGTATTATTTTATTTAAAAAAAATGTTTTTCCGATTTCATATCGCATAAACACCATATCCCGACGTGCACAATTGATGTTTTATCAAAACCTCTGAAAAAATAAAGGTGTCTCTCAGAATCGAAAAACACAAAAGCATTGTACACAATTTAAACCAATTAATGTCGTATAATTAACAAGGATAAACTGATGTTTTTTAGTGGATGAGTACTGCAGATATCACTGTTAAATCATTTGATCATTGGTTTTATTATGAAAACGTTGAGACCGGAAATACTGTTTTCAACCCGTAACTTTACATGGAGGCTACCGCATATACACGTTCTCCTGTCGAAACCTCAAATCATCTTCGTAATATCTATCAAACTATAGATCCTACATATCGACTGGACGTGGATTCTAAAAGTACAATATACACTTCTCGCTAGAAATCTAATCAAAAAGCATTTTAATGGCCAAACTATCCTACAATTTAGGATTTTACAGAGAGGGTTATTTGTGAATAAACGACCATCTGTAACGTTAGCATTCAACGGGAGCACTAGAGGGCCAAAACTTTAAAACGTAATTATAGGACGTATTAAGCGCCTGAACAAACAACATATTTGGTCGTAATAAGGGCCTGAACAATCGGCCCATTTGGTCGTATGAGTTGGAGGGCTTGTTGTTCCATCTACCATTGGTGTTAGTCAGAACTGGACCTTTAGATGTGAACCTGACCTCAGACTGCAGCCTACACTGACCTTAAGGAAGCAACTCGTCATGATGCATTCCTCCAACATCTTCTGCTTACAGATGTAAACAATAAATCAGCAGTTACTTTGCATCTCTTTTCCCATTGGTTTATTTTTTAAAGAACAACAGCCAATGGAATAACTCCAACACTTCTGCATTTAATAAAGACAAAACAATAATAAAATGAACTCTGATGATGAATAGGTAGGAATGATCTTAGTAATAATCCAAAGTGTATGATAGGAACTAAAGGATCCAGCATTCTAAGAGCTTAACACCAGTAACAACTTAAAGTCAAACATCTTCCTCTGCTGCTTTGTTTAGCCTTTCAAGCAATGCCTGTTGTACCATTTCAACAGATGAATTTCTGATCAAATTCCCATGTTCTTGTTATAGGTACTGTTTTTCTCTGCCTGTCCATGGCTAATGGAAGGCAGTGTGTGTGGTTTGAGCCGGGCCAGCAGGGAGGAGATGGAGATCTGGTACATGGTGGGAGCTTACGGAGCAAAAATATTCCACAGAAATATGTTTGAAAGAAAATAAAGAGAAGGCTGATGACTGCACTGCTTCAAATAACACACAGAGAAAATGTAATATAACAAATTGCTCTCAACATGAAATATTGACAAGATGCAGTGAATGGGCTCCACCCGTACAGCTCCTAACTCCATAAATGAGTTAAATATTGCAGGCTGTGCTGTGGTGTGATGTAATAAAGTCTGCTTTAGACTGTGTGGAGTGTGGACACTTCATGGTTTACATCGCCTGCTTCTTATTGAGCCACAGTCAACAGCTCATAATGCTCGCTTTTTATTTGAGCTTTGCAACTCTGATAAAATGGATTTCAGGGTCAGGGTTAGGAAAACAGCTAACACTGGGGTTTCACACACACACAGACAGACAGACAGACAGACAGACAGACAGACAGACAGACAGACAGACAGACAGACACATGGTGTAACGATACATTTCCCAAGATGGCGGCAGGCAGTTCTGGTGCAGTGGCAGCAATCTATCTCTGTATGATTGTCCTAAATCTCAAACCTCTGTGTAGCTACACCACTCATCTTGCCCCCATGGTAAAACAACATTCTGAGGATACATCATTATCTGCACCAGCAACATCGTTGAATAACAAGCACTTCGGCCATGGTCGGCATATTATCTACAGTTCACTCATCTGGCACTCCTGGCAGACTCTCTCAAAAGAAAAAAGGGTCTATAACGAAAAGAGGAAAATATTGGGCAATTGGCTCTGCTGTGTCTCTTGCTCTCGGGAGATATCCACCCGTGTCCGGGTCCCGGCGTCGTTTCCATCGACCTGACGGCTGGCGGCCCAGCCGCTGAGCTCCACAGGCCATCAGTCGGCTTCCGAAGAGGCTGGCTAGCTGAACAGCTAGCAACACCAGCGGGTCTCTGCGGTCTTGTGCTGACGGCTGCCGACCTAGCAGCAGGACCTCTACCCACACCGTCGGAGGACTACGGGTCCACGCCGAGGGCTGTTGGCCGAGCAGCCGAGATTCTCGCACCACTGGACACCACCGGACTGGCTTCAGAAGAAGCCGGATAGCTGAACAGCTAGCTCTGCCGGCGGGTCTCTGTGGTCTCGCGCTGTCGGCTGCTGGCCTAACATCTGGATCAACATCCACACCATCGGAGGACTGCGGGACCGCGCCGATGGCTAGCAGCCTAGCGGCAGAGATCCATAAAACACCAGCTAGCTTTGACTGCTCCACTGTCAACAACGGCACCGAGGTAAAGCCTAGAAATCCTGTATTTAAAAAACACTGTTGCACAAAAATATTTCAAACAGTGAATCAAGCAAAAATAGTGTGGGATCCTCGGTGCAAGCCGAAGGGACTATTCAGTGGACATTTACATTTCCGCAGCATCTGCAACAAACATGAACAGCTAGAACATCTCCTCCTTGAGTCCAATATTGACTGTTTGGGAATATCGGAATCTTGGCTAAAACATTCGTCAGGATATAATGTGTTTAGGAAGGACAGACTGAAGGGAAAAGGAGGCGGTGTGTTGCTTTATGTGAGGAATACCTTTACTTGTAGGGAGATTGCTCCCAGCTAATATTGAGTTTGATTGTGTTGGTGTGGAAATCACACTATCTGAGGAAATGTCCCTCACCATGATTTGCCTGTATCGACAACCCACCGCTAAGGTGGATTTCTATGACCAGGTAAAACTCCTGCTGAATTCCTGTGACTCCAACAAAGAGCTAATCATTTTAGGAGACTTTAATATCAACTGGAATGACAAACAAAATAGAAAGAGCTTAAAACGGATCATGGATAAACACAACTTAATACAACTAATGGATCAACCGACTAGAATAACCAAAACCTCCAAGACTATGATAGATTTATTATTTACAAACAAAGCTGACAGAATAGTTAAAACCTACAACTTCCTGACTGGTCTTTCTGAGCATAATCTTGTTCTTTTTGCCAGGAAACTCACAAAAAAAGGTTCATGGCCACACCTAAAACCCCTGCCTTGGGTTCTCGCTTCATCCCCAAAAACCTGCAACAACGTTTTATGGAGGCAGTGAAAATGATTGATTGGGGGGACACTCTGTCCTCTGAAGACATTGGTGAAAACTGGTTAAATCTAAAATTAACGAAGCAATGTCTTCCTTCTCAAGGAAAGGGTGCCTTAGGGACAGGAAGGAACATCATCTTCCCTGGCTGAATCTACAGTGCAGGAATCTCATGAAATCTAGAGACCAACTACTAAAGCAGAGCTTGAAATCCGGACTATCCACTGATAGACAGAAATTCACTCATGCTCGAAACAAAGTAACACAAACAATAAGACAGGCCAAAGCAAACTTTTTCATCAACATAATTGAAGGTGCGAAAGGTGACAGTGAAAACGTTTGGCAAATCCTAAATAAACTATTAGGTAAACATAAGAAACAGGAAAATAATGTACTAGAATTAAAAATCAATGATGCCCGATTGTGGATACACACCCCGTTTTTGACCTGGAGGAAATCACAGAGGTGGAGGTAAGAAATATAATCTTAGGGTTAAGAGGTTCTAAGGCTAGGGATGCAGATGATTTCGACACCAACTTTATAAAGACAAATATTGACGGTCCAATTAGTATGCTAGTAAATCAATCTATTAGCACGAGTGAAGTTCCAGCATCCTGGAAGGTGGCCACGGTGACACCGATTTTTAAATCTGGGGATAAGGCAATGATGTCCAATTACTATGGTGGCCCTGAAGTGCAAGACACCACAGCATTTCACAAAACACTACAGCATTTCAGAAAGCACAACAGTATTTCAGAAAACATTACAGCATTTTAAAAAACACCACAGCATTTCACAAAACACCACAGCATTTCACAAAACGCCACAGCATTTCACAAAACGCCACAGCACTTCACAAAACACCACAGCATTTCAGAAAACGCTACAGCATTTCACAAAACACTACAGCATTTCAGAAAACGCTACAGCATTTCACAAAACGCCACAGCATTTCACAAAACGCCACAGCATTTCACAAAACACCACAGCATTTCAGAAAACGCTACAGCATTTCACAAAACACCACAGCATTTCACAAAACGCAACAGCATTTCACAAAACGCTACAGCATTTCAGAAAACCCTACAGCATTTCAGAAAACACAACAGCATTTCACAAAACATTACAGCATTTCACAAAACACCACAGCATTTCACAAAACACCACAGCATTTCACAAAACACTACAGCATTTCACAAAACACCACAGCATTTCACAAAACGCCACAGCATTTCACAAAACGCAACAGCATTTCAGAAAACGCTACAGCATTTCAGAAAACACAACAGCATTTCACAAAACACAACAGCATTTCAGAAAACGCAACATCATTTCAGAAAACGCTACAGCATTTCAGAAAACACTACAGCATTTCACAAAACGCAACAGCATTTCAGAAAACACTACAGCATTTCACAAAACGCTACAGCATTTCAGAAAACACTACAGCATTTCACAAAACACTACAGCATTTCACAAAACACAACAGCATTTCACAAAACACTACAGCATTTCAGAAAACACTACAGCATTTCACAAAACACAACAGCATTTCACAAAACACTACAGCATTTCACAAAACACAACAGCATTTCAGAAAACGCTACAGCATTTCAGAAAACACAACAGCATTTCACAAAACACTACAGCATTTCAGAAAACACTACAGCATTTCACAAAACACTACAGCATTTCACAAACACTACAGCATTTCAGAAAACGCCACAGCATTTCAGAAAACGCCACAGCATTTCAGAAAACGCTACAGCATTTCAGAAAACACCACAGCATTTCACAAAACACTACAGCATTTCACAAAACACCACAGCATTTCACAAAACGCCACAGCATTTCACAAAACGCCACAGCATTTCACAAAACGCAACAGCATTTCAGAAAACGCTACAGCATTTCAGAAAACACAACAGCATTTCACAAAACACAACAGCATTTCAGAAAACGCAACATCATTTCAGAAAACGCTACAGCATTTCAGAAAACACTACAGCATTTCACAAAACGCAACAGCATTTCAGAAAACACTACAGCATTTCACAAAACGCTACAGCATTTCAGAAAACACTACAGCATTTCACAAAACACTACAGCATTTCACAAAACACAACAGCATTTCACAAAACACTACAGCATTTCAGAAAACACTACAGCATTTCACAAAACACAACAGCATTTCACAAAACACTACAGCATTTCACAAAACACAACAGCATTTCAGAAAACGCTACAGCATTTCAGAAAACACAACAGCATTTCACAAAACACTACAGCATTTCAGAAAACACTACAGCATTTCACAAAACACTACAGCATTTCACAAAACACTACAGCATTTCACAAAACACAACAGCATTTCAGAAAACGCCACAGCATTTCAGAAAACGCCACAGCATTTCAGAAAACGCCACAGCATTTCAGAAAA
Source organism: Trematomus bernacchii (assembly GCF_902827165.1). Lineage (NCBI taxonomy): Eukaryota > Metazoa > Chordata > Actinopteri > Perciformes > Nototheniidae > Trematomus > Trematomus bernacchii. The sequence goes on along the minus strand of NW_022987649.1, from coordinate 1,410,501 downwards.
CGCTACAGCATTTCACAAAACACTACAGCATTTCACAAAACGCTACAGCATTTCAGAAACACTACAGCATTTCACAAAACACTACAGCATTTCACAAAACACAACAGCATTTCAGAAAACACAACAGCATTTCAGAAAACACCACAGCATTTCACATTGGACGGAAAGGGTATTCGTTTACGGAGAACACTTCTTGGCTCCTTCGCGTCGAAAGGAGCCAGTTCAGGTGGTTCGGGCACCTAGTAAGGATGCCACCTGGGCGCCTCCCTAGGGAGGTGTTCCAGGCACGTCCAGCTGGGAAGAGACCAAGGGGTAGACCTAGGACCAGGTGGAGGGATTATATCTCTTCGCTGGCCTGGGAGCGCCTTGGGATCCCCCAGTCAGAGCTGGTTGATGTGGCCAGGGAAAGAAAGTTTGGGGCTCTCTGCTGGAACTGCTACCCCCACGACCCGACGACGGATAAGCGGGAGAAGATGGATGGATGGATGGACTTCTTGTTTGTGATTGGACAGAGCCAGCCTGAGAAGCACTGCTGTGATTGGTTGTTTTTTCTGCCAGTCAAGAAATGACGCTTCGTGATTGGTCAGCACCCGACAGCACAACATGTCCAGTAGGGGTGTAACGGTATACGTATTCGTACCGAAATTATTCGGTATGGGCCCTTCGGTTCGGTACACGTGTGTACCGAAGTGTACCGAACGAATATAACGTTAAACGTAAGAAATTGAGAACGTGAACAACTTTTTGGAAGTAATCTCAGGTGCTGCGTCGCAGCGTTCAGTGTAATTTGCTCACATTGGGTTCAACGCGTCATAGAGTGACCAAGTCATTTCATTGGACGAGAGACATACTATGAGAGCTGGTCACAGGGATGCGTTCAAATTTAGTCAGTAATTTGAGGAACTGGCGAAATGGCGAACGCAGATAAAGTTAAGCTCGAAAATCCTCAAGCATCATTAAAGTCTCCGGTTTGGGAACATTTTGGTTTCGCAGTTACGTACAAGGATGACGGACAAAGACAGGTGGACCAAACCAAAGCTGTTTGTCGGCATTGTTCAACTAAAATGGGTTACGCGGCTGGCAATACATCAAACTTGCACACTCATTTTAAAAGGCATCACCCGAACGTGAATATCACCAGCACCAAAAGAAAAATGACTGAAGTGCAAACCCAACTCCCACTAGCATTTAAGCCTCCAACACTCGCAAAATGTTCAGACCGAGCCAAAGCTATTACAAACGCCAAATATCCTTATGTTGCCATGTTAGCAAAGCGCTACTTGGCCTACCTCTGTCCCTAGCGAGAGGGTGTTCTCCACAGCAGCAGACATTGTTAGTGCCAGCGGATCTGCCCTTTCGGCAATCAATGTGGACAAGTTCATTTTTCTTAACAAAAACATGAAAATACAATGACAAGCAAGCAAGTCCTAATGTCAAGCTGACTGCTTAGGTACTAGTACAGTACAGTACAGTTCAAATACAGATTATTTCAGTTCATCGAAATGCTGCACCTTAATGTTTATTTGATCATATTTAGTATTTATTTGAGTGAATACATTATTCACAGTTTAATAATAATTAAAAACCCCCAAAAAATATTTTATGTTTTCTGATCATTTTTTCTGCTTTCCCGAAAACGTACCGAACCGTGACCTAAAAACCGAGGTACGTACCGAACCGAAATGTTTGTGAACCGTTACACCCCTAATGTCCAGTGTTGCCAACTTAGCGACTTTCTCGCTAAATCGGGCGACTTTCCAAACCCTCCAGCTACTTTTTTTTGTCAAAAGCAACTAGCGACAAATCCAGCTACTTTTTCTGGTGTTATTGGAGACTTTTCTGGTGTTTGGATAATCTGACGTGATAGCACGTAATCGTTACGCAGTTACTTTCCTCAAAGAGCAGCGAGTGCTGAGCCCCTCCGTCGTCCCAAAGCACTCACAGGCAGCCTCGCTAGGCAGCTGCACTCGAGCAGAGAGGCCCAAAAGAGACACACTACGCATCCAGACCATAGGTCCAGACTGAATATTAATCGTGCATGCGCAAAGCCATTGCTGATCCCGCCCTGGCTTGCAGTGTGTCTCTTTTGGGTCACTTTGCCAGTCCCAAACCCAGATAAAGAAGGAATGTAGCAATTCCATCCCACATAACAATTTTTTTTGATTAAATGTGACTAATTCTTTAACAATACTGGACAAAATGTATGTATGTAATGTTGGTCTAGAGTAGACAAAGCATTAAAGTCATCAAGTGATGGCCAAACATAATTCTTTTTTTTAAATAAGAATCAACAGAAGGAAGTTCATTTGTAGTTCTAAACACATTAAAGGTGGGGTAGGTAAGTTTGAGAAACTGGCTCGAGATACACTTTTTGTTATATTCCATGGAATGCTCTTAACATCCCGATAGCAATGAATATCTTAAGTGCTTTGACAAAAAATCCATAAAGAAATTTCATCTGTGGAAGCCGTAGTACTGTAAAAAGCACGACCAATCATTTTAGCCGGCCCGGCTAAAATAACTGGATGGCCTACCTGCCTGTCAGCCTTCCATCTGTGCACAAACTTATCTCGTGCCCTCATTGGTCATGTGCGCGTTCGTGTGTGTTGGAGGAGGGGCTCTGTTCTCTGTTCTTCATGTTCTTAAATGTTGTATATGAGGGACTACGGATGGAAATTAGCTCAAAGCTAAAATCCGGCATGTTTACGTTTTAAAGCATTATTTGTTTTAAATGTTCATCAATATGCATTGTCCCTCTTCAAATAAACGATTAAATGAAAAAAAAAATGTTGTTGAAAAGGTATGTAAGGCTGCTAGAGGAATATATCTCCAGTTACTTTTCAAACATCTAAGTTGCTTTAAAAATGAAGCAGAGGTAAGACATACAGAATACAAAAAGTAGAATACTATTTTTAGAATTCACAAAATAATCTATTAAATTGTCTTCAACAAATGATGTGGCCCTGTTTGCCCTCTACAGATTAATAATTAGGGGTGGGCGATACCACAAAATCTGGATTCGATCCGATACCAAGTATTTCAGGGCCAGTATCGCCGATACCGATACCGATACCGATACCGATACTTTTTAAAATGAAAAGCTTCTTATGTACTTTCATGTAGGGGAGAGCTGCATGACATGATTTTTGAGCTGAAAGCATCATAAATAGACTAAATCTGAATTCATTTTCATGATTAAAGACAGGACAATTTTTATAGACAAATAAACGTTTTACTTTTGCAAATTTAAAGTGCAAACATGAAAAATAACTGCCTTCTTGCACACATCAAAGTTCGCTAAGTTTTCATTGACAGTTGTGAAATAGCTCCACACAACGCTCCTCTTTCTCTCAGTCATCATGTGTGTGTGTCGCACTCGCGAGTCGCTGGCTGCTGCTGTCCTGCCCTGCTGGCTGCTGTCAGTCAGCTTGATAATCGGAGTTCAGGCAGGGAGCGCGCTGAGCGTGCGCGAGCCTCGGGAGAGGAGGACAGCAGTGGAGAGAGAAGAAAAGAGCGTATATACTTGTGTTCGCCTGCACATAGTTTTTGATGAAATTGACGAGTAGAGGAGAGGGGAAAAAAGTATCGATCCTATTGGCTCTAGTATCGATATTTTGAAACGTAACGTAATATCGGAAGTATCGATATTTTGGGATCGATCCGCCCACCCCTATTAATAATCCTTGACATACAACCGTAACATATTTGGGTTGTTAGCCAGTGTGTGTGTGTGTGTGTGTGTGTGTGTGTGTGTGTGTGTGTGTGTGTGTGTGTGTGTGTGTGTGTGTGTGTGTGTCTATCTATGAGGGGCCGTGTAGGCCAAAATTCAAACTAACCTCGCACACACACTACTGAAAACATCTGGCCTTGCACACACACTACTGAAATACTCTCACATTCACTACTGAACACCTCACACACACACAACTGAAAATGAAGCCTCACATACTACTGAAAATTAACCTCACACACACGCAACTGAAAATTAACCTCACACACTATTGAAATCCTCTCACATTCACTACTGAACACCTCACACACACACACACACTACTGAAAAGATCTGGCCTTGCACACACACTACTGAAATACTCTCACATTCACTACTGAACACCTCACACACACACTACTGAAAATTAACCTCACACACACGCAACTAAAAACATTTTACTGAAAGGTTCTCAGTAGGGAATGTGCATGTGTTTGGTGACGTGACGTGTGATTCAAGTGACGTGATTCAAGATGGCGCCTGTGTCGGCTCGCCGCTCGCTAAGCTCTCTAACTTTAGCTGTCCTGTTTTTGTTTTATGTTTGTCAGAATGTCTCTGCTCTGCTCGTTTATGATCGCCAAGCTCTCCTCCACCTCAGACCCTCGCTGGAGTTGATATTGCTGCCCAAACCGACATCTGGCAACCATAAATCGTCCCCCCCCACCTCTACTGTCGGATATCCCCACTTACCTACGCCGGTCACACTGCATCCTGCCTCGCCGAAAGCGCTTTCGACGACGGGGAAAGCGTGGTGGTGCACTGGTCCATCTGAAGGCATACCTGACGGCTTCTTCTGTGAATTATCCACGCCTCGGATGTCACGGCCCTCCCGCTGCACGCCAAGTGAGAGATCGGTGGATTCGCCCCGTTTTTCCGGAGCTCCGGACTCTGAGGGGCCCGCTGGCAGCTCCTCCTGCCCGACTGACTGCTCCCGGCCCGCGCGGCGTTCAACACGCACATCTTCGTCAGCTGAGACGCACTACACCTTCGGCAAGCCCGGAGCGAAAACTTTGCATGGCTTTGCTAAATGCTAGGTCGATAGCAAACAAAACGTTCCTGCTAAACGACTTCTTCACCTCTCGTGAACTGGATTTTATGTTCCTGACGGAGACCTGGGCTCACGCTGGCGAGTATACACCGTTCTCTGAACTTCTTCCTCCTGGCCGTGCCACTGGCCATGGTGGGGGCATAGCATCAGTGTTTAGAGCTAACCTCCAATGCCGATTGCTTCACCCTGTAACTAGCTATGCCAGCTTTGAGTTGCAGCTTTTTGAATTGAACCCGGCCTCGCCTATACTCTGCGCAGTCGTGTATCGTCCGCCAAAGTGTAATAAGGATTTCATAAATGACTTTTCTGACTTTCTGTCCGGGATCATGGTGAAATATGATCGTGTTTTGATCTCCGGAGACTTCAATGTCCATGTGTGTTGCGAGTCCAAACCTCTGGTTAGGGACTTTTTAAATCTCCTTGATTCCTTCGGTCTCGTTCAGTCCGTGGCTGGCCCAACACACGAAAAAGGACACACTTTGGACTTAGTATTATCGTTTGGACTGTCTGTATCTGTGGATGAAATATGTGCAGCAACGCGTATCTCAGACCATTTACCGGTTCTGTTTACAACCTCCATCCCTTCCGCAGGAGTCGAATCATGTGCCCCTGCGCGTCGTCTGCGTTCGATTAACCCCTTGACTGCCTCACTGTTCTCTGATGCTTTTAATGCTTCTCCGATCTGTAAATTAGATGTGAACTGTGCTTTTAATGCTGATGAGCTTATCTCCATGTTTGATTCGACATGTACACTAATACTGGATTCTGTTGCTCCTTTTACGCTTAGACGCACCAAAGTTCTATCAGAGCCGTGGCTCAATGACTGTACTCGTGATCTCAGACGCGCTTGCAGGCGTGCAGAGAGAAAATGGAAAAAGGATAAACTCCATGTCTCTCTAGAAATCCTTCGTGCTTGCCTTTCTGACTACCAGACGGCAGTCAAAGCAGCCAAAACAGAGCACATTTCTCTGTTAATCTCCAAAAACAGCCATAAACCTCAGGTTCTTTTTAATGTCCTCAACTCGATCATTAATCCCTGTGATGTTTCTTCTATTGTCCCATCGACTACTCTCTGTGATAAGTTTCTTACATTTTTTATTGAAAAGGTATCTGCTCTTAGGCTAGCTCACGCTAGTGCTACCCCAGATCCTGCTCCTTTTCTGTGCCCTGCTGTCCTCGACCACTTTGACCCTGTATCCCTCTCTGCTCTCTCGGATGTAGTCAAGCACCTGCGGCCGACAAACTGCACCTCAGATAGCATTCCCTCTCGCCTTCTCAGAGATGTTTTAGAATCAGTTGGAGCAAGTATTTTATTACTTTTAAACACCTCTCTTACCTCAGGATGTGTCCCAGCTGCCTTCAAACATGCCGTGGTTAAGCCACTCCTTAAAAAGAAAAATCTCGACCCCTCCATTCTCGCAAATTTTAGGCCCATCTCCCAGCTACCTTTTTTATCAAAAGCCCTGGAGCGAGTAGTCTACGCCCAGCTGCAGTCTTTTTTAATCACGCATGGAATCCATGAAAAGTTCCAGTCTGGCTTCAAACCCATGCACAGCACTGAAAATGATCTGCTCCTAGCCGCCGACTCAGGTAGCCCAGCTGTCTTGGTGCTGTTAGACCTGACAGCTGCCTTTGACACTGTGGACCATAGCATCCTGCTGTCACGGCTTGAACAGTCCGCTGGCATCACAGGCTCTGCCCTTGCATGGTTCAGGTCCTACCTGACAGACCGTAGCTTCTCGGTACAGCTAGGTGCCTTCTCCTCTGCCAAAGCCCCTCTTACCTGTGGGGTTCCCCAAGGCTCGATTCTGGGCCCCATCCTTTTTCTACTGTACATACTGCCCCTAGGTTCAATACTCACAAAACATAACATTCCCTTCCACTGCTACGCCGACGATGTACAGATATATCTGCCTCTCAAAGCAAATGTCACACACTCACTACAGCAGCTGATGGACTGCTTAGCAGAGATAAAATCCTGGCTGAGCAAAAACTTCCTCAACCTCAACGAGAGCAAGACCGAGGTCATCTTTTTTGGACAGCAACCTCCAGCCTCTCCGGTTGATATTCTGGGCTCTATCAAAAAAAACATCCTCCCCTCGGTCATGAACCTTGGAGTGACATTCACCAGCACTTTTAAATTTGACAAGCAGGTCAGCACCGTAGTAAAATCCTGCTTTTTTAAAATAAGACTATTGGCCAAAACCAAGTCGTATTTATCTTTTAAAGACTTAGAAAGGGTTATTAACGCCTTTGTAACCTCGAGACTGGACTATTGTAACGCTCTGTATGTGGGTATGGACCAGGCCTCAATCAAACGCTTACAGCTAGTCCAAAACGCTGCTGCACGTTTGCTGACTGGTCACAAAAAGCGCGACCACATCACCCCTATTCTGGCCTCACTACACTGGCTTCCAGTTCGGTTCAGAATTGATTTTAAAATCCTTTTATTTGTTTTTAAAGCCCTAAATGGGCTGGCTCCGGCCTATATAACTGAACTGCTCCAGTGCTACACCCCAGCCAGAGTTTTAAGGTCTGCTGACCAGCTGCTGCTGGTAGTGCCCAAGACCAGGCTAAAAACCCGAGGGCACCGAGCCTTCGCAGCAGCTGGCCCTAGGCTCTGGAACACTCTGCCCCTCCATGTGAGCTCGGCCCAGACCCTAGGGGTTTTTAAATCAAAACTAAAAACACACTTCTTCTCTCTGGCTTTCTAGTTAGAGCGGAGCATGACTCCTGACTATTCCGTGTGTTTTATTCTTATTTTGTTTTTTAAGTTATATCTGTTGTAATTTATTGTCGTTTATTGTGTTTTGTAGTAATGTGTTTTTATTACATGTACAGCACTTTGGCTCGACCAAAAATCGCTTTTAAATGTGCTTTATAAATAAAACCTGATTTGATTTGATTTCACCTATGTGTGTGAGGGGGATTCTTGCTGTAACGGAAGTCATTGTAATGAAACGGAAGTCATTGTTATGAAACGGAAGTAACAAATAACAATACTGCAGTGATACAGTAGGTGGCGATAATTCTCGTCTACTCTGTTTGGAAGTCGCCATTAAAGAAGAAGAATGAAACTGAAGGTCCAATTCAGCATGGATTTATAGAGAAACAGCACCACAGCCGTAGGCTGGAGCCTGGACCGAGCAGTCTACAAACTGAGACGGTCTGGTCTATGGAGGTGTTCTTGTTTACATCACCTGGCGCAGCTCGTGAGGTGGCCTAGCAACCCGCTAGCAACATGCACAGCTGCAATAAGCTAACAAGCTAACTAAACCGAAATTGAGCCAGAACCTTTCCTTTTTTGTTTTACCATTTATTGAAGTGATTGATATTTCAGGCGGAGAGGACAATAGCCAGTTAAATATGGTTGATTAAGCTGTGTACTTCTAGCCAACAGTTATGTTAGCATTAGTTAGTTAACAGTAAGTAAATATAGGAGTAACCGATGTACTCCAGCCTGATCCAAATAAGGCTAACCTACGTCTGTTGCTCCCGGTCTGCACATTTTACGTTGCTTAAGGTAAGTGAACATGAAACTATTCAGCAAAACTTTCAGTAATAATCTAAGGTATTGAGTTTTTTTAATAATACTTGCATACAAATCTATAAATGCCTTCAGGTTTCTAAAATATATAATGTAGCATTTCCCTCCGAATAATGGTCGTAGACTTTACTGATGAATTAGAATTTATTTAAACTCCAGAGTCAACGTAAGAGTTTGAGCCTCTTCGGGGGGTGCTAACATTAACCGTACACTTTATTCTTCTCTCTCTCCGTCGTTATATATAGAAGATATTGCAACTTCCTGTCACCAGCGTAAACTCGCCTTCAAAATAAAAGCATTTTAAATAAAACAGGAAGTTAACCTAAATTACATTTAAAGGTGGGGTAGGTAAGTTTGAGAAACCGGCTCAAGATACACTTTTTGTTATATTCCATGGAATGCTCTTAACATCCCGATAGCAATGAATATCTTAACCTGTTAAGCCCGAGAGACCCCGGTACCGGGGCACTGCCGCAACATCTTGCAGGAAACAGTGTCTGAGGGCATGTTCATTTAATAAACTATGAATGTTTTATATCCATGTAACGGGAAGAATCTCATCTAACTGATCATTTTTATTTATTTTTCAAAAGAAAACCCACAATGCTAACACTGAGCCTCTGAATTAGCAACGAGCGAAAAATGCTAACAGATTACTGCACCGAAAATCACTCACAAAACCTTATTATTTATCTTTTCTCCACATCCATGACATCGATTCACATCGTGAGGTGACACAGAATCGATGGGTAGCCTCATTATCACTGAATTATACGAATTTGCGACGTTATAAACAAAAACAGAAATCAAAACAGGTGACGCTAGGTAGCTAAAAATGCTAACATTCTTACCTTGGCTCTGTAGTCTCTCCAAAGTGGTCTTCAATGGCATTAAAACGATAAAAACGCTGCTGAAGTTAATCCATAGGTTAATCCAATGTGTCTGTGTCCCTTTGAAATGATTTCTGATAATCCATGAGAAATAAGACGGATAATCCATGCTATTCCGTTTCTAGATGTCAGAGCTAGAATGTAGCTTCACTCTAATGCAAAATTACATGCGCAAAGCCCCCACCTTTTTGTTTCACAATGAGTGTGTGTGGGGGACTCCCCCTTCGATTCTATTGGCTCTAACGGTCGGAAAGAGGTGTCAACCATCAAAATCGACCAATGGGTTCCAGAGATATGAAGAAAAAAAACATTTCCACCCAAATCACCTCAGAGGTGGAGTGTTTTTGGCTAAACCTCTCTAAAAAGGTCAAATGTCACTTGTTTTGTATCAATCTTGATACAGGGTACTTATTATATGTTGTACTTTGGATTCCTAAAGCTTTTAGTCTACCTTACCATCATCCAAGGGTAGTTTTCACTAAGTAAAAAATAAATTTTGGACGGACACTATAATTTACAGTTTTTTACTATGTAAAATCTGAATTTTCTTTAAAATAAAAAACATTTATATTGATTTTGACTTTTCTACATCCAACTCACAGGTTTATCATTACTTTGAGAAAAAAGATTATTAATTTAACCCTTTTAGAAGGGAAGATATGGTCATTTGTTCTGGGAATGTCATTTTCGAGCCTGAGACCTGAAAAACAGGCTCAGGGCTTAACAGGTTAAGTGCTTTGACAAAAAATCCATAAAAAAATGTCATCTGTGGAAGCCGTAGTACTGTAAAAAGCACGACCAATCATTTTAACCGGCCCGGCTAAAATAACTGGATGGCCTACCTGCCTGTCAGCCTTCCATCTGTGCACAAACTTATCTTGTGCCCTCATTGGTCATGTGCGCGTTCGTGTGTGTTGGAGGAGGGGCTCTGTAAGGAAGTGGCAGATTTTTTCCGGCTGTGTATTTTCAAATTCTAGCGCACTCAAGCTGGTTTCTCCAAAATTACCTACCCCACCTTTAAGACGTATATAAAACTGTAACGAAAGCAACAAAAACAATGCAACATCCCCTTCAGTCTAACAGAACACACATTGGGTTATTTACATATATGTGGTAAATTCAACAGTGGATCCAGCAAAGATTCACATTTTTGTATGATTTTAGTTATTGATTTTTTGCTGTTACTTAATTTTAATAAATTCAAGGCAAGCTTAGTTACATGTGATGGTAGCTAGTTAGTGCTCTTACCTGTGTGCTTCCTCCACAACCAGACTGTATTAAAACTCTTAACTACCAGTTCTATCTACTTTAAACAATTAAAAAGACTACATATATTATTGATATACCAATCTTTATTTTTGGGGCCTCTTCTTTTAAATTAAACTTTCAGACGTGAGATATTAAAATACAGTAATAGTATTGTTTATTTAAAAAAACTGAGCCACTCCTAACAGTTAACTTCATATTTATTTTTGTCTAAAGCATTTATTACACACATTTTCCCCTCATATTCACAGTGTGGATCAATTGAGACAGCGTGGTGTCCAGAGAGCTGCAGAGACTTTGGGAGAAACCTCAGCGTGACGGATGTCCTGTCTGTGGGTTTGGCTGGAGAGGACTGAGGTGGAGTGGTCTTTCTCTGGGAGGAGGACGTGACCTGATGGAGGAGGACCAGGCCTGATGAAGAAACCACCAAACTGCATCTGTGAGCCCAGACTGGGCACAGCTGTCACAAACAAATGATGGTCCTGTTTGAATACACACTATTCAGTATGCAGATCTTTGTGTTCACAATAAAAGTGTATTTTCTTAGTGAATGTCTTGTATTGGTCTTTAATCTCATATCAGCTTTTCATTTTCTTCTGGCCCCTCAGAGAAAACGGTGAGGCAGTTGTGTCCTTCAGGTATGTCCTTTCCTAACAGAAATGACAAGAAACATCAAACATATGACATTATTGCAGAGCAAGTGTGTTATTTATGAAAGAGGTGTGTTTGTTTATTAAGCGGCTGTAGAAATAATATAGTTTTTTATTTTAATGTGTTTTTTAAAATTCATCACTTTGTACTACACAGATAATCAGATTATGAATGAACAGTCTGCAGTTAATCAACATTAAAATATATGTTATTATTAAATAATATTCAACTGTTATCAGAAATTAGTGTAAATGTTGGTAATAATATTAATAAAAACAACAAGGTTTGGGTTCGTTCGTTTAATATGATCAACGTTAACCAGTAAGCTTCAATAATCAACTCCAGCTCAACAAACCATATTGTAATATCTACGTTAACGTTATTTCTGGAAACATCTGGAAATGTGAGATTCATATTTTTCAGATACACAGATCTTATAGTGAGGTTAATCTCATACAGTACTCTGCTCTTCAACACTAATGTGACGCTAGCTGTCTGCATCGTCGAGCATAGCTATTTTAAATTAACAATAACATGCATACAGTTACCTAACTAGCAAACTAACTAATGTACAAGCATGACCTTATTTTACCAACCTCACCGAGAAGCCTTTTGTTCTACAGTATAATCCTTCTTAATGTTTTACACTTCTCTATTATGTTTTAACTTGTATGCTACGGATAGCATCGTTAGCACAGATGTAGCTTCGTCTCGCTTGTTAGCTGAATAAAAAGACCAGTAAGAAATAAAGTGCTTGAATTTCACTTACCGAAGAAACTGCATTCATGGACGGTCTGTTTGAACCGCAGAGCCATAAGATAAGTCCGATATTTCAATGAAGAATACTCCACCAGGCATCAACAAAGTGAATGTGAGAGTATTTCAGTAGTGTTTGTGCAAGGCCAGATGTTTTCAGTAGTGTGTGTGCGAGGTGAGTTTGCATTTTGGCCTACACGGCCCTTCATACTATCTGTCCAGCTTTCCTCCATCTGTACCTCAGATCACTGAAGCTTCATTTCTCCTCCTCTCACTCCTGTCTATCCAATGACTCTAAATATAACAACAAACAATTATAACATCACAAATACAAGTCATTAGTAATTAGTTAAAAGTAAAGTAAAATAAGAAATTAGGCATTTCTTCCTTATTTAATGCTGCATATTATAATAAAAAAAGGATCTATAGGTAGCCACTGTGTAATTAATGTCAAAACAGAACATATGCTTTACTTAACATATACATTATTAACCTGCCCATCGCATAGTATTCGGTTATGGATTCTCCTCCATAGAGCCGTGTAAAAAAGAGTCACTGTATTAATACACCTTCATCAGTGTACGAGAGAATACTGTATTAATACACCTTCATCAGTGTACGAGATAATACTGTATTAATACACCTTCATCAGTGTATTAATACACCTTCATCAGTGTACGAGATAATACTGTATTAATACACCTTCATCAGTGTATGAGATAATACTGTATTAATACACCTTCATCAGTGTATGAGAGTACTGTATTAATACACCTTCATCAGTGTATTAATACACCTTCATCAGTGTACGAGAGAATACCGTATTAATACACCTTCATCACAGTACACCAAGGATGTTGACATGTGGTTATGCTCTGTAGTTATTATGCAACAGAGAGGGGTTAATTCATAATGCTAATAATCATCTTTAACACCAAACGGAGGTCTGACATTGGACAAACACTGAAGCTGCTGCCATGCTGATGTCTCAGGCACGGGGACATTTACATGAGTTAAACAAAAGTCATTTGTCTAAAACTAAACTAAGTTGTAACCACTGTGTGTTCTTACAGGGCCTTCATGTTAATGTCAACTTCATATTATTGCAGTTATTAATTTATTTCAGTTGAATGTTGGAGTTTGTTGGATACTACATCTTAACGGCTGTCTGCATGAGAATAAATATGATAAACAAATTAAACCTAATGTCGGTAGTTATGACTTGGTCAAGACACATTTAGAATGTCCCTAATGGAGAATTACATCAATAATCTTTTTGTGGAAGCCAGTGCTGGAGAGGAACGTAATACTTTGTAGGCTTATTGAAGATGTTCACTTCATGTGTCGTCCTTCCTCTACTCCACTAGTACATTTGAAAGGTATACATTGGCCTTTTATACTCATTCCATCACCACCCTTTCACTGCCCCGCTTATAACATCAACTCTGAGAACTGTCTTCTTTACCAAGCCAAAGTCTGTGCCTTAAACTCACTTTAACACACACACACACACACACACACACACACACACACACACACACACACACACACACACACACACACACACACACACACACACACACACACACACACACACACACACACACACACACACACACACACACACACACACACACACACACACACACACACACACACACACACACACACACACACACACACACACACACACACACACACACACACACACACACACACAGTGCCCCCCCCCCCGCCCCCTATAGAGGGCAGAGCTCTGCCAACCCCTCAGGCTGCATGTCTGTATCAGAGGAGAGCAAACCGCGAGGGGGGGAGGGCGTAGTGGAGAGGCTGCAGTGACAAAAGTGGCATTTCCAGAGTGCATCAACAGATACCCCCCTACCCCCCCAATCCCTACCTCACCCATCCCCATGCATCCTCCGCCCGCCCTCCCCAGCCCCAGGCCTCATAAAATTGGACTTATGGCTATGTTGCAGCATAAATAAGTCCCTTTGATAGTTAGTGGGAGAAGTTATGACCCCCCCGGGTGGGAGGGGGCAGTGGGCCTGGTGGTGGCTCTCCGGACCCCCGTGGCTCTGATCCTCGCCCCGATTCAGGGCACGCTCTCTTCATTACCGCCGGCCACCGGGGACTTGTTTTTTCTGCAAGATTAATGAGTGCCGCGGAAATTCTCCAGCGCAGCTCGATAATTAAGTCTTTGTTTATCAAAAAACAAGTTATATTAGGAGCAGGAAATTCGCAGTAATTATTCATAATCCTAACAATTCAAGTGTAGCTACCTCATTTGCCTGTGTAATTCTGCTTTTTAATTTCTTGCATACATTTGCATATTAATTTTGCCCATCGGCTGCTGCTGGGGCTCTGACAGTTTTTTTTTTTTACTTCTTCTTTCCCTCCCCTCTCCTCGCTTGGTGTGATGTTTTGCGAGGGAGGGGGAGGGGGGGGGGGGGCTCAGTTGGGTGGCATTTCGGGCTGGGTGTAATGATAAATTATGAATTTTTCTAATTTGACGCATAATGAAGTAACCCCTTCTCATCCGCTTCCTCTCTGTCTCGCTGATCCTCCCTCTCCGGCCCATCAGACACCCCCCCCCCCTCACCCCGACCTTCAGCCATGTGGTCATTAGGGACAGAGGAGCCACGTCTCATTGGTGTCAAAGGCTGCCTGGTGGGCGATGGAGAGCACTGCCCCCCCCCGGCCAACTTCCTGTCTGACTCTGACTCTCTGCCCTCACCCGCCTGCATCCTCTCCTCTGCTCCTCTTGTTTCCTTCTCTCCTCTCCTCTTTCTACTCTTCTTCTGTTTCCATATTCCTCTCATTCCTCTCCTCTCATCCCAACGCTCGCCTCCTATCAACTCTTCTCCTTTCTTCTATTTCTTCTCTCCTTAAATCTCTTCTTCTCCTCTCTTGTCCTCCCCTATCCTCTTTGTGCCATTTATTTTGTAATAACTTTCCCTATGCTTTCCTCTTTTCCTCTCTCCTCACCAATCCCCTTTTTCCTAATTTCTTTCCTCTCTCTTGTCATCTTCTTTTTCCTTTTCTTATCTCCTCACATCTTGTCTCTTGTTTCCTTCTCTCCTCCTCACCCTTTCACTTCTTTCCTCTTCCGTTTTTTCTTTCAACCCATTGCTTTGCTTTGATTCTATCCTCTTGTCTCCTTACCATGCTACCTTTCTTTCTTTGCATTTGTGTCCTTCTTCGTCTCCTCTTATCTTCTCTCCCCTCCCTTCCTCCTCTCCTATTTCCTCCCCTCTCTTCCTCTTCCTCCTTCCCTCACAAAGAGGCTTATGTCCCTGTTAGTGCAGATGTTGTGTATAACTCTGTGCGTACATGTGTGTGTGCCCTCCGTGTTTATGGCGTGTTTGTACATCTGAGGACGAGCAGAACCCCCCCCCCCCCCCCCGTCCTTGATGAAAACATCTTGGCGGTGCGCTGACATATGTTTAAGTGGTGAGAGTGCAGCGTTTGTTAAGTGCTTAGCGTTACACAACACTGACTGCCGCTGTCATAAATAAATGAATATTGATGATCTCGGTCCTGTGATGCACGCTGGGTGAAACGCTTCCAAATAAAACCCTGCAGCCATTCACACTACATGCATCTCACTGCCATACACACTAATAACACACATACAGTGACCTTTGACCTGCTCTTCTGATAATACACTGTGAATTAGGAAAATGACAAGAGTTTGACTCTCAGGTGACATGTTTAGTGATGAGATAATAGTCCAGATAATAAAACAACACCATGGAAGTTGTATGTGAGAAGAACAGATGGATGACATATAGAAGGAAACACTCTTAATAAGTTGTTCTTCTTGCAGAGCAGCTTAATGCTCATTTCATACATTCTGTGTAGAAACTCTACAGGAGGTATGCAAACTATTCCATTTGAACAAGAGGATCAATTGCTTATTGTATCATAAACATCATGTGGTTTGCCGTGCAGGTCATCAAACAACCTTTACTGTACATCTGTACATGCTCAGATTTGGGTCAAAATCTAGCATTATGAGATATTTCAAATGGATTTATGCATTCATTTTCAGTATATTGCATTACGATTCAACCTTCTCTTTTCTGGAACACCAGCCTTTTCTTCTTTTATAGTATTTTTAAGCAATATCATAGTTTACTAACCCAAACATGATCAAATATGACCTGTCTGTCTGTCAGCAGGATTCTGAAAACACTACTGGCCCAAAGAACCAATTCAAGTTTAGAGCAGGTCCAAACACAAATCATTTTTCACTGTCGATTTAAAAACTCTTCATCGCAAGTGCTAATTTGAAATGAGACCGTCGCTGATAAAGGCATTTCTTAGGTGCAGAGAAAAGAAACAAAAGTTTGGGCCGAAGTTACAGCTGCTTTTTATATGAAATCTGATATACTGTATGTATATTATTGAATCAGTTTTGTTATCATCATACCGTTATTTTGTTCTCTCTGAGGATAATGGTTTCCATTCAAAGCACAGACGTGGTTCTTCTTCTATCCCCCTCGCCGCAGCATGCTCCGCGTCTCAAAGCCCACGTAAATGTCACAGATTAAACTGCAGCATATTGTTGGATCAGATGCACTGGAGTAGAACTGCTGCCTTCCTGCTGTATACAAGCACACATATTGTCACCCCATTAGGCAAACTGATGTTGATGCAAGCGCTCTGTGGCCCCTGACCCCTGTGCACACCGGCCTTGTTCTCGGATTAGAAGTCATCGCTTGTGCATGTTCTCCATCTATTTGCAGGGTGTCAAAGTTCAGCCATTGCAAACAATTTATGCATAACGCTGTCCATCACAGCCAGCTCAACTAATGTGCAAACCTCTGAATAATCATGGAGGAGAGGAGAGGATGGAGACAGAGATGGAGAGAATCATTAAGGGAGAGGAAGGGAGAGTGGCGAGGAGTCATCGGGCACATGGGTGACGGGTAATGTGTGATCGGATGGCGGGGACACGACCCTGGTAATTGTGAGGTGTCAAAGCATCCTGCTGCCACCACAGAGGGCTGGCTCTAAATCTGGGTGACACTGGGCCACACGGTGGGGGCAAGGGTGGGGGTCCAGGTCAAACCGGATGACACCCAGTCAAAGGCGGTGACATCTGAATCCAACACCACGGCAGCAGGAGGACTGCCGACAGCCAGAACAGCTTTGTCTCGCTTTCCAGCAATTAACCCATGGAGCACAGCATCCAGTGTGGAATGGTGTCCTGCACAACCCATTACACTAACAACACAATACATGTAATAACTAATATGTCTGTACCTTTTAGAATATTTTAATATGAATGAATAAATAATCAAATGTGCTTTTTACGGTGGCCCACAGGTGCAAACGCCCAAAGATGTTCCATTAGGAGAAACGCGCTGCACTGCAAATAAAAAAACACAAATGTGCCAAAACCCAAGCAAATGAAGAAACATCTTCACCAACTTGACAACACATGTGCAGCAAGTAGAAAACATTCATCAAACTCAACGAAATGCTTTAAAAACCTAACGCTACAAACAGAAAACGCTGCAAGAAGCTGGAAACACAACGGAAACCAGGGCATGTGTTGTCAAGTTGGTGAAGATGTTTCTTTTTGCTTGGGTTTCGGCACATTTCTGCTTTTATCTTTGCATCGTTTTGTAAAGTGCAGCACGTTTCTACTAATGGAAGTGTTTTAGGCCGTTGTCGACCGATGCCAAGAGTTTGAATGAATGAATGTTTTAATGATTCACACCTTGCTCCAAAGCAGAATCTCTTGACAGTTTGTGTAAAGTTAAATGTCAGAACAACAGTGTAGTCTTTGATCTGTTGGGTGTGAAGCCTACACATCTGGATCCAGCCTTTCAGTGTCTGCATTTTGCAATCACAGTTGATTTGAGCAAGTTCCTTTTTACTTTCTTGATGCGTATTCAGTCACTGGATTCTGCATTTAAATATGACATTTTCTATTTCTCAGAGAAGCAGTTACATTTGTGTTGCAGTTGGCAAAGACTTAGTTTCAAACCTGCTAACAGCGTTTTTCCTACATACAGGTATATCACGAATATGTGTCTTAATAAGTGTTTTAACATGATTTAAAGTTTGAAAATAAACCTAGAATCTGGGGCTGGTCCTGCTACAGAGCCAGAGCCAATCAGGGGCCTCGTTAAAGATCTGTCGCCATGGCGAGAATGCAGTGGTGGGCCGTCAGAGCCAGAAGGCCTTCTCTGCTAAACACTATCAGAATCACTGACTAACCTTTTAATATCGTTTCACATTAACATGTATTATATTATTTGAAGGCCTTCAGAATCAAAAGTGCGGGCCTTGTAGATAAATGGCAATGGCTGTTGCATTGACCAATCAGATTTTGAGTTGGCAACACCGAGGCCATCCAGCAGGCGTACGATAACATTGGCATTTTCGCGTAATCTCATTGGATTTTAAGAGCAAGTAAACAGTGTCTAGCGCGTGTAGCGACCGGTAGGGACCTGCTGGCACACCACAGGTGCAGCGACCTTAACTACCTGCACAAGAAAGAAATGAGCGTTTAGATTTGAAAGCAGTTTTTTTAAACCACAATGGCTGACAGCGGAGGATACATTTAATTGGTGAAGCTAGCAAGCCTTTCGCATCCGGGGGAAGGGTTTGAAACTTTAGTTGTCTAACCAAGGCAGCGGAGAGACACCAAAGCACAGCTGGTTTATTCTTGAGGAAAGATAGCAGGATGGATTTTGTCAACAAATAATCACTATTGGTGAGTATAGGCTATAATGAATGGCTTTTATTTAAATGTTTGGATATTTGTTTTGTCATTTTATTAAGTATATATGATGCTTCTTTGCTACAGGCTCTCTTCAGTGTCCGGCATCTATATCAGGTCAATCAATCAAAGTTTATTTATAGCCCAATATCAAACATTTTACATTTGTCTCAGGGGACATTAGTGTTTGTACAGAATATGAATACGAATATGACACCCTCTGTCATTGGAGCCTCACATCAGACAAGGAAAAACTCCCAAAGAAACCCCCCAGTTAATGGGGAAAAACGGAAGAAACCTCGTGGAGAGCAACAGAGGAGGACAGACGTGCAGTAGGTGTCGTACTATACATAAAAAAATCATATGTTTATATATAAGAAAATCATGTGTCGATGTATAACAACCAACACTTGTATTAACTGTTTTGTGGAGGCCAAAACACTTCCTGTGTCTGAATGAAGCAGCCACTGTGACACTGAGCCCCCCCCCCACCCACCCACCCACCCTCTGAGCTCCACCAGGACAGACTGCCCCCACAGGCCTGTGTGCTGCGCTGCCAGGGGGGGGGCTGTCAGGTGGAGACGCAGTGAGAGGTACACACACTCACAGAGGTAAAGCTGGTGTGTGTGTGTGTGTGTGTGTGTGTGTGTGTGTGTGTGTGTGTGTGTGTGTGTGTGTGTGTGTGTGTGTGTGTCTGTCTGGGGGGGGATTTGTTGAAGTTGAAGCCTGTTCTTTTGTGGCACCCAGCCTTCTGATCATTTACATCAAGTTGACATTCGGAGAGTTTACTCTGGGGTCTGTAATTGTATTCTTTCGCCAGTTCTGCATTGCCAACCGTGAAAATGGAATCTTATCAACCCTGACCAATTTTTAATGTACAAAATGAATTGGCAGGGGTTCAAAAAAAGGGGGAGCTACAATTCAAATCAGGTGAATGATACATGGAATTCTTTTTTTCAGAGAATGATTGAGATGCCCACCGCCGCAACCCCCCCCCCCCCTGCACCTCCCTCCACCTTATCACCCACACTGCATTCAGCTATCACATTACATCGGATTTATTTCTCTTTCACAGCAAGGGCAGGCATGGGAGGGGGCTACTGGCTGGTTTCTGTGTGTGTATTCCTGCATGCTGCATGTATGAGGTATATACATACCCGTGGAGATTCTGTATGAACGCATGTTCATTGTGTGCAGGAGGAGACGCTTGAAAGAAATGTGTCAGCAAAATGGCACAGGGGTTAACTTGCCACATTTTCAGGGACCTCTGAGGTGAGTGAGCTGATTGGACTGAAACACCAAAAAGTGCAGCCACCAGAAAAACAGACCAGAAGCTTTATATGTTGTTAAAACGCAAATCTGTCTTTTCTAAATGGGGTTGGATGTGAATTTGGTTATAAGAGGAAGATGGTTTCTGAGAGAAGAGTTTGTTCTGCTCACAATAAAAACATAACTTCATGAAATTGTATCTGAATGATCAAAGAAATCAAAATGGTTAATACTTATTAGCAAATGTTCAGAAAACAGATATTACATTTCTCTCTTATTGAGCTATAAATCGTGCAGCGCATACTTTACCCCAGGTGTGCCTGGGTATACTCATCCCTTCAGAGTTCCAGTGAAACTGTTGCTCTGTAACTTCCTCGTCTGTATTCTCTTACGTTCTTTCAATATTTGAATGTGTTGTCTGACTTGGCAGTGATCTTCTTTCTAATTACTGCGCACAATTGTTAAATTGGTTGGAGGGTTTTTTATAGATTTTCTTTTCTTTAGTCAATTAGCAAGTGTTTTCTTCATTTGCAAAGCGTTGAGTCCACTGATGGCCACTATCTTTTGGGTATTGATTTGATGTGGTCTATTTTGCCATAAATTAAAAAAAAAAGACATCTTAGGTTGGCCTTTTTGCCTTTATTTGCACTTAATCAGTCCATTCCTGCGCTGTTGTAAGTACAATGTGAGACTTTTAAACTATGCCACCTGTCTATTTCTTTTCATTTACTCATATAACATTAGACATTAAGAACAATTGTTATTTGTCATGTTTAAAGATACTGTTTGGGAGTTGTCCCTCTCCATACTCTTTAGTACCAACTACTAACTTCCGGGTGTTTATCCATTTCCAAAACTCAGTTCCATCTTTCAGGTTATTGTTTTCAGAGCTCAGGACGACACAGATCAGATGCTCCACTCCTGAACTCCCTGAGGGGCAAAAGAGATAAAAAGAGGATAATATGGTGGAAAAACAAAGGGAGCAAAATGAAAGCCATACATATGTTCAAATCACAGCAGTAATAAAGATTAAGTAGAAGTTAATGGCATCCTCAGTCATGCTCGTGGAGGTAATCTCTCTTTTTTAAATCACAATTAGATTTGGAGGGGAGGAACAAACAGGGGGTGAGACTTTGGCGTAATATTTTAATCAAATTGTCATGAGTGAGTGGATACAATTAGAGAGGCTGTCAGTCACTAAGGCAGAGACCCTGTTGTTGTTCAGCTGGCAGGAGGCTGGGGGTGGGAACTGTGAGAGGGCATCTCATCAGGTGCAGTGGCATTCTGGGACAGTGGTCACCACTTCTAAAAATGGCCACCAAACACCTCAGAGGAATGGTAGCTTTCTTTGGTGTCTGCAAGCACACTGAGGCAGTGTGTGGAGCTGTGTGCAGGTGTGTGTGAGAGACAGGCCTGGTAACTTGGAGATTATGAGAAACAGATATTCTAATCTAATTGAGAAAACACACAAAAGAATAATAATATAGGCATGGCCTAATGAGCAAATGTTATAGAATGAAGCAAAATGACTCCATGTGAAGAAATCAAGAGGATACAATAGGGAGGGTTAACTGTGCAGACACGGAAAAGAGCCTTAGAAAATGATGAAACAAGCAAATAACTAATCCATTATGTTCCTTATTCCCACCCTGACCCCCCTCCCTACTTTCATTCCCCTCCATCCGCTCTTTTGCATGAGCACTCTTAAGCCTAAACAAGTGTGAAAACGGTCGCTTATTAGCCCATTTTGGGCCAGGGCAGACATGAGCACAAACACAATCTGTGTTATCTGTGATCTGGGAGCACAGTTTGCTCATGGTGAGATAATCAATTTGTGACATACCTAAAGAAGACCAGGGGTGGTTTCCCTTAATTGGGCCATTACTGAAGCAAGAGGCATTGACTAACGAGAAGGGGGCTGTTACGCCCCGTCCTCTACCAAGTGGTAGTGGCTCGTGGGAAGACCCGCACTTATCGGCGAGCATTTATTAAAGCGCACAGCCGTTACTCACATGTGCCCACCGGCAAACGAACCACGTCTGGAGGACGGCAAAAACAAACAAAAAGAAGAAGGGGGCCTGAGCCAACCAGTCCACTGGCCGTAGGATCCAGAACTTCCCTCCTCTACCCAGAGATCTAACAGAAGAAAAAACCCTACGGGAAAAATAAAGCCACGAGAAAACCTACACTAATGGGGTCCTCCAGATTTCACACACATAGCAACAAAAGAAATCTACAGATCCAAACGGCATCCGAAGGTTTGTTCAGGGGAAAAGGCGGGGCCTCTTCTCCTCCAGCTTCTCCTTTTTAAATCCCCAGCTGAATGGCATTAGGACACCTGGGGGAGGCGGAGCCAGGGGCGGGCCAGGTGTACCTGCGCAGCAGAGAGACAGAGAAAAACAACAAGAGCGAGCACGTAACAGGGGCTCTGTTATTATTAGCTAGACACCACATTATTTCTCCCTCCACTGGCTTCACTGGCTGGTTTCTCACCCCTCAGTTAGGAAGCATAAACAAATCCATTTCAGACAAAGATCTGAGTTGAAGTGGTGTTTCATCCATCAGAGATTCATTTAGTTCTTTAAAGAACAATCATCAGATTTGCTGATGACACACATCTCTCCATGTACACCAGACTATGGCATCACCTTCCAACTGTTTTGGTTGAAACATGATGGCCGCTTTATTTATTTAACTTTTTACATGTTTAGACTAATAGAAGCTATCTTTCCCAACCAAAGCCTACTCTCCACCCTCACATCCAGTATACACAGTGTATATATATATATATATACAGTAATTATGATTTATCAAATTAATTTGTCAGAGCCAATTCATCACTCCCAAAGACATGCTAAAGAGCAAATTGACATGTTAGCACACACTCCGAGGACAAGTTTCTCCTCCAACATTTGGTACATCTAATTAAACACAATGGATGTCAGATGGAGTGACTGATGCCAGGCGTGATGGTGTTCGCGGCGGAAAAAATGAACTCAAGCAAAACCAAAAGCGTAGCGCCGTGTGACAACGAGGGAGCCGCTTCAGCCGGCCAGACATCCACTCCACGTCGCTCTTTTCCGATTCATTTAGCTGCCACTAAAAATTGTGAAATATGCCGGAATTCTGCTGATGTGCTGCGTAGCCGAGGCATCTACAGCATTCTTATTTCATCAGAACTCCAGAGAAGAAGTAGTTGGGGTGAAGCAAACATAGCTGTCAACTACAGAACCATCACTACATCATGACATCCTCTTTATTTGGAGTTGGTGATTTTTTTAGTTACTATCATAATCATAACATGGTGAAAAATTAAAAAAAACTAAAATGTTTGCCAAGGTGTCCAAACTGGATTCAGGTTGGTATATCTGCATCCCTTTTTATGACACTAGTTTAGAGGATGAATATTGATCATAAATACATCATTATAAACCATCCTTCAAAAGCAACACTTTGATACTGTATGCAATGATTTGGCTTTAATAGAGGCCATCAAACATACATCTCTGCACCAAAAGTCAACTCTGATATGACATAAAGGTCATTTTAACACCTGTTCACTGCAGCTTTAGAATCTGTTTTTCAAACTGATTAATGACAATTTCCCACTTGCATGTTGTATATTCTATATACGATCTAATAATAAACCTCAAGTTATCTTCATGTCCGTCACTGAAGGCGCTCTGGAGCCTCATAGCAAACACAAAAGGCAGCTTTACTCCCGAGTGGAACACATAATATTTCTCGGGCGATAAACAGCCGTTGAGAAAAGAGCAGTAAACACCTGAGGCAGGGTAGTAAAAGTAAATGGTATGTCCTCTGCATTTACACACCGGCCCATCCATCAGAAGGGAAACATCCTGGAGACATGGCAGGACAGGTCTGCAGGGGGAGGGCGTGTTGGAGGGTGGAGGGGATGGAAGAGTGCTCGTTGGGATTATGGCCGTGAAGTAAAAAAAACAAAAAACGATCCTTAATCTAAAGCAGCATGTCATTGCTAGGCCCAGTCATGGTATAAAGAAAATGTTGGAATTGTAATTTTTTAATAGAGCGATGATGTATTTTTGTGGGCTGACCCGGAAGTTAGCATCGCAAAGGGGCCTCCACAAAATGCATGTGATTTTCACATTGGATTTCTGTATGTTGCACAAAATAAGCTCTGTGACAAAGACACATTTATATCCATATATTAATGCCACTTTGTGATTTTTGAAGTGTAAATGCAAAAGTAAAAAGCAACAGTTAGGCTATATATCGAGTACATCACAGTCGCATGGCTGCGCATCACCACTGCTGCAAAAGGTGGATAATGTTCATAGCTCTCCAACCTGCCATTTCTATCAAAGGTGCTGGAGAAAGTAATTGCCATTCAGATTCAGGAACATCTCAAACTCAATAAGCTCTTTGAAAAATTCCAGTCTGGTTTCCGCCAGGGCCACAGTACAGAAACTGCCTTAGTGAGGGTGACCAACGACCTGCTGATGACAGCTGACAATGGATCTCCATCTCTCCTCCAGTGGCGGCGCTAGGGGGTGGCTACTTGGGGGTGGCTACTTGGGCTCAAGCCCCGGATGTTTTCTGAAAATGTTTCACTTAAAACATTTTTTTTTTTTTTTTTTTAAACGTCTCGTGAGTAATGTGCAGTACCGGAGTCCAACAGAGAGGCAGCAGCTGCAGGACAGTAGCCTGCATACTGTGTAGCCTTCCCTGCCCTGAAGAAGAAGTGATCCTTCCTGATCAGTGCCTGACGAGTTAAAGCTAAAGTTATGGATATTAGAAAGAAATTGTCATCAAAGCAGGCGCCACAAGCTGCTGCAGCTGCAGCAGTATCAGCAGCTGACAACAATGACATCACCAGCAGTGATGAAATGGATGATGTTTCAGGTTTTTGTCCGCTTTAAGGTGGTGGTACATTTGTGCTGTCGCAGCAACAACAACAACAAAATTCCCAACCCCATTCCCATTTCATTCCCCATCTGGGCTAAGCCCCGGATCTCCTACAATCCTCAATCCGCCCCTGCTCTCCTCATCCTCCTGGATCTAACTGCAGCATTTGACACCGTTGACCATGACATTCTACTCCATCGTCTTCGCTCGACAATTGGACTCTCTGACTCGGCCCTAAACTGGTTCACCTCATATCTCACCGGGAGGACATGATAAGTGTCGTTCGAATGAGCTGTGTGGGGTTTGTTCAACTTTTAAAGTATGTTTGAATGGTGATATACACAGTGATAGATGTTAAGGACTAACGTTTATAATAAATACATTTGTATTGATTTTAAGATCTTTTCATACAATCATACGTATTGGGATCATTTGTATTAATGTGGACCGGAGGGAGAGGGGGACGAGCATAAGTTTCACTTTCCTTTTTTATTTCAATTCCAACTTTGGTCATGAAGAATATGTTTCTCTGTTGTCCCCGTTCATAAAGCATAAAACAACAGCATCAGAGCACGGTGCAGAGTCTCTAGATGAGTTTACAGTAGTCCCTCATTCTTATTAAACATCCATGTTGTAGTCCGCTGTATAGAAAACTGTAGTTTCCATAGTTTCCCCACAGCAGCAGGCGCACATTTATGACCTCCGCTGGCGCATCATAAACACGTCGGATAGTGAAAGTGCAGTCGGATTCTCTAAAGTACCGCAGTCTCTTCTCCTAAATCCTTTTGAATTCTCCTATCCACTATCCCTTAACCCCGTGACGTTTCACTCAGAGGTCAAGGAATAGACGATAGGGTTAGAATTTAGGAGCTGATTTTTGGATTATTTGACCGCAACCAAAGTTTTAAAAGCTTGACCAATTAAAACTAGGGCTGTCAGTCGATTAAAAATATTTAATCGCGATTAATCGCATGATTGTCCATAGTTAATTGCGATTAATCGCAAATTAATCGCACATTTTTTATCTGTTCTAAATGTACCTTAGAGGGATATCTTTCAAGTTTTTAATACTCTTATCAACATATGAGTGGACAAATATGCTTTATATGTTTGTTTATTATCATTTGAACAATGACAAATATTCTCATGAATATTAAACACAACAACCTCTGAACATTACAAATATTCGCCTCAATTCAACCTGGAACCTCTCTCATACAATAATACAGTGTGTGTGTGTGTGTGTGTGTGTGTGTGTGTGTGTGTGTGTGTGTGTGTGTGTGTGTGTGTGTGTGTGTGTGTGTGTGTGTGTGTGTGTGTGTGTGTGTGTGTGTGTGTGTGTGTGGAGAGAGACACTGTGATGGATCGTTGGAGCTATGTGCAACTCAAGGCATATATGCTCGAATGGGAGCTGCCTGGACGCTGCAATCATGTTGCGCGCACTATCCGTGCTGAGTGTGCTGACTTTTCGTACAATGTCCCACTGGCAGGCTACCTGCATAAAGTCAAGTGCTCGGCGCAGTTGTCGGCGAAATGTCATTGAAACAGCTCCTTATATCCGTTAGCGCAGCTAGCTAGCACCAGATGCTAACAACAACACGTAAGGTGTGCCTCGCTCGCGCGAGTCGCGCCACACATACACACTCCCTCCCGGTCCTCCCGATGGCCAGTCCGGGCCTGCCGGTGAGCGTGGAAGTGTGGTCTGCCACAAGCGGGCGGTAGGAGCGGGGCTGTCAGCATCAGCTTGTAGATGGTATTTTACACTCGATGCGCTCTGAAACTACGGCGGCCGAGGACAAAAAATACACATGCATTAATCGCGTTAAAATAATTAGTGGCGTTAATTTTTTTTTGCGTTAACGCGTTAACTTGACAGCCCTAGTTAAAACATATGTTTTATGAACCCTATCAAACATCTTCAGATATATATCTCTCCTCTCCAGCTCTGTTGTGTTTCCTGATGCCTTACTTTCTCTGCTGTGTAAAAGCACACATTTCCCATAACTATTTAAAACACTATTGTACAGCATCACAAACCCCCCCTCTCATCCATGCTGGCATTTTACATTATGCACAGCGTTATCAATAATCATCACAAGACTAAATGTCTCTTTATGAATGTGTTGTGCCTGAGGCCTGAGCCGGGGGGGCCTGACTGAGAGCCCTGTTCATGCCAATGTGATTTCTACTCATTTGTCTACATCACGGGCCATGCATCAGGCAGAGATTGAGCTCCAGCCAAGCTCCACCACTTAATCAGCAGGTTAATGCCAGCCAGGGGGGGGGGGGCTGTCCGCCATATTGGGGTTTCAGCCCATTTACAAAGTGTGCATAAGAAATTATCTAGTGCCGTGTGTTAACCCCCCTCCCCGTGCCCTCAGCATGCTAGCAGGGCATAGTGGGGGACAGGGGGAGTGTGGCAAGGGAGTCAAACATGCTATTATGTCCAGCAGAATTATACTTCTCTCAGTGTTTCCCATCTTTCTCCCTCTCAACCCCCACTGACATTTTTTTCTTCCTTCACCTGACTACCCATTCCCCCCTCAAGTCTTTATCTATTTGTCTTGTCATTCTCCTTCACTCCCCCCATATTCACTCTCGCCCTCTCTGTCTTTCTTTCCCCTCTCTCTCGGTTGTCCTCTTCTTTATTCTTCCCCTCTCTGTCTGCCATCTCTGTTCTTGGGGAACATGGCGTCCCAGAGCCCCTGTGAAATGGAACTGCCGGTATGTGTGTGTGTGTGTGTGTATGCTCGTGCACACATGCTTGCTCGTGCTCTGGCAATATGCTCTCACTCAATCAGATTTGCATAAGTAACCTCTCAGCAGGCCTGCTCCACTGGCCAGGTGCGCTGCTCTATTTGCATATAGAACTGTGAGCTCCCCAGAGTCACTTTAGAATCCAGTGACTGCTGAGTGAGCCCACATGAAATCTGAATTAAAAACCCTCCGCCTGCCCGTCTGACACCCTCCTCCATCCCTGCCCATCTACATACCTCCTTTACCTCCCTCCTCTCTTTCTTCCTACTTACATATCAGCAGATCTACCTGGATGGCTACCTCCATCTCTACCAGTGCTTACTTTTTCAGTTACCTTCACCCCAAACAACTCCTCCACCTCTATGAGCCTACTAACCTATCTACACAGGTACTTTCCTTTAAACATCTCTGCTAACCTAACATGCTATCTCCACTAGTCACTATCTCACTTCATCAACTTTACCCAAATAAAGTGAATTACTAAACACCAGCAGTTGATGTTTAAAGGCTTGAGGAAACTTTCTTGACCATCAAAACAGCAGTTGACCGACTAATATCCATTAAGGTACAGTTACTTGCTCCTTCTGGAACTTTGGGTGTAAACATTACATTATAGTGGCCTACAGACTTCTGGGACTCCACCATGTTGGCCTTAGGTCAAGTTTGAATCAGCTTTAATACGTCCAGATTCTCCCAAACCAGAAAGTGGACACTGGGTTTGTCAACTTACTGAAGGCTTTTCTTGACACCAACTTCTTGTGTGGTTGTGCAAACAATTAGAACTAACACTGATGCAAATCTTCTTATGGAGGATGGGATAGATGGATGTTTTTACAAAGTACAAAACAACACCAAAACTGTAGTTTATTGTCTCCTACCATCATTGGATTCTTTCATCCATAAAGGTGTTTTTTCTCAAACCTTAACAAAGTCCTTAGTTGCCTAAACATAACCATGGATGTAGTCAAATAGAACACACGCTCATTTCCATAATGCTAATATTGGTTATTTTGGTACACAACCTCTTTGTTGTTTGCTCATCCATTGACATGTGCTGAATAGGGATACAATATGGAGTGTCATTCAGAGATTGACCTCTGTGTGCAAACAACACATTCATATTGAGTCTTCTATTCTCCCCCACCCCCTCAATGTTGCATTAGTCCTCCATCACTAGCATAGATTGGTAAATACTATTAACTTGCATTTAGTTGCATCTGTATACCTAATTTAGAAACCAGCATCAGTTGGTGAACATATTGCTAAACGTGTTTGGAAAGTATTTTAAATATAAATGTTGTCCATTTAGTGTAGTTATCAATCTGCCTGTACTCTTATAATGTTAGGTACCAAGTTTTGACACTCTTCAGAGGCCTAACTGTATCTACTCCATCACTAACAAAACTAGAGAAATTCCAGGTTAAACATTTATATGAATGTAGTAGCTATCTCCATTGTATCTAATAACCACTGATATTAAACATCTTAACAAAAAAACTGAGACAACAGTGACAGTGCAGTATCAGTTTCTCTGCATATCTCCGATGTGAATGCAAAGAAAGATAGTGAAATTTATGCCGCGTTCTTTTCACGCCATGACAGCACCCCAGAAATTGGCTCACTGGATCTCAGCGGTGTCCCATTTCTGGGAAATAAAACTTGTAAAACTGTTCATGTTAATACATGGAGAACCCACTGTTTGCTTCAGCCCGGGCGAGAATGCATAATTTCCCTGGCTCTGAGCTTGACCTCGACTTAAGGGTGTCCTTAACTAAGGGCTATTTGGGGAAAGAACCACCGGCTATACTCTATGTCATTTGTACTTTCTTATATGTTAATGCACCCAGGAATTTATTCTAAAACCCTTGGAGAAAAAAAAAAGAGGACGCCACGAGGGAATACCGATGGCTGAGCAATATCCTTTTTCCATGAACAGAGGAAATTGTTCAGTGACCCTTTGAGGTCTAGCCCATTTGAATATGTGTGTTGTCCCTGTCTCCAGCTTAATCAGAACACAATGAGTCATGGCCGAAACACAACAAGGTGGTTCACTAAAATGAAATGTATTTGTTCTGGTGCTCTTGATAGAAATACACATTCAACCAACGAGTATTGTATAATTGAAGCAGACAGCTGAAGTGGAAATACTAAACAAAGGAAAGTGATTCCTTAAGATATGCAATTTTGTCAAAGCTACTTCCTCTTGTCTTGCAGGTACTTCATCTGCATCTATTCTTCTTCATCTCTTGGTCTTCCTCTTCAGTTTATCTCTATCTGGCACTATGCTAAAGCCATTGTGTGAGTTCAGCTGTTCACTGGTGTCTGAGGTCAGCCAGCCTGCTGTAGGCATATGAAAGGACACTTGTAATATACAGAGAGGGCAGGGCAAAAATATAATAACATAAAAAAAGGTGAAGGCGAGCAGAAGCGCAAGGTCTTCATCTCTCATGTATAGAAATTGGAAACGTCTGACCAGCCGGGGGTTGCTTATCTCAGAGGGCAGATAGCATTACGAACAGGCCTGTAATGGCCACATGCTCCACTTGATAATCCCTCCCCCCCCCCCCCGTCCGCCCGTCCGGAGATACGAGGGCCCGGTCGCAGGGCTTAGAGGCTCCGAGAGCAGGGGAGCATTACCGATACAAAAGAAATGCATTTGGGCTCTTCCAGGCTCCGGCGGACTGGGTTAACATAATAGCTTCCCCTCTCTGGCCCTTGCCTTGTTTTTGATTGATACTTTTCAATTACAGTCCACTCCCATCCGAGCCGGCCCTGCCACGGCCCCCGCTCCCCCCGCCTTCCCCAAACATTCAAAATGCTATTTTTCCCTCTGTGTGATAACTTCAAACATTTAGAGGGTACAAGAGCACTGGTAACCCTGTTTAGCCGGCGCAGTAAATTGGTTCCATGTTCAACATAATAGCACTGACAGGCTTTTGCTAGGGAAATCAGTCCGGCAAAGGGACATGCCAACGATAAGACATCCAGCTTTGAAATTCTATTTCTCCGTATCAGAATTAAATCTGGACTTTCTATTTCTTTTGCCTGGGCGCAGGCTCTCTCCCGGCCTGTACTATTTGATCATAGGGTGACAACTAATACTTACCCCTGAGATCCTTTGCGCTCTCCATTTTCTAGGACTGTGGACCATATTTTTTCTTTTGCCTTGTTATTTTTCCTCTTCTTTTTTTTCCATATTGGTTGTCAAAATCTCAGATGATTTGTCCATCCCCCAGATGTAATGCGCCACAACACACTTTGTGCTTCTGCAGTAATTTAAGATACTGCCTTACACCTGAAGCTATCTGCACATAACACAGTGACAGGAGCATGTTGAGTTAAACTGGGAAATGGTTCAATGTGTATCATGGGAATCATCCTCTTTACAATAAAAGCATATACCATCAAATCAAAGTTTATTTATATAGCCCAATATCACAAAACACGTTGGTCTTCGAGGGCTTTACAGAATAACAAACATAGATGACATTGTAAAATATGGTTAAAATTACAAGGAAAAAAAGACATGATAGAATGTGAAACTAAAATGAAATAGATACAAATAAAAGCAGACAAACTGTAAAAATGCAATAGAAACAATATAATATAATACCATAAAGTGTAGGACTCAGGAGGACAAACATAGGGTAAGACTCAGGAGGACAAACATAGGGTAATAGTAGCTCTAACTATAGGCTTTATTGAACAGGAAAGTCTTCAGCACACTCTTAACATTTTGGACACTGTCTTTATGTAAACAGGAAGTTGGTTCCAGAGAAAGGGAGCTTAGTAGCTGAACGCTCTGACTCCTGATGCAGACTCTGGGAACCTCCATAGACGTAAGGCAGTTTTTCCCCTACCATTGTCTTGGAGGGTCGCTGCGCCCCGCCAACAGAGCCCCGCCAACGGAGCCCCGTCTGAAATTCAAGGTGTTTTAAAAAAAATATATTATAATTTTATTTTTTTAATATATATATATATATATATAAAAAAAATATATTATAATTTTATTTTTTTAATATATATATATATATATATATATATATATATATATATATATATATATATATATATATATATATATATATATATATATAGCACCAAATTGCAACTAATCTATATCTACTGTCACTTTTCACATTGAACATGTGCTCTTTTATTAAATAAACGAAACGCTTTCATTTGAAGTTGTGAGTTTAGTGTTTTTGACCCTAAGAAACACTGATGCATTCATCTATAACAATAATCCACAGCTCCTCTCTCTGCTCCAGAGGAATACAAAAAAAAAATCCCAATATTTCCCCCCCCCCCCCCACGCTCAGGCAGCACCCCCCCAAAGCAGTAAACCTAGGGGAAACACTGCGTAAGGTATAGCATGATGTGGGACATTAGCTCAATGCTAGTCTTAGCTCCATGCATGTGAGCCCTGTGTTGCTCCATGAGTCTCTGTGAACACACTGTTCGCAGCAGCAGGCTGCAGTCATTAGCAGGAGGAACGCTTTCCAGCGGTCTCTGGCCTTATCTCAGATCCACGTGGCTCCCAATGACAGCACCAGGCCCTGCAGATAATTCATCTATTTAGCTGAGGCGAATCACCCTTCGCTAGATCAGATAAGTTTGTGGATTTACACATTTTAAAGTCATCCAGTCCCTCAATGGCACCAAACTGTGCGATATTCTAATGCCATTAATTACTATTTCCGACTGGATGGTCTCGGCTGTGTCTGGACCAGCTGTTTCATCAGGCGCGTGTGTGTGTGAGAGTGAAACACCCACTCCCAGTGCATTCACATGCATCTCTCATCATGGGATGGTATGTGTAGAAATGAAAGTAGACTTGTGCTATTGTTTGCTAGGATTCTTATCAAAGAAAGACAAAGACTTTTGATGTAAGAAATTAAGCAAACAAAAATGCATTTGTGTTATTTTAAAGATAACAATAATGCTTTAAAGTTGTATTGATATTCAGAATCTATGACAGCATCAGTGCACACGATCCCTCAATATATTGAAGAGTTACATTTCCTTTAAGCTTAAAACCTTTTATGAACATGATGTTTTACATTGTGATGTCAGAGGCTCGTGACAATCACTACATTGAAAATCATTCTATGACTAATGAGTGCTTTTAGATGGCCGTTTATACTGCATCAACTACAAAGAGCAAGGTGAAGATATGTGTAACATTTAGAAATCATACCTGGCTCTAGAGGTCATGATATTTCAAAGATGTGTTCTACATACTGTAGGTCCCTAATTTGGGAAATGTTGAAAAGTACCAAAATAAAAGCAGGTGAACAAAGTGGAGCAGGACAAAAGGACAGTAGTCAGTGCATTCATGTGGACACAAACACGACTCCAGATAAAATGCTAATGAATATAGGCAACTATGTGCCCTAGCATTTTCCATTTGAACTATTGTAAGGCCAAAACAACATTGCAGCTTCAAAGGCAAAGTAAAGCTATGCAATGGAATTTATGTCAATCAATCTGAAACAAAAAAAAAGCCACAATTGTGTAAACTGGTGTCGAGTAGGGATGTTGTTACGGTTTTGTATTTATGTTTTCATTTTCCACCTTTGTTTTGAAATGTTTTCCTCCTGAGGCCTGTACTACGAAGCTGGTTCAACTTAACCTGGATATGTTGGAGTTAGCCGGTTGGCGTAATCCAAAACATACGCGCTGGCGCTAAGCTGTACTACGACGCTGGATATCAAGTGGATCGCTCAAGCCGCCGTGTCCTATCTAGTTAGGTGCACGTTCACATGAAAGGGGTGGTATTTGGAGCATTCGACCAATCTCAAACACGGAGAAGCGTACTGACAGCGCAGCGTCATACTTCCTGAATGAAAAGTGAACTTTAATATTAGTCAAATATAAGGAAGTTAAACTTTAAACATCCATGACTTAAACACTTTACCCAGGATAAAAGCCACATAGCTGCACCTGCAAGGTGAATACAGCTGGTAAAAGAAAAAGTGTTTGAATGCGTACATTAACAGGTTTATGAAATCACTGCCCCGTCCAAGACACGATCTGACTTTAATTACATTTGACTCGAGTGTTTCGTCAACTTAATGTGTTGCTTAAAATAATACTTCTGCATACAGTATGTGACACTGTGAGTGTTGCACGGCCAGATACGGCTCAAGAAGCTGACTCAGATAAGGAAATATATGATACATTATGATATGAATGATAATGGGACACATCTACGTCTGCACTCACAGTGCAGCGGACTGTACTTAAAGGGCCCATGTCATGGCCATTTCCACTGATCATAATTACATTGTTGAGGTATACTAAAATAGATTTATACTGTGCAATTTTCCAAACTCACATTGGTTTCGCATACAGCATCTCTGTCAAGCATGTGTATTCAGCAGTATTCACTTTCTCCACTAAACGACTCGTTGGAGCTCTTGCCCCCCCCTCCCTGTGAGCCTAGTGTGCTCCGATTGGTCAGCTCGGCCACTCGTTCTGATTAGTCAACCACCAGAGAGGCTGCGCCCATGTCAGTGCTTTTCCCGGCTGCTCTCAGCGTAACATCAGTCTTATCATGGCGTCGGTACAGCGGTATATTTTATATACATATATATTTTTAACTGTTGTTATAGAAGAGTGTGACGGCCCCAGGGCCTTTGTCTTACGATGGGGTGGAGCTGAAGAGGCTAATCAGCATGATCACGGAGACACCTCCGGACACTACGGCCCCAGTCTCTCTCCAAAGCGGCTGCAGGAAGACTAACTCTGCGATCCTCTCAACCACCTGTCTCTGCATTTACCACAATAAATGTGCCGTGGTTTTGTAAACTCGTGTATGTCTCCTTGTCTTTCCGTTGTGGCCTACGAGCTACTCTCATAACAAAGAGTAAGTTATTTTTACCCGTTATAAACTACTACTGTTTGATGAGAAATCAAATCATGGTTTGCTATATATGAATTCAGGGAAGAAAGGATAGGCCTACTAAGTATTTCCATTAAACTTTATTTTTAGAAATGTACAAAATGAACATAAATATACATATATACACGGTATATCATCCATTCCTCCTCCTCTTGCCTGCGCACAGCCGGTGCGGTGCGGTGCCTTTTAGCACGAGGCCTCAGTAGTAGTAGAATCCCTTCCCCGTCATGGATTGTCCGCCAGGATCTGGCTGGACGAAATCAAATGCAAATCACAAAATATTAGAGAAACTTAGTTGTTTTAGATTCGTTAGTAGTAGTTGTGTAATGAACAGCTTGCCTGCTAATATGCTAACCTAGCTTTGTTTACCTTGGTAGCTAACACGATATGAACGTTAGCTTGGAGGAAAGGCAACTATAATGCAGTGTAATAAAACTACTATGAACAAAAGCTAGTGGTTCATATTAGGCTAGCAATAACGTGTTTATAATTGCAATCGTATACGGGTATTCTGCTACCATACAATGTAACTTGCATGAATACATTGTTTTGCGCTAGCATACAGCTAGCCTCGTTAGCTACATGCAGTATATGTACGGTCACAATGTACGGTAAACCGGAGTATACTGTATGAGTATTCCGTGTGTGTGACTGCAGACATTCTCCTGCCATGACAAACATGTAAGGCCATCTGCTGACATTGTAGTTGATATATTTAAACGCTAGCAACGTAGCATCACAAAAATGTTTTTCTGACCAAAACTAGCTCTAGCTCCGTGTGTTAGATCGCTACGCCAGCTATAATGTAATTACGTTTCGCGACTGACCGGCAAATCACCCGCAGTATACTGTCAATAGGTATTTTGTGTGTGAATGCAGACATTCTCCTGCTATGAGATACATGTATGCAAGGCCATCTGCTGATATTAGAGTTGATATATGGAAACTCTAGCAACTTAGTTAGCACAGTTAGCACTGTGTCAATGGCTTAGCAGTCCAACACAGTTTACACATTTAAACAGTCTTGTTTGATAAATACACAAATAACAATGCAAACTTACAGGTTGTATACCCAGATCTTCCCCTGCTCCAAACGGTCCAAACAAGCTGTGCATATCCAGCCTCAAACTGGGCAATGTTTTGGAAGCTTTCGTCTGTGAAATGCCGGTTCTTCGAACCTCTGGAGGAGGAACACGCCGCTGCTGGTGTGGCCATAGCTCTTCGGGATTGGTCCATTTCGTTCCGGGTACCGCATGACATCATGCGGTACCCGGAAGAATCAAATGGGCAGTGACGTATCTCCAACGAGGCGTTTTGGGGAGGTATTTTCTGTGTTAGAGTTTTACTCGCTACAGGGTGTACTTTGAGGGTTTTGACTCTGCACACCGTTTACATGCATAAAAACCTTCATAACACACAAGGGGACGGGTAATAACCGGAAAAGCATGACATGGGAGCTTTAATGTTACTCTGATCCGGTTACTTATGTTGTGGCAGATATTTAAGTAAGCTTTCTTAACGCTAATGTTATAATAGTCAGATTGCTCTGAAGATGGGAGGGGATATTCTATTAATTTTCACGTTCACACAGTCAGTTGATTTTGGCCGGTCGTCTTTTCTGCAACGGCAGTTTAAACTGTATTTCCTTTCTCCTCCTGTCATATGAATTGATAGCTTTAAACTCCACACACGGAGCTCTGATTGGTCAGCAGGCAGTGCTTTCACTGAGTTGATCTCTTAGCCTGCCACCTAACCTGCTCCGGAGCAGGTTTGCCGCTCAGCATAAGTTACCATGGAAATCTAGCCTGCTAAAAAGAGAACCAGCGTCGTAGGACCGGAAAGCCCGAGATTTCCCTGAATTTAGCCGGCTTCGTAGTACAGGCCTCTGGTGTCTTCTCTGTTCCTTCTTCCTGTGTTTGCCTTCCTGTCGTTAGTTTCCCTGGTGTGTCTGATTGTGTTCACCTGTTGCCCTTGTGTTTCTGCCTCCCTTACCCCAGCTGTGTCTTGTCTTGTGATTACTAGTGATGTTACGTATTGCGCCGAGGCTTCGGAGCGTGTGTCGAGTAATCCCCGAAGCTTTTTGTGAAGCATGTATCGAGGCTTGTATCGTTTTGGGCCAGTGACGTCATCGATGACAAACGAAGCCTCGCTGCCTGTCGATACCACGTGACTGCTTCAGGAAGCGATTCAGATCGGTTGAACCTCAACCACAACGCTCATAATACCCATGGATGTATAATAAGAACCATATTACCCCTCCTGTACCCGGGTCCGCTGGTGACACGATGGAATTAAAAGAGCTCAGACCCTCACTTATATAGAGGTCGGAACATGTCATAAGTATAAATAGATACAAGAATAAATAAATGTAGGAACATTAATAAATACAGGAATAAATACAATGGAGTGTTTTCAAGGAGATTCAGTGTGCGGGCTGTAGCTCAGCTGGAAAGCAATTGACTCACGACCGCAGGGTCCCTGGTTCAACGACTGAACAATACGTCTTTGTTGTTTATAAAAGCTACAGCTAAATGAGATAATGTAGTTAATGTATTCTTTGATATGGTTTAGCCTTTCTCAGGCTACAACATGGTTACGTTTATGAATATTATTAAGGAATACAAATACCTCTTTGCAATGTTTACGAGCCTCCTTAGGCTTTTCAATCACAATCATTCAACTGGAATAAAAACAATATTGTTAACATGAAAATATGATTTTATGTTCGTTGTTAAGAGTTATTCTAAGGCTTTACTCATTGGGAACTCTGTATGACATAGAGCAGCGGTTTTCAAAGTGTGAGGCGCGCCTCCCCTGGGGGGCGCCAGAGAGCTTCAGGGGAGGCGCAGCGTGAGAAAAAAATAAAGAGAAACAGTGAAATCTAGCTCGTTAACTTCAGCTAACTTTATGCGAGCGGCAACATGGATCGATTTTTAGTGAAGTTACCTAAAGTGAGAGAGGAGACACCCCAGTTGGCAGCTTTGTTTTGAAATAAAAGTTGTGGCTCATCGGACATTTATCAGAGAAAATCCCTGATGTCCGAGTGCAAGTGAATGCAGCACAAGACGCGAGCCTTGTAACCCTGGCGTGAGCGAGGAAATGTGATTGGCGGCGATTTCAATTGAACGGGCGGCAGAAAACGAGAAGCATTCGGACCCAAGTACACGGAAGGAATAAGGTATTAGCGGTCTACAATGACAGAGAAGAGACTGTCAAGTTTGGCTGTACTCAGCATTGAATCAAAACGCACTAAAGCTTTGGATCTTAATACGTTTGTGAGGCGTTTTGCTGAACAAGATGGTAATCGCCGCATTCAGCTGTAATAGGCATGCCAACTTGATGCTCTGCTCACGGATGACTCGAGCATAAAAAACTGTTAAGATGATGACCTTACGTGTGTACATATTTTTTTTTCTTTGTGGGGGTCTGCCCTGAGAAAGTCATATAAGACGGTGTGTAAAACTACACTGCCCAGACAAAAATAAGTAACCACTTTGATTTAACTAGGCCAGTAGGTAAGGGCATTCCACTGGATAATAATACCCCTGCATTATAGCAACAACAATAATAATAATAATAATAATAATAATAATAATAATAATAATAATAATAATAGCAATAATAATTGGGAGGGGGGGCGCGGCTGTTCTTATGTTCTCTGAGGGGAGGCTCACCTTCCCACACTTTGAAAACCCCTGACATAGAGTACACTGTTGAGATGTCCAATCTGCCTGTTTTACACACTTTGACCAACAGGGGGTTTGTGTTCAAATGAAGCCCATGATGAAGCCTCATGAGATGAACCCTTTTGCGAACCAATTGGCTGGAAAGCTTCAAAGCTTCATAAGGCTTCATCTCGCCATCACTAGTGATTACCCCTCTCTGTATTTAGTCTTGTCTTCCCCTGTGTGCCTGGTCGGTTCATTGTTGGTTTTTCCTGTCTCCCTCCATGTCAGTCACGGTCAGTTTTGTTTGTATTCGCTATCTATGTTTTTTCATGCCATGTTTTTTGTCATCAGCTTTGTAAATAAAGCTCGTTTTTGTTTATAGACCTGTTACCCTTTTTGTAGTCTGCATTTGGGTCCTACCTTTGCCCAACCCTAACAGAATGAACCGACCAGGCACACAGGGGAAGACAAGACTAAATACAGAGAGGGGTAATCACAAGACAAGACACAGCTGGGGTAAGGGAGGCAGAAACACAAGGGCAACAGGTGAACACAATCAGACAATCAGACACACCAGGGAAACTAACGACAGGAAGGCAAACACAGGAAGAAGGAACAGAGAAGACACAAGGAGGAAACATTTCAAAACAAAGGTGGAAAATGAAAACATAAATACAAAACCGTAACAGATGTAACGATACACTCAACCAACGATTCGATTAAATTCACGATTTTAAGTTCACGATACGATTTTCTCACAATTTGTTTTTAACAGACTGAGCTGCGGACAAATTATGACTGAAAAATATTTCTGTAAAAATCCCTTCAAATAAATACAAATAAAGTGCAGCTTGAAATGTATGCTCTGCTTGATCGAGAGACTAGCTCTCAACACTCTCAAGTGAACATTTTGTATAATATTATTTTCGATGGCTTTATTGTATGATCAGTATGCAGTGGCGTTTTTATATGTACAAAAGTGGTGGGGCACAAAAAACTTAGATGTCTATATATAAGCTTCTGCAGTGACGTGCAGTGAGGTTCATGGCTGCTGAGGCACTGGCACTGACTCTTCAGGTTTACAAATATTATATTTTGACCTAAACCAAAATATAATATTATTTTCAAAAGCTTTTTTTGTCTGATGCTTCGATTAATTTTAAACAGACAGTTCAACAAAAGGATACCCAAAAAATGTAATTTTATCATTTAAATATTGAATTGTTCTCTCTTAGTAAGATCCCATTTTCAATAAAATGGCGGTCTTACCTTGACTTGAAGATGAAGTCCATTTGCCTATCCTTCTGGACAAACATTTCTATTACTTTTTTGTAAAAGTCCTCCTTATGTTCTTGTAGTTTCAAAAGTCTATCATAAATCTAATCCATAGATTTATGATAAAAAAATTATATAAGTAGGGTAGACATGTGGATGTTATCCGGCTAATCAAAACGTGCATTTATCTAACAGGTACGTTTCCCACAGATCTTATTTCGAGCTATTTTCTAAAATCCTCTGGAGAAATCTCATTGCTTTTTTGTGCTTACTTCCTGGTTTTAGGACGCGCCACTGCAGCTCTCTCGTCTCCTCTTCACACACCACACTTTTCGCGGCACACGTACTTACAGCCAATCAGCTCTGAATGATTTGAGATGACGTATGGTGGGGATGGTAGCTCCGTGCCCCTCTGGTCATTATTTTTTTGCCACACACATTTCATTACAAAATACTCTGAGCATGCGCAGTGAAGTTTTTACAGTCACCGTTGACTTCACAGCGAGAGGAAGGGGCATAATCAGGTTTTGTCCCACATGGCTCTAAACAGCTCAATAGGCACACACTGTGACTGTAGACACACTAATTAGAAGAACACAGACTAAAACAGCAATGTACAGACGAATCAGATGATTAAACATGATCTTAAAATATATTTTATATATTTTTTATTTATTTTTTTGCATTTTTGTAATCATTATTTGTCATACTTTCTGCTGACACTAGGTGGGGCTGTGCCCCACCTAGCGCGGGAGCGGCGTTCCGGTGCGCTCCGGCAGCACTACACGGCATCACGGATGTCCGAGTTATCCTGTGTGTCGATTTCACGGGCATTTCGTCGGACGTCTGTACCGCTGCCACGGCAAGTTGTTGTTCTTGATAGCGTTAAAAAAATAAATAATTGCATCGCGATTCTTTCTTTAGCTCAACCGATTTTAATCTTAATGCAGGGATGCAAACTCATCAGGTATGAAAAAGGTGACAAGGATCCGAGCCCCCCGACCCCACGGAATATCGGCTTTAAAATGAGGAATAACAGAGGATTTTAGCAGTCAGAACAACTAAAGCAGTTAATAATAACAGAAACGCCAAAGAGTCACATCTAATAGAAATGTATAAAAGCATTTATTTGAATTGTGTAGCAGTCAGTTTATAATTTTGGCAGCACTGTTGAGCATTTTGAAAATGTATTTTCATGCCTCTGTGCAAGGCTTAGTCTTTCTACATTACATTACATTACATACATTACTTGTTGAGTTTATGAACTTAGTTACTTTACACCACTGGCTATACAGATATAGCCAGTGGTGTAAAGTAACTAAGTTCATAAACTCAACAAGTACTATACTTGGGTACAATTTTGAGATACTTTATTTAAGTATTTCAATGTGTTGCTACTTTGTTCTTCTACTCCACTACAGTTCAGAGGTAAATGGTGTACTTCTACTCCACTACATGTATTTAATACCTTTAGTTACTTTACAGATGTGGATGAATGATGTGAAATCTAATCAAGTGTTAAATCAGACTTTAGTTCCACCTGGAGTAAATTCACAAGCTACCCTGCAGTATACAAAGTCATTAAAACTAGCTGCACCTTTACCAGCTTTGAGAACACTTTCATGATCAATCATTATAAAACATATCATATATATTATTCTGAAATGGACCAATCTGCACAATGACTACTTTTACTGTCGCTACTTTAACTATATTTAGATGATAATACTTTTCTACTTTTACTTGAGGAACATTTTGAATGCAGGACTTCTACTTCTACTTTTACTCAAGTACAAGATCTGAGTACTTCTACTTTTACTCTAGTACAAGATCTGAGTGCTTCTACTTTTACTCAAGTACAAGATATATACTTATACCACCTCCGTTTATAGCCTATGAAAAAAACTATTTGAAAACGAAGGCTAAAGCTAACGTTAGCAGATAGTGCAACACAGTCTCACGGCATTTCGTGTTATAGTCACGAAATTAATCTATTGATTCGTGTTCACCAACACGATTTCGCCATTTTTTTCGTGTCACACAGAACGATTTTAAAAGCAATGTAAATAATAACAAATTAGAAGGAAAAAGACATTTAAAAAAATACAGATTTAAGTATTCTGACACAGAACGATTTTAGAAGCAATGTATTTATATTGGTAGTATGTTTCGTGCCTGCACCAAATAATAACAAATTAGAAGGAAAAAAAGATGACATAAAATACAGATTTCAGTATTCTGAGGCTCTGAGACATTTCTTTTCCTCACTGACGGCAAAAAAAACTCAGACATTATACAATTTAAAATAAAAGGGATAGGGTTAGGCTTAGGGTAAGATATTGAGTAAGAACATGTTTTTATGAACCACACAGCTTCTGGTCTTCCAAGACCCGACCGGACAAAAAGACGTGTTGCAGGCACGAAACATACTACCAATAGAAATACATTGCATTTAAAATCGTTCTGTGTGACACGAAAAAAAGGTGAAAATCGTGTTGGTGAACACGAATCAATAGATTAAATTAATTTCGTGACTAATAACACGAAATGCCGTGAGACTGGGTTGGATAGTGACAATGTATGCTAGTTAGCTAGCTCAACGATAATATTGCGACAGGAACACTTTTCAGTGCACATCACGCTCTGCCGCTCCGACCGACAGGGAGCTCTGATCTGAACACCTGAACGGCCCGTTCTAACAGTTGTTCACCAGCGGTCCAGTCTGTGCCACAGTGACTCCGGACCGCACAGTTAATATTAACGAACGCACCGTAGGTAATGTAGCTGCTGAAGCTAGACCCTCATCCCGGAGCAGCAGA
The DNA here is from genome assembly GCF_902827165.1 of Trematomus bernacchii. Lineage (NCBI taxonomy): Eukaryota > Metazoa > Chordata > Actinopteri > Perciformes > Nototheniidae > Trematomus > Trematomus bernacchii. The sequence continues at coordinate 1,368,256 of NW_022987649.1, read as the reverse complement.
GCCTTATTATACATCCATGAGCAGAGCCGACAGGAAGACTCGAGCACACAGCTCACGCTTCATTATAATATATAAAAAAAGAACACCATGCGTGTCATGATGGCACATAACAGCTCGCGGCCGCAGATTACTCCGGGTCCCAGACCCCCCCCATACCCCAAAAATATTTTTATTGCAGATCTACATGAATCACACAAACGACCTATTTTGGATTCAAAACGGCGAATTTCGCCGAAAGGTGACAAGTTTGCATCCCTGTTAATGCATCTGTACTGAATTTTAACCGATTCGCGATGCATCGTTACATCCCTATCAAGTCACAGGTCAGTGAAAATATGAGATTCAATGAAAGAATACAGATAAAACACATTAAAACCCTGGTCTATAGTGTTTTGTTTTTGTATTGCTTTTGTAAGTTACCAGACTGACCACTGATCTCTGTTTGAAGGGTGATAGTTCCACAGTGTAGGTCACATGACTCCAGTGTCACAGACTACTGTAATGTGATCAGAAGTTTGATGAAGTGCAAAGGAGATGATTCAGGGCACAAGCTTTTCAGGAGCATTCTGGAGCATTCTAAACAAAACAGGGATGTCTCAGTAACACCAGAGGGATCACCTTCATCTCAGCCTGAAACACAATGGGTCAAAGAGAACAACTCAAAGAAGATGAACTCCTCACATGTTGGTCAAGAAACGCCTATGAACAAATAACTTAAATAGAAACCAATAAAGTTTCAATGAATTCCTGATATTCTGCACTCCACCAGATCAGAATAGTTAGTTAGTTAGCAGGATGAAGCTCTGTTTATTCTGTGTGGGGGTGTCAGTGTTGGAGCACCCTATAGATGTCAGAGGGACATCAGCATCTCCTCTATCTCCAGCAGGGTTTAAACATTCCAAGCATGCATTGGGGGGGGGGGGGGGGGGGGGGGTATAAAGAGACATAGAGATGGAAAGAGTGACAGAGAGGTGGAGGAGGGGAGGGGAGGGGAGGGTGAGGGGAGGGGAGGGGGGGGGGGTGCTCTCGGGTTCCCTGCTCTGACATTGTGAGTGTCAGACTCCAATCACTTTAATCAGAGCGGGGATATGCATGATAAAACGGATAAGGGACTTTAATCAAAAAAAATTGCTGGTCTGGAAACGTGACACACTCCGACAAGCACGCCTCTTCGAAACCCCCCACATCTCCCCCCCAGTGTCACCGCCGCCACCCCGGTCTGGGCTCCATGAATATGCAGGGGCCAACACAGAGTGCGGCACCACATTAAAATGGACCTTTGTGTGTTCAGTTGGAGAGGAAATAAAAAACACAACAACCAAACATGTACCTACTCCTGACACCCCCCCCCCCACACACGTTGCGCACACACACACACACACACACACACACACACCCACACACACACACACACACACACACACACACACACACACACACACACACACACACACACACACACACACACCACACACACACACACACACACACACACACACACACAGCCCCTAAATGATCACAGCATGAACATAATTGTCCAAACAAAATAGACTTTGAACTGCTCAGAGAAGGAAGGGCAGGGGGTAGTCTGGGCTTATTTCTACCTTTAGGATTTATTTTTGTATTTAACGTATATATTTATACTTTTTTTAAAAAGTATAATTGTTTTGTTTTTTTGTAAACCTTTTTTTGTTATATTTGTTCCCATTATGACTGTATGTTGGTATTCCTGTCATGTCTTTTCTTTTCTTTTTTCTAATCTATTTTTCAATTTGTTTACTTATTTCTTAATCTTTTTTTAGATGTTCTGTATGTGTTCTATGTTGGAAAAAAGAGAAGCATGATATCCACCCCACAGAAATCTGTACTATGGCTGTATATATGTATGCTTCTTAATACAACTATTTGAAACAAAATATAGACTCTGAAAACAGGATAGTCCACGTGCTCCCGCTCACTCCACAGGATGGATTTGAGCAGCAGCTGCGCTCCTCCACGCATTTCCTCTTTATCACGTGTTAATGGGATTCATGTTCACAGTCATAGGTTCATGTTACGCTGCTACTGTATGCTCCGCTGCTGCTTAATGATAAATTACACATGTGGGAATTGACATGCAGACATGTGCCCTGACAAGAAATATAAATACCCTCATTTGGATAAGTTCATATATTCAAATGGCGCCACTGCCGACACTGGAGACACGGTACACACATACAGGAGCACATAAAGGAAACACACACAGGATGGTGTGTGTATAGTGTCACTACACGAATCATAAGATATACATAATTAGCTGCACCAAATACACCAGTGAACTGATATGTGTCATTTAGTTTTCAGATAATTAATGGATTAAGAATATTGTTGTGTTTTATAACTTAGGTTTGTTTTGTAAAGGATATAACATCCCAATATGGCTTATCATGTAAACTAATGATGTAAACTGTTAAATAAGGATAGTGTAAACTCTGTGTAGAGACCTTTTCCATCATTTTCCCTCAATGCTTCTGACTGTCCTCCTCTGTTTGGGATTTTAAGCTCCAAGCACATAGGTTATGAAGATGTAAATCTTTGAAAGCAAATATATAATAAAAACACAATCATTACCAAGCCTTAACAAATGTGACTTAAACAGGAGGAATTGTATGTTTGAATGCATTTCTCTAGGATTATTTTCATTGGCGGATGAATCCACATTTAGTGCTCTGATAAGTATTCGTGGCAGCAGAGTGGTGTATTGAGTGAAATACACTACAGTTTGTGTTAATGGTTATGAATGAACAAGTCACCAATGCAGCTGTGTGGCTCTTGATGTGTTTTTAATATTTTGGACAACAGTGCAGTACAATACTATCCTGCCATTTAAAGGGCATATTAAAGGTCCCATGTCATGCTTTTCTGGTTATAACCCGTCCCCTTGTGTGTTATGTAGCTTTGTCTGCATGTAAACGGTCTGCAGAGTCACAAACCCTCAAAGTACACCCTGTAGCGAGTAAAACTCTAACACAGAAAAGACCTGTCTATGCTGCCCCAGAACGCCTCGTTGGACATTTCTCCTTTTCCATTTTTTTCTTCCTGGTCACAGTGACGTAACGCTGCGGAGCTCCGCACACACACACACTCACTCAGCCTTATCTTTTCTCAGCCGCGGTGCTCCGCGGAGCTTCGCACACACACACACTCACTCACTCACTCACTCACTCACTCACTCACTCACTCAACTTCTTTTCTCAGCCGCAGTACACACACACACACACACACACACACTCAGGTTGTGAGTGTATGTGTGTACTTGCCAACCTGGAGACCTCAGAAATGGGGAGCATTTCTAAACCACCGCCGCGGGGGGGGGTGCTAGTGGTTCGCCGGAGCTGTTAGATTAACATTAACATGCTTATTGTAGTTGTAAGTGCACTGCCTTGCGGCCTGAAAGGAGTGAGCAGAGGGTCGAGTTGTCGATTCTTGTTCTGTTTTCTGTGACTATCTTCCTCACCATGCTGAACACCCTCTCAGACTTTCAGTTGCGCGCGCTACTAAAGAGACGCGCTACCATGGAAACCAAACAATGGTGTAGCTGTATTCAGTGGCGGCGCCAGAGCATTTTTGTTGGGTAATCTATGGTAGGGCTAACCCATACAGTGGTGGTGCTCAAGTCAGTATTTGCAATGTAATTACATACACGCTATATCGCCCCCCTTGACAGTGAAACGCCACGTATGAGGTTTAGATTATTTCCCTGTCTCAATCAAAATTGAACTGTATGAAATAAAACGGCACATTTGTCTTGTAGTAAATAAAAAGGGATCACTGTGAACGTGACGTATGATAGTACACGTTGAAGATCCAATGGGGATACTGAATGGCGGTTTCGATTGATCTCAATCAATAAGGCATGACGCAGATCCAACGTTGCGTTGCTCTGATTGGCTGTAGGTCTATTCAAATTGCATTCGGAGGCATTTTGATCTGACCGCGGCCGCGCTGATATTATAACGCCAGAGAATTTCCACACCTTTAGTGTATAAAACTCCCCCACTACTTAGACTATTCCTTGCACCCCTCTTATAGCATAAGCCCGAATGGTCTCAACCATATTGCATCAGTAACGTGCACTTGTTACAGCAGGATCAGTTTGTGTGCTGTGGAGACGACCCGTATATTTTCGCAATCGGTGTTCTCAACATTTAGCATTTCGCTTATTATTTAATTGAATTTGCATCACTTTTCATGGTGGGGCTAAGGTGGGGCTAAGCCATTTCTTGGTATGGCTGTAGCCTACCCCAGCCATACCCTGGCGCCGCCACTGGCTGTATTAAAGTCCGAGTGGAAACAGTTCTGAGTAAATCTGATTTTGTCAGAAATCGGGAGAAATGTGGATCCGGGAGGAAACCGGGAGAGGGCAATGAAATCGGGAGTCTCCTGCGAAAATCGGGAGGCTTGGCAAGTATGGTGCTAAGGCTGAGCTCCGCGGTGTTTCGCTGTCTCGCAGACCCCACGCAGCAACCAGGAAACGACACCAGTAATCCAGCTCACACTGTCCGCTCCTCGAGCCTCAAAGGGCGGAGCAGCGAGCCCTGCAACCCCGCCAACACGGCACCCAGACCCCACGTAGCAACCAGGAGACGAGCCCCACAGGGCGGAGCAGCGAGCCCCGCAACGTCCCGCCAACACGGCACCCAGACCCCACGCAGCATTCTCATCTGTTTGTCATTACTGGTGTCATTTTCTGGTTGCTAACAAACGCCATTGTAACCCCTAGATTCCACCGGGTCCGTCTGCGTCGCGTTACGGCTGCGCCGCGGTTTTGGTCCGGCCTCCTCCGGCGTCATACCCTACCAGGCGCTTTTCAGAAGCATTTCAGAAGCGGAACGTCTTGCCTGCCGGCTCGCAGTTTTTGTTGATTTGGGCATATTTCCTGGACAGGCTACTTTGTACAGACAAAGTTAATAATAACTGTAATATTCCAGTTATAAACGACATGAATCAAAGATGTGTTGCTGTATTTTAGTGGTAAAAAAATGCATTCATCATCATAATTATTCTATATATATAATTTACACAGTGCCTGTAAACCGGAGGAGAACGCTGGCATTTCTCCTCCTACTTGAAAGACTACGGAGGGATAGGGTCTGCAAAATTAGTGTATTTTGGGGATGGGCCGGATGCTCTGACCGGTCCACTTCCTGCCCGGCGCCTCTGCAACGCCTCGCGTCGCGTCGAAAAATAGACTTGAATCCTATTTTGAGCGGAGCCCAGCGCCGAGACGCTTCTGGGACGCTTCCGAGCCGTAACGCGGCGCGTCTGGTGGAATAGCACCCATTGACTAGAGTGGCCGCGATCTCTGCGAACGCTGCGGCGCAGCCGTAACACGGCCGTAACGTGACGCAGACGGACCCGGTGGAATCTAGGGGTAACACACAATCACTGATGTTCCGCTGTAACGGTGGTGGACTCATCAGAACAGAGTGGGCGAGCTGATCAATCAGAGCACAGTAGGGAGGGGGGGGGGGGCAGGGGCTCCAACAAGCCGTTTAGGACAGAGAGTGAATACACATACTATACATTTTGCAATGTATTGAAGTGAACATTAACTACGACCCCAAAGGAAACCGTGTCTGTGCGGCAGGGCTGAAGCTGAAGCAGGTGTGTGTTTGATTTGTTGTGCGTGAATAACCTTTTTCCGATTAAAAATGATCAAAACATTAATCCACCATGAACATAATTATTCATTCAAAATAATAAAGTATTTTCAATATTTACATTAGTATATCATATAATATTGTATTGTTTATTTATTTATTATTTCGAATCATATATATAAAATGAATGTGTTCATCACAGCTGGTAAAGGTGGAGCTTATTTTAATTACTTTGTATACTGTTGCTGGTTATCTTATACATCTGGATAACCTAAAGTATAAACCTAAATACGTCTCAATATTTGTTCATTAGTTAATTTCCATGGTGTATAAGCTAATAATCTGAATCTCTAAAGTAACTATTTGCTGTCAATAGTGAAGTAAAAAGTATAATACTGGCCATTAAAATGTAGTGGATTTGAAGTACAAAGTATAGCATAAAATGTAAAAACAGAGGTAAAGTACCTAAAAAGTGTTCTTAAGTACAGTACTTGAGTAAATGTACTTCACTACATTCCATCACTGCTTTCTCATTATTTAAAATCCATAAACAGCCTTCAGCAGTCCGCTGTGGATGACGCTCACACAGTATGAGGCTTCACTCTGTGTTCACGTTCTAAGCAGCCTGTGTGCTGAGTGTCTGACAGCAGACCCGCTGAACGCTCCTCTTTCGGTCGTCCAGCTTCAGCCTGGTCGAGGACAAATGCTGAGTGACGGCCCCTCGGACCCCCGCTCACTCCTCCCCACATCACAGCTAATGAAGTGTGTTCAAGTGCCACGCAAAGACTAGTAAGAGAGAGGGATAGTGTTTGTCTGTGTGGGGGCCGGAGGTGGGGGTGGTGTTGTCGGGAGGGCACATCACAGTATAATTGCTTCCTGAGCTATGCTAATTAATTAGCACATACATGCATTTCCAAGCAGGGTCATACATGCTGAGCCAGATGGTCTAAAAAAAACATGTATGTGCGTTGAGATACATTACACTCAGCAGAGGGTGTAAAAAACACTGTACCACAATGCCTTTATAAACTGTATACACTTTGATTGATGCTCTACACTGCTGTGCTCAGGGCTGCCACTTGTGGCAAGAATATGTATTGAATATGAATTTTATTTACATTTTATTTATATTTCCACATGATTGCCTACAGTCTGGAATGGCCATGTTTATAACTTATAAGAGTTGTGTTAAATGTTTTTTTGGCAGACATTTGAATTATCATCCCCTTAAAGAATATATGGCGGTTGTGTAAGTCAAAGTCAAAGTCAAAGTCAGCTTTATTGTCAAGAATTCTACATGTTGTACATCCAGAAATCTCGAAATATCGTTTCCCGCAGTCCTACAGTGTGACATATATACATCAAACAAAAAACAAAAATGGCCTAGATAAACATGGTATACATTAAACAAAACAAAGGGCCTAGATAACTGGGGTATACAGTTTAAAATGTTAATAATATAATTTAAGTGTTCAAAGTACAGTTTCAGTGCAGTAGCATGGGAGATGGGCAGAAAAGTGAGTTAGGGGGTTAGAGTCCAGGACCATTTGGGGCAGGGGAGAAAGGTCGGAGGCAGAGTGGAGAGTTCAGGGGAGAGATGTCAGAGAGGGGGAGAGAGGGAGGGAGGGGAGAGAGTTCAGTATCCTGACCGCCTGGTGGAGGAAGCTGTTGCCCAGCCTGGAGGTGCGCGAGCTGAGGAACCTTCTTCCTGAAGGCAGGAGGCTGCAGAGGCTGTTGGAGGGGTGGGTGGAGTCACCCACAATGCTGAGTGCTTTGCGGGTGAGGCGGGTGTTATATATGTCCTGTAGTGATGGGAGTGAGGCACAGATGAACCTCTGGGCAGAGTTCACTATGCGCTGCAGGCTCTTGCGGTCGGCGGCGGTGCAGCTTCCGAACCACAGCGTGATGCAGCTGCTGAGGATGCTCTCGGTGGCGCCTCGGTAGAAGGACAGCATGATGGGGGGTGATGCTCCGGCTCGCTTGAGCTTCCGGATGAAGTACAGGCGCAAACAGTTGCCTATTTACACATCCATATGCTTCTCTACCTCTTCCAGAGAGAAATGTCTGTCTCTCCAGCTGCTAAAGGTTTTTTTATATTCACCAGTCGCTAACTTGTTTTCTGTGTTGTTGCTGAGCAGGGCTTGTCCAGTGGGGTTTAGGGGCTATTGCCCATTGTTGCTGAGCAGGGCGTGTCCAGTGGGTTTTAGGGGCTATTGCCCATTGTTGCTGAGCAGGGCGTGTCCAGTGGGGTTTAGGGGCTATTGCCCATTGTTGCTGAGCAGGGCGTGTCCAGTGGGTTTTAGGTGTCATTGCCCATTGTTTGGATGAGCCGGGAGTTGTCACTGCCAAGGCGACTCTACATTTAGCTTTACCGGCTCTTCAGAAATCTATGGGAGACATTACAGAGACTATGTATACAGTCTACTGCTTCATAAGGAAATAAGGTTTAACCAAACTGTACAATTCTGCTCTGTAAAATCTAAATAATGAGCTGTAAGACATTATGAAGCTCTATAAACTTAAGTTGAATTTACTTAACTTAACTTTACATATTACACTTTGGCATTAAGCTTATGTTTCTATAAAGAAATATGATTATTGCAGCTTTAATTGCCATAAGAAGCTGAGGGCATTTTGAAGAAATGCAGAAAGTAGCATACATTTCCTCTGGTTATTGTGTCGTGCACAGCATGGCAATGTGTGGCTCAGTTTGCAACCATGTTTTAGTTGTTGGTACTGATTCACTCGGTATTCTAAATAATCTTTACTGTGCAAGCTTCAGTCTTTGCTTGCAGGTTTGAGTGTCTGTAGATCAGTGTATCTGTCTGTGACCTCATAGTGATTCAATATTATAAAGTGTCTCCTGTTAATTTGTATCTGGAAGAAACACAGCTCACGTTGTTCTCTCCTCACTCAGAGTCTTTGTGCCTATCATCCCAGTGACCGGCTCACCTTCCAGAACAAATCCCTCTCATTCTGAGGATGATCATTTGGAGGGCAAGGAGCTTGTTAGCCTAATGATTAAGTTTAACCAGCCCTTAAAGAATATATGGACGCGCTTCAGCTGAGCAGAACACTGTAATAGTTGGGAGATGAGACAGAGGAAGGGGGAGGGGGGGGGGGTTCTGAGAGGTAAAACTATGCCATGACGTGAAGAGGTAAAGGGGGACAAATATGGTGTTTTTGCCTCAGTCCATTATTTATTTTCCTTTTAGCTCTAAATAAAATGGAAGCACATCAACTCCTGTGCTTTCTTCACCAACGGCCCCTGGTAGAGTAGCTCACAACACAGACTGTTGAAACCTTGTGCCACCTGAGTATCCTCCAGTTTGTCCTTCATCAGTCCTGGATAGTACATACAATGGAGAAGTTGAAGAACATAATATGCACCAAACTATTAACACCTTTCTTTACCTGAGTCACCTTACAACAACTTCTCAAACTGTCGTGGATCCGATGTAACACTCACAACATTAAAGAGTACAAAGAGACAAAGACAAAGAGGAATCAATCAAAAACAGACACAGAGATGGTTGAAGTCAAATATGATATCGCTGTACTATAAGAGACACATTACCTTGCACCAAAGCAGTCAATAGTGTAATGCCCCTCCATACTAAGATCATCTTACAGCTTATATACACCTCAAACTGCATGCGTAGTTGAACTCTTCCTGACCTCTGTCCCCTCGGTCTTTAAATACTTCTAGGTTCCATGACCCTTTTCTGCTGATACCACACATGCCAATGTAGACAACTGTTGCCCATGGTGATGGATCGGCCTCTATTTAGAAAACTAAAGGAATAACCCACTAGCATGGCTTAAAGCACATGATTATATAAAACAGATTATACACAACAATAAAAACACAATCAAATGACAAAAACACAGGCTGCAACTATCATGTCGCCATCCTACTTGTCCAACCTAACCCTGACCGATTTACTACTCTCATCCATCATAAATATTGTGTTTGACATTTGATTGCTTCAAGCCCTTATGATGTCCTCCACAGTAGACATTTGAACATAGAAAACTGCTGATCTCCACTTTCATTGAAGTTTGAGGTTGAGTCCACTTTGTAGCACCTATGGTGTTCCCGGTCAAAAATGACTGCCATAGGAAATGAATGGGTAACCCTACATTATGTTCATCCATCAGAGACTACACAACTCAAACTATATGTTCATTTTGTAATACATTTTCAGTGTGTGTTCTTCGTATATTCACTGCACTTATTCATGTAAACCAGCCGTAAATACAATTTGGTGATAATTCATGGTTTTTGTGTTTATTTAAGAGCAGTTCAAACAGACCAGTCAGATTAGACAGAGAACACCAAAGTAAGGGGGGAGAAACAAACTAGACAGGAGGCTTAAATCTAATATCTAGATGTATGAGTATGGTGAGTTGTGTCATTCATGTGTTATGATACCTATTGTTTCAGCGCTGCCCCCAGCTGGGTATTGACTCTGGTGGGTGGTTAGGCCAGATATCATCTTCTCTCCTGTAGTTTGAGACACACTGTCCAAAGTCATCTGGAGTTCCTTCTCCCCCCCAGGCTGCGCGCTGAGCCTCTGTTTGACTGGAGATCTGTGCTGTTTATTCTATTCAAGATGATAAGATAATAAAATTGGTGTTTGGCAAAGGTCTTTGCATTATCATTTCACTTTAGCGTTGTTATCTCTGGAGATGTATGAAGAGAAGATATGAGGTGAGTCGTGTTACCCTTTCCATTTGACACACCATTAAAATGAATGAGCAAAGGTTAGGCGGGGGTGCTTGGTATGACAAATACATATATTTATGGAACAGAGGAAGTATATACTATTGATGTTATCTTAGTATTTAGCCAATGGTTATGTTTGTTGTTAAATGAGTCCTTTAATTTGAAATTGGTTCCTCTGACAGCATGTGAGATAAGAGAGAAGACAAGATTATCAATTAATGGGCTGTGATGTCATGTGATGATTATGGGAGTGTTCAACTACATTTGTGAAGTATATAGTGTGTCCTGCTTCACAATCTTCAGTTAGTATTGTCAACAACAGGGAAGCTCTACACTATTACTATCATATTTGGGGAAAGAAAAGAGAAAATGAATGTTTTCAGATGGCCAAATAAACCTGATATTTTCTCTAAGGTGGCCTATGGAGAGAGCAGTAAGCAGTCTCTGGCTGGTTAATAGAATATGTCTGTCTTAAAATACAGAACAGTCTACAACAAGTTTGATTCTCTATAGTTACTTTGTTCAGCAATGTACTGTTCCAGTAAGCATGTATGCATATTGACGTTATTGAACAGAGTATACATGGACCTTGTTGGGCACATGTGGAATAATAAGCCGAGGGTAAACTTGTACTATTTCTCTTTTCTCTTGAGATTGTTTCTGTTTCAGCCAATGAACAAGTCAAGACAAACTCTGTTTTGCCCCATTTCATGTGAAGGACAAACAACAGAAATGGTTAGAACCTGACAGGTACATAGAAGCTACTGTTGTTTGCCGAAGTCTGCTGTTCTGAAAATGAAAACTCAAAACAAGTTTTTTTAGAAACTGAAGAGAAATGCAACTTTTCCATCTACATTCACAACCACCCACACACACACACACACACACACACACACACACACACACACACACACACACACACACACACACACACACACACACACACACACACACACACACACACACACACACACACACACACACACACACACACACACACACACTCTTTCTCCTCCTCGTTGACTGTTAAGTGATACACTAGTGTCTCTGCTTCTGAAGGGTAAGACGGAGGACGTGGTGAACATTTGGCGGCTCACACAGACTCTTTGAAGCCGGTGATGTTATGCAGAGTCAAACCTGTTGAAGAAAACACAACTCCTATTCCACCCCCCCCCCCCCTGCTTCTTCTGCGTATTGTAATCAAAGTCTCTGTGATTCTTCTTCTTCTGCCAATTATGAGAGCAGGAGCAGTGAGTATTCTATCACCGGCTGGCAGACAACTTCCAGCCACACTGCGGCGATGGCCGGGGACACGGCACGCACATTACAATTAACCACTAATCCTTAACAGACGAGTTCAAGATGGCAATATAATTTGCCCTCAACTGTTTCTCTTCCTTTCCTCAAAATCTTTTTCAATTTCCCTCCCTGCAATCCCAGGTGCCAGAGCAACTTTGAAAGAGTGAAGATATCAATAATTTATTGGCAGTGAGCATTCATTTAATAGGGGCAATAATATTATTTTTTCATACATTTGGCAAGAAACGTTTTTGAAGGACTTAAGGCGTTTTTATCCACTCCGGAGATTAGTAGGAAAAATAATGAATTTGAGAGCAGAAGAGGGAAAAGGCATTAACAAGAACTTGAGGGAGATAACTTGAGCAGCAGATAAAAGGCCCCTGAGAACGCAGACTTTAATGTGTCATTATTTGGAAGGAAAGCACTCGGCTTCTGAACGGGAAGCAACTTGTTCTGTTAGTTCTCTGCCACCTTTAAACACCGAGTGAAGGGTATGATATGCACAGCACTGTTTGAACACATGAATCACTTTGAATACAGGAACTACTGTAGCATTCTTTATGGTTTGCAGAAAGCTTGAACGCTCCTCTGCTGTGCAGAAGCTACAGGAATGTAAATCCTCCTGTCCAGTTGTTTTGATGACCATAGAGTGCCACAGTGACGCGTCCTAAAACCCGGAAGTAAACTCCTTCCAAGGTTCAAGGTTCTTTATTGTCAATCTGACATAGCTACAGAGTAATTATGTAGTTGAACATCTTATGTCACAGGCTTCTCCAACAATGCAACATAATAACAATAAGAGCAAGAGCAATACAAAAAGAAAAATAGTTATAAAATAAAGTGATGATGTGGAATAGTGCAGTACGAGTCTATATACAAGTTATTGGAATGATATATATATATTAGGTATTAGATACATATTATTGAGTAGCTGAAGAATGTTTTGAAGTTGTTTCAACAGTTCAATTTTTTAACAGTCTCACTGCCCGCGGGAAGCAACTGTCTCCGAATCTTCTTATCCTTGCCAGGATGCTGCGGTAACATCTGCCAGACGGCAACAGAAAGAACAGTTTGTGGCTGGGGTGATGGGGGTCTTTGATAATCCGTAGTGATTTCTTCCTGAGCCGCTGGGAGTAAAGGTCCTCCATGGATGGCAGCTCCGTCCTGGTGATGTGCTGTGCAGTTTTCACCACCCTCTGTAAAGCCTTACGATTGAGGTCGGTGCAGCTGCCGTACCAGGCCGTGATGCAGCAAGTGAGGATACTCTCTATCGTGCACCTGTAGAAGTTGCAGAGTATCCTGGAATCCATGTTGAACCTCCTCAGCCTGCGGAGGAAGAAGAGCCGCTGTCGAGCTTTTTTGGTGATGGTGGTGGTGTGAAGAGTCCATGTCAGGTCCTCAGTGATGTGGACCCCAAGGAACCTGAAGCTGCTGACCCTCTCCACCGTAGTCCCATTGATGGCGATGGGGGCGTGTCCCTCTCCCTGCTGCTTCCTGTAATCCACAATCAGCTCCTTTGTTTTGCTGATGTTGAGATGGAGGTTGTTCTCCTGGCACCAAGATGTCAGGTTTTCGACCTCCTCTCTGTACGCCGTCTCATCGTCGTCTGTGATCTGGCCGATGACGGTCGTGTCATCAGCAAACTTCACGATGGTGTTGGAGCTGTGTATGGCCACGCAGTTGTGAGTGAACAGGGAGTAGAGGAGAGGGCTGAGCACGCAGCCTTGAGGGGCTCCGGTGTTGAGGATCAGGGTGGAGGATGTGATGTTTCCCACCCGCACTGCCTGGGGTCTGCCCGTCAGGAAGTTCAGGATCCAGTCACAGAGGGCGCTGTTGAGCCCGAAGTCTCTGAGCTTGATGGCCAGCTTGGAGGGCACAATGGTATTGAATGCTGAACTGTAGTCAATGAACAGCATTCTCACATATGTATTCCTGTTCTTCGGGTCCAGGTGTGAGAGGGCAGTGTGGAGGGTGAGGGCTATGGCGTCGTCTGTGGACCTGTTTGCTCTGTAGGCAAACTGCAGGGGGTCCAGAGAGTCAGGGAGGGAGGAGGTGATGAATGATTTGACTAACCGCTCAAAGCACTTCATTATGATGGAGGTGAGTGCTACTGGGCGGTAGTCGTTGGGGCAGGTGATTATTGTCTTTTTCGGGACAGGAACGATCGTGGAGTGTTTGAAGCATTCCGGTTCCTTCGTCAAAAACGCAATGCAATTTCTCCATAGGATTTTGGAAAATAGCTGGAAATAAGGTCTGTGGTTGAGACACATTTAAGAGACGGATCACGTTTTGTTCAGCCGGATAATATCCACATGTCTACCCTACTTTTATAATTTTCGAATCATAAATCTAGTCGCCAGAAGCAAAATGCTAACGTTATGCTATAAACGAACTACAGTCGCTGCTTCAACGTCACGCCAACTTAAGATCCATATTCAAACATACAGATTCTAAATGGTACAAGTTGAAGCATTTGTTTGAACAGTTTGCAGGAGGCAGGTACTTGCTTTCAAGCAGAACAGGGCTAACTAACTTAGCGGGAGTGTTTACGTGTTCGGTGTAATGACGTAAAACGGCCTGGACAACTTCTGTAGTCCTATTCAGCCACATGTTAACAACCATGGTTTTTCAGACACATAAACTCTTCAAAAATCACCAGCGGGGTCACTGCTGATGTATTTAATGTCGTAGAACAAAACGTGATCTGTCTCTTCAATGTGTGTCAAACACAGACCTTATTTCCAGCTATTTTCCAAAATCCTATGGAGAAATCCCATTGCTTTTTTGTCGAAGGAACCGGAAGTGGTAAAATGCTAACTTACTTCCAGGTTTTAGGAACTGTGGCACTCTATTATTGTGTCGCCTGGCTGATAATGTCTATCTGTGTTTAACACTGCTAAGACTGTTAGGAAGAGTGCCCAAAACAAGACATCACGGTCATATTTGTGGCTCAATGTATTACTGGAGACAAAACATCTCTAAGGGTCAACAGGCTACAATGGTCTTTACCCTTTTCTAACACTAAACCAACTCTTCCATTGGACCCCAAGGAAACGTCTCCTTCCATCCAGAGGTATAGTCTCAGTGCTCTCAACATATAGGATGAGGTGAAAAGATTCATTAAGCGTGTCACTTTAATATGGAATTCACAATTTCTCCACCATTAGTTACTTTAGATCACGGTCCAAATATTTGGGTTCTTCTTTTTTACCAGATGAAGAGGATTTCCTTAACTTAGCAAAAAATGGTCCTTCTCTTGTTAAAAATACATTATTTTGTTCACTTTGGAGAAGTCATATTCTGGCTTCCTGTGAAACAACATATTTGTTCACATTGGCAGAATTTGTGTTCAATGATGGCTTTGACGTTGCATCTCTCAAGAAAGAAAGAAATGTAATTACTAATGTGGAAAATTACTGCAGCTGTCCAAATAGTTAGTAAAGTCATGTAGAAGTAACTAGAAATAGTCAAAACCAGTCAAATTCTACAATTTATGAGAAGCTTTAACATCTGTTCTCCGTTTCTAGCAACCATGTTAGAAGACATGTTCAAGTCAATAATTTAAGTATTGCATACTGTGAACGATTTAACAGAAATAATAATTACAATAACACAAATAAACAATAATGACTCAAATAACAGCTGATTAAGACAAGCATTATCACTATTTCCTCAAAAGAACACAAGTTGGATAGTTGTAACATACATTTTTCCTATAAAGATCAAAATCAGTTTCAAATGGTGTGAAAACATTTCACAAAGCAGACTCTGACTTGGGTTCTATTTAGAGATTCAAGATTCAGATGCCCCAGATATGTGTGAGACTCGGCATTGTACCCAACATACCAGAAGGCACCTGTGGACTCGCCGACCAGCGGCCATGCGAGCTTCGAAGCCCGTCCGCTGACCCGTTCCAAACTCACCCCTTGAACCGAGGCTTGGCGCAGGGGATAGGGGGGGGGGGGGCAGAGCTAGCAGGCCTGGCGCCGGCTCCAGTGCCCAGACTCGGGCAGGCAGGCGTGGGTGAACACGTCAGGTTGATTAATGTGAGGCCTGGCCCCACAGCCGACCCCGGGCTGGACTCCACCTGTCCGCCGTCCAACCAGCCTCCGCCCCCCCCACATCTCTTCCTCTTGGACTCGCCAAATGCTGAAGGAAGCGAGGGATGAAGTGAGGGCTAGGAGGAGGAGGGATGAAGGGTGAGAGGTGAAGTCTGCGGCTCCAGGTCATTGATCATTATTGGGCCGTGAGTTGTTGTGGAGGAGAGGCAGGGGTGATGTGGCCAGCCATGATGACATGCTGGCCAGCAGCCGGGGGGGTTAGGAGCGGGAACCAAGAGCTGGCTGAAGGGGATACTATCAAGACTCTCATAGCAGGTCCTCTAAGTATATACAAGTTCCAGCCTAATCCAGAAATATTCTATGTTTTAATTTATTTAAGTAGTTGTTCCAATCCTTCACTTCCTTACTTTCCTATCAATAATTTCAATGTCGTAATTTTACCTGAACTTTGGCAGCATAGCTTAAAAGAGGTCACATGGGGCAAAAAAATACAAGCGGTCTCAATCTGACACAATATTTATCTGGACATGGAAACAAGCTGTGAACTGATGTCACAGGGTCAACCTTTCTTATCACCTCCGGTTCACTATAAGACCATGCAATTATCGTGCACTCCGCTCTGCATCAGCCAAACGGCTCGCTGCACCAGCACTGCGAGGGGGACCCAAGTTCCCATCTGCAAAAACACGTGGGTTTGCTATCCTGGCTCCAAAATGGTGGAATGAGCTCCCCATTGAAATCAGGACAGCAGAAAGCTTACACATCTTCAGGCGCAGACTGAAAACTCATCTCTTTCGACTCCGCTTCGAGTGATAGAAGCACTAACAAAGAATTGCTAACAAAGCACTTATATACTAACTAAGGACTGGCTTATCTAAAGCACTTGAAATGTTTTGGCTCTATGAAACCTGATGTACTTATATGATTCTGTTTTCTTCAAGTTTGTATCTTCTTGGTCGAATGCACTTATTGTAAGTCTCTTTGGATAAAAGCGTCAGCTAAATGTAATGTAATGTAATGTAATCATACATGTTAGGATCTCACAATCATTAGTGAATTGGCCTCTAACATGGCGACACACACAGGTGAGTTCAGGATGCCCAGGCAAACCTTTTTGATTGGTTGGTATTAGATATTGTTTGTTTTTTATTATTTCACCAACAAATTATTATTGGAATATGAAAGCTGGTATGAATCAATTTAATGAAATCAGATGTCCTAAGTCACGTGCTGCATACTTTATTAGACTACAGTATATTATGAGACGTACTATAAATGTATGTAATAGTTATATTTCATTTACTAAAACCTATTTAAATAATGAGAAATACCCCTCTAAAATAGGCAATTTAACGCTTTGAGCAAATACTTCTTCTTCATCATGGTTTTACGAATGTTTATAGTTATGTTAAAATGAATTATCATTAACATATGTTAATGAGCAGACTCATAAAAGAACTCACTAGCAACTCTTTGGTCAGGCGCAATGCAATCCTTCCTGATGGTGAGTGATGGTGTCACTAACTCAAACTCTTTCTCTCTGTTTTCACTTTCTCCTCTTCACTTTCTCTGGAAGTTTATCCAATTAGGTGAGGATGGCAAGGGGCAGTCCATGCAGTTTGTCCCTGGGGGGCCGGAACTCCGCCCTGCCAGCGGGGGGTGTGATTGGTTCTCTGGGCGTTCCAGGTGCGTGCCCAAGTGGAAAGAGGAGAAATGGAGCGGATCGTTTGCCATCAATACCCAATTATATACCTAGAGGGGGGGCCGGGGCTCTCAGTGAGGGCCCAGCCTGGGGGGGGGGCTTTCTCTGCTTTAGGTTTGATGATAAATTGTTTTGCTGAGAGATTATGGCCATTGCAATTATGTCCAATGACAGTGAGCCACAAAATGATTATAAGAGTCAAGCTGTGAAGTCCTCATTGAACCTCCACTCAATGTATAGTCTGTGATTGAAACACATTCACATGGTGATTTCACTAAACACCGTTGCAATGTGTAGCTGAATCTAGAATTTGATAAGGAGTATTTTAAAGGGTCATATGTATACAGTTTATTTACATTCTCTTTTATATTGCAGTACATTGAGACAACTAAGGGAAACCCCCATGAAACCATATTTAAATATGCAACAATGCACACACTTGTTTGTTTCAGGAGTGTTTAAACATCAATTCAAAGTCTTTGGGAGGGATATTACATTGTTGTCAAATATTGTGTGGTGATTGTTCACTTGAGAATTAAATCAATTATTCATTTATATAATAAATGCACATGGCTGATGTGAAAAAGAAAAAGACAGTTGATAAATATATTTTAATGAAACATAATCATTTGCCATTGCTCTCCTTTTTCTTAATCTGAAATAAATATATTTTTAGATTAGGAAAATATCATCATCCATATGATGTTTGTTTAATGAAATACACACATAGGATATGTTGTTTGTTTAATGAAATACACACACATAGGATATGTTGTTTGTTTAATGAAATACACACATAGGATATGTTGTTTGTTTAATGAAATACACACATATAGGATATGATGTTTGTTTAATGAAATACGATCTATTTTGTCAATTCAATGTTTCAAGATGACTTCTGATGACATAAAGTGGACGGCTGTCTAAGTGAACTCCCAGAAAAACTTGTGGTGCTGAACTTGTTGCTTCCAAGTGGCCAACAATGAAGGCATTTTTTGAGTCTTAGAATTATGTATAAAAAAGAGAAAAACAAGCTGTTGTTGATCTCTGAGGTGTTTTCATTAATTGTATTCAGTTTATTGTTCCTTGACAGCTTTATGAAAGAGGAAAAACTGAAAAGAGAAAATAAATGTCCTTTCTTGAAATCACTTGGTAGCTAGTTTATGAATCGCACCAGTTGAGCTATGCTGTTAGATTATTAGACACAAACAGAGCAAAGCATCAATCAGGTTCTCGCAGTGCAAACATGTTTTTATTCTTTATGACCTTTTCTGTGCACCTCTGTGATCTGCCACATACATTATTAAGTATAACATAAAGTGAGTACTGCAGGATGGTGAAGGTAAACTTCATCAGACGGCCTCCGGGCTTCCTGCACAATAATTAACTCTGAGATCTTTCCTCCAGTCTCTCTGATCCAGGTTGGTACTGACAACCTTCGCAGCCTGGCCCCCCCTCCCTGTGCCGTATACAGGTCACAGACGGCGGGCCGGCACCCTGAGGTGTCCTGTAAATGTGCCTGTGGAGTGATGGGCGGGCGTCCCTCGATGCCACATTCATTTGCACATCAAGAAGGCAGAGAAGGAAGCTTTGACCCAATTAACGCTGAGGAAAACAGATTGAATAAAATCAGCTGCCTTACTCCTGGACATCCAGCGCGACTGTGTGTGTGTGTGTGTGTGTGTGTGTGTGTGTGTGTGTGTGTGTGTGTGTGTGTGTGTGTGTGTGTGTGTGTGTGTGTGTGTGTGTGTGTGTGTGTGTGTGTGTGTGTGTGTGTGTGTGTGTGTGTGTGTGTGTGTGTGTGTGTGTGTGGATGCATGATGAGGTCGTGCAAGGGCCACAGGATGAAAGTAACACAGCTCTCAGCCAATCACAGAGGGCCTGGAGAGCAGAGGCTGCTGCCTGGCTCAGAGGCACTGTCGTCACTTGACGATCATGCTCTAGTCTAAGGCCAGTCTGTTTCTGTATATCTGTCATGGCTTTGGGATTATGTTGCCATTTCCCACCTTTATTTAGTGGGAATGCTGATACAGCTGATACCACATTCAACATCGCAGAAACTCTGTTCAAACATCAAAACGTTCAGCTCGGTCGGGAATCGCAGGCTATTACTTTTATCATTCATAACTTTCATAATTCCAGAGATACATCCCATAATACATCACATTTTTAACCATTGAAGTCAATGGAGAAAATCTTCAGACTTCAACAATCTTCATGCGACTTCAACTGCTAACTGTTCATTCATACTTTCACTCAGAAACCTCATTCCAACTTTAAAATGTTACACATCTTTCTGACATTATTCGTGTAACACAACTTTTAAATCTGATTCTTACTTTTAGAGATATTAAACATTGTTCAGACCTTGTTAAAGCGGTTTTCTTCAGATTTTAACATTAACTAGAGTGCGTGATGTCACAGCTAGAGTGGAGGAAATCTTGAAATTTGCCTTCATATATTTTTTTAAAACTGCCATAATTCCCAAACCCTACATTCCTGAGACATCATCTCTCATTCAGAACAATGCAAACCTTTGATCTCTACAGAGCTCGTTAGCTCAACTATAAACACCTGTGTAATGGGACACGATGATGTCATCCTTTTATGGAAGGAGTGGCGGCGGAGTGGGCCGCCAGAGAGTGCTACAGCTTCTTAGCTGCGGCTCCACAGCTGCTTGCATGTCCCCTAAAACACAGTTTTATGGGGAATGGAAGCTCAGCTGTGTACTGACAGAGTGGATGGATGGGACACTGAGACTGGGTTACGCACTCCAGTTCTGCAGCGTCCCTCCTCCATTCAGGGGTGTAAGAGAGGCAAATCTATCATCCCAGGGGAGATAGGTTAACTTTCAAACAGAAATTCAGGCCCTGTTGCAAAAACAGGCTGTGTCTGTCGTGCACTCTCAGGACAGAGAAAAGGGGCTTTTTCTCCATGTACTTCTTGGTTTCCAAGAAACCCATTCTGGATCTTCGCATCCTGAATCAGCACATTGTCTGCAAAAGGTTCCATATGTTAACCACAAAACAATTACTGGAACTATTGCAAATATGCACTTTTGTACGTCTTTTATACATGAATATGTGTCCCCGGTGTTCCAGGGAACTCACCAAGTGTCAGAAAACACAACCCTCTCTATTTTCCTCCATACCCAAATCTCTAAAAAAGGGTCTGCAACGGATCTGATAAAAACTGATCCAGATTTGAACACTGTCCTGACGTCAGGACAGTGGCGCTACGGCTATTGGGCCAACTCTCCACCTATCAGGAGGAGACAGCCACAGCCATTGCCGTTCGAAAGCGCTGGAGACGCTGTAGTACATATGCCAGGCCTGTAGGTGGTGCTGTTCTCACAGAATCAGCCCTTGCAAAAACAGAGCTAAAAAAGTGCAAATTGAGCTAAATCAGGCATGGCTAAAATGCATGATCTGTTTGGTATTTTGAAAAAAAAAAAGTATAAATATGCCTTATATAGGTATGGTCCTACACTATATTATTCAAATATAGCATGATAGGTCCACTTTAAATATAACATGATAGGTCCACTTTAAGATCCAGACGTCCGTGACTAAAATCCTTCATCCGGTTAAATATAGTTAAAAAAATACCAATTGTATAGCATTAAAGTTCAAGAAAGGATGGTTTGCGAAAAAAAATAAGCTATTTTCTTCAATTCCTGTATGTTTTCATATTGCAATATATATCGCAGGGGGAAAAAAAATCGTAATGTCAGTTTTTTCCAATATCGTGCAGCCCTACAACAGACTACCGTTCGGCTATTCCCTATCCCCACGCACATTCAGCAAATGTGTGACCACAGCGCTTCGCGACCATGGCATGAGGGTTTTATTTGATCTCAGCGACCTCATAGTCATGGCCAGGTCCAGGGAAAGGGCAATGTTCCACACAGCCCAATTGATCCTACACCTGACCAAGTTGGGATTTGCGGTCAATTGGAAGAAGAGCAGTCCCATACCTCACCAGCAGGTGGAGTATCTGGGGATGTTGCTCGATGCAGGCAGACTACGTGCCACCCTGTCAGAGAGCAGACAGTCATCCCTGCTTCAGGCAATGTGCAGACTGCAACAGGGGGCAACAGTGACTGCTTTGACCTTCATGCAGACTCTGGGTCTCATGGCGGCTGCTCACCTCGTGGTACTGTGGGGGTTGCGTCGCCTGCAGAGGTGGTTTGGCGGCCTTCGTTTAGATCCCAAGAGGCACAAACGACGTCTGGTGACCATCCCCCCCTCAGTGGAGGGCAACCTCCGATACTGGGGGTCCCCAAAGCATCTGCGGAGGGGAACTCCACTGGGGCGGGTGACCACCTACATCACGGTATTCACAGATGCATCCGTGACAGGATGGGGGGGGACCTACCTAGAGAGAGTTATAGGTGGTGGCTGGCCTCTGACAGAAACTCGGCACATCAACCTTCTATAGCGACGGGCAGTAGTACTGGTCCTACAGCACTTCAAACCCTTACTAGCAAACATGTGCTGGTGAGGAGCGACAACCGCACCACAGTGGCTTACATCAACAGGCAGGACGGAGTCAGCTCCGCCGCCATGTTGAGCGCAGCGGAGAACCTGTGGTTGTGGGCCTCAGATAATGTTTTTATCTCTAAAGGCCCCCCACATTCCGGGACTGGAGAACAGGGGGGCCGGCCTCATGTCAAGAGGCGGGCCCCTGCCAGACGAATGGTGGTTCTCCCTGGCTCGGCAGGACAATCCACGCTTGGGGGTGGACACGTTTGCACACGAGCCATGGCCAAGATAGCTGCTCTACGCCTTTCCACCACAGGTGCAATAGGGGCGTTACCCACTCTGGGCCAACCTCTCCAGGCTTGGCTCCTGAGAGGGACAGGCTGAGAAGGGGTGGACTGTCTGACAATGTTATACAGAACATCCAGGCAGCAAGAGTGGGATCCACCACAGCCTGTTACAGGACGAAGTGTGGGGATTCCAATGTTGGTGCGAGGAAGGGAGTCTAAAGCCTCTGTCCGGTACATTGGGCTCTATTCTATCCTATTTACATGCTCTACACCTTTCCACCGCTGCATCTCATGCCCCACTCCTGGAGGTGAGACGATAACAGTTGTCGGTCATTCTGGTAGCCCCAGGTCGCCGCTCGGCGCCGTGGTACACAGAATTGACACAAATGATGGTGGGCCAGCCCTGCACAGTTCCTCAGTTCCGGGGGCGCTGTCTCAGGAAGCGGGTGCATTAGGGGCGTTACCCGCTCTGGGCCAACCTCTCCAGGCTTGGCTCCTGAGAGGGACAGGCTGAGAAGGGGTGGTCTGACAAAGTTATACAGACTATCCAGGCAGCAAGGGCGGGATCCACCACAGCCTGTTACAGGACGAAGTGGTTGGGATTCCTACATTTACTGGAACTGGTACAGCCGGGCGATTGGTTCACAAACCATCGACCTGAGGGACGCTTACTTTCATGTCGAAATTGCTAGAAAGCCAAAACACAGGAAGTATTGGCGTTTTGCCTTCCAGGAGATAGCCTACAAGTACGACAGACTACCGTTCGGCTACTCCCTGTCCCCACGCACGTTCAGGAAATGTGTGACCACAGCGCTTCAGCCGCTTCACGAACATGGCATGAGGGTTTTATTTTATCTCAACGACCTCGTAGTCATGGCCAGGTCCACGGAATGGGCAGATGTTCCACACAGCACAATTGATCTTACACCTAACCAAGTTGGGGGTTTGCGGTCAATTGGAAGAAGAGCAGTCCCATACCTCACCAGTAGGTGGGGTATCTGGGGATTTTGCTCAATGCAGCCCCCATCGAGTGCGAGGGGTACGCCCCCATCGAGAGCGAGGTGTACGCCCCATCGAGAAGGAGGGCAGGCTACGTGCCACTCTGTCAGAGGACAGACAGACAGACGTGGTGCGAGGAAGGGAGTCTAGAGCCTCTGTCCGGTACATTGGGCTCTATTCTATCCTAGCTATAGCTACTGGTGGACAAGGGGCTTGCTCATGCCACAGTCAAGGTGTATGCAGCAGCCATCTCGTCCTGTCATGAGGGATTTGGCGGCAGACCAGTCTTTAGCCAACCGCTTATGAAGCGTTTTTTGCAGGGGATCAGGAGACAGCGCCCAGTGGTGCATGTCTCCACCCCGCAATGGGAACTGCCATAAAAGAATGGTGCTCGAGGCTTTGGTTACAGAACCGTTGAGCCTCTGGAGCTCTCCTCCCTGTAGGCGCTATCATTGAGAGAGAGAGAAGCAAAAAGAAACAGCTTTGCTGCTTGCTTTGACTTCTGCCAAGAGAGTATGCGAACTGACCGCTCTATCGGTGCACCCGAGTTGCCTTCTGGTTTGTGGTGACCGAAGCAGGGTGACACTCAGACCGACGCTCAGACCGAACCCCTCCTCTGTTCCCAAGAACCTAAGGAGTTCTTCCAGGTCGAGGGGTTATACAGGCTTTAGTCGTCCACCTATGCACGGCAGCGTCTTGGTCTACGCCGGGCCCGTTCATAAGGTAAGTATCTCTTAGACATGTCTGGCTCCTTTTTCATCGTCGGTGCTTGCTGGGGCAACACAGGACTGGTGAAAGGAGGAGGGCTGTGGGTCATTAAGCCCTTACTTGTGGGTCAGTAAGCTGTATCTGACCCCCTTGGACATAATGCACTTACGTTGTCCCATGCTCCTGGGAAACGTGGTGCGCAGTAAGCCCCATACAGGGGCTGGAGGCAGGCGGGGAGAGCCTTCCCCACTAGGGTCCGTGCACACACTACACAAGGTAAGCGTGTGAGTGTGGAGGACATAGTACACTTACGTTTTCCCCATGCTCCTTAGGAACCTGGGAAACGTGGTGCAAGTGTGTAGTCACTTGCGCTGGCACCTGCAGGGTGGAGCTATGGGCTTATTCAGACCAATTAGGCTCTACCCAGCCAGGTAAGCTGCGGCCCCGTCTTCTCCACGGTCTCAACCGGGTGATAGGAAGTTGGGGTGCGGTGGCTGTTAGCCAAAGGCCGGTCAGGGGCAGTGTGGTGGGTCGATGTTGTGGGACGACAGGGCGTTTATCCATCGGGGCTCCACCCACTGTATCCATAGAGTCCAGTAGAGGGCGGAGCCTGTGTGAGATAGAACGGTGGGTTAGGTATTGTAACCCTAGTTCTATAAGCACAGGCGGAG
This sequence comes from Trematomus bernacchii, assembly GCF_902827165.1. Classification (NCBI taxonomy): domain Eukaryota; kingdom Metazoa; phylum Chordata; class Actinopteri; order Perciformes; family Nototheniidae; genus Trematomus; species Trematomus bernacchii. The sequence goes on along the minus strand of NW_022987649.1, from coordinate 1,343,674 downwards.
CCCTCTAACTAGGGGCCCTGTCTTTCCTATGCCGCTCGCTGAAGAGGGTGTAGGATGACAGTCAGGAGGCGCAGCTGCCTTATATCCTGTGAGCTGCCCGTGCATTCAGGTAGGCTTGCCCTGATTGGCCGGCTACATTTATACAACTTCAGTGTGTGAACGCTCGCGCATAATTGATGAGAGTAGTGCCCATAGAGTCCAGTAGAGGGCTTATAGAACTAGGGTTACAATACGTAACCCACCGTTCTTACTTGTTGTTTTTGATGCATGTGTGGATAAAACCCACAGAACATCAAACATTTAGGATATATAAAAATACGGTGACATACCTAACTAATCTTTTAGTGATTTGTGTCTCTTCTGTAGGAGAAATTAAATAACAACATCCAATACAAAAGTTCATCTGAAACAAGCTCAAATACCATAATGAAATGAATCCATCAATTATTATTATTGTTATGATTATAATTAACTTAAATTAAATGTTACACCTGGAAAAACCAATACAGGACCGACAATAATACATAGAAAACTATAATAAAAGAGATGAATGGAAGAGATGGACGAAATAATTTCAATGTGAAACTAAATCCCAGGTTTGAAGGGATTTTGAAGGGATTCAGCTGTACAGCTTGCTAGCAGGTTGCTGGACCGGAGCAGTGCTACAGAACTGCGAATCCGGATAACAATTTAAAATCGACATGTTCCACTTATAATGTTCCACTTCCACTCAAGAGGCCTGGAGCACATACGGTATGCTTTTTTTTCCCGTTTGTTTTTGGGTTTTGTGTGTTTTTGACTTTGCTTATCATTTCTGTATTTGCAGCGATTTTTTGTTGTATTTGTTTTTGGGGTTTGTGTGTTTTTCATCTCTGTATTTGAGGGGTTTCCTGCTTATGTATGCGTTTTGTGCCGTTGTTGCGCGTTTGCCCCTCTCGGCCACCGTAAAGAAGGACTCAGTATTTTCTCACTCTCATGTAAAACACACCGGAATAAGCCAAACACATTAAATGGAAATTGCTATTACAGTTAAACACATCTAATATTAAAATGTCCAGTACATGACTTGGCAGAACAGCCTGTACCTGAAGCACAGGTTTCAGAGAACCAGTTCAGGTCGGAAGCAGCTCTCTAATTGGGGGAGGCAGAGAACACAGAAAGATGTCATGCTGATTGGGAAAATGAGTCGCAGAGAGCATGATGAAGGGAACACGGGAGAGAAAGGAAAGAACAGGAAGAATGAGGGAGGGAGTAAGGGGGGAGAGATTTCTCTGGGCTCCATGCCTTGTTAGATCTATCATCCCTTTAATTAATAGTGTTTTTAGGAAGACGTCTGAACTGTGTCATTTCCATTATTGGAAAAGCCAACGCGATTAATGAATAATTTTCTTTTTTTATCCATTATATCATGCTAGTTGATCTCCTCTTTTCCGCACTGCTGAGTGATAGCATCGTTTTCTGCCCCTCGATCAAATTTAATATGGCCCCCTATTATATTACACTGTTGCGACTGAAGTGTCAATTTTTGTCAGGCAATTAGAAGCTATAAACTGTGAAGCAAAGTTTGATAGGCATTGTAATTGGATTGTTTCAGCAATAGCTTGAAATGCTTTTAGATTTTCTTCATCTCTCCCTCTACCTGCCCTCCCCCCTGAAGTTCTCCTCTGTTTGTGATTTTTGATAGGGCCTCGGTCTATATGTCGAACTTCAGAGCAAACAAAAGATAAGAGGGGAACGGGGTGAGTGAGGTTTCGCGATGGAGGAGAGCCTGCTTTTCGTCGACAGCGGTTTTGCGTGGTGTCAAACGTGCCATGTGGTTCCATTTCTCCCGCCGTTGTGGCAGCTGTTTGTCTGTTGTGACCCTGCCCCCCCCCCCCCCCCCCCACCCCCCACCTCCCACCTCCCCACCTTCCCACCTTTCAAGACGCCACATTAGAGAGGATTCAACTTTCCAGCTGACAGAGAAAGTGAAAAGTCTTAGAAATTCAAAATGATGGGGATGTAGTGGAAAAAGGGGGCTGGCTGATGCAATTTTGACACAGTTCTGAGAGTTTCCAGGGGAGCACTGACACTCATACCCCTTTCACACCAACGGTGTTTCAGGGCCGGTTCGGTGCTGGTGCTTGAAAAGCACCGGGTTTTCCTGTTCACACCGCAGCGGAGCAGCGTCATAGCTCCGGAATCCGGTTCGTTTCGAGCACCAAAAAGTTGTCCGTCTAGAAGCAAGAACCGCATACGTCACGCTTACGTCGGAGGAGGGCGAGATTAACCTGAGCTAACACTTAAGGCGAGTACGGCAAATAAAAGTTGTAACAAGCAGTAGTGCTGAGCAAAGTGACTAGAACGCAACCACACACTTGTTAAAAAAAACACACTTTATAAAGTCAGGCAACACTAACGTGTGATTCTGTTTATTTGTACCTTACTTTGACCATCCGTTCGCTGTTATTGATCATTGTGGAGAGCAGGCAGACGTTTTGTTTGTTATTATAGCAGCTATCGGATGGAATCAATACATGGGCTGCACAGGTTGTCATGTCCGACTATCACAAGTAGAATCATAATGAAAAATACGTCGGTAAAAAGTGCCTGTAGAAAACTGCTTAGCAAGTAGTCAGTTTAGCTTCGGTTGCTATGCTAACATCACCCATGTTATACCAGAGAAACTTTCATAACAGCGTTGTGATGCCAAACAGCGTCAATTCAGACTGACACCAAACAGCGTCAATTCAGACTGACACACATTCACTTAAGGGGAACTGGGGATATGTATCAGCTGCTTGTGTGACAGTCAGACAGTGAATACTTTAGAGCCGTGTCAGCTAACCCGGAGCTAACGGGAGAATACACTCCCGTTGAAGAGCAGCCGGCCAGCACTGCAGCGGTCGGTAAATGCCGCTGAAACACATTAATAAACAATGAACCACGGCACTCTGGAGAAAAGTATAAGGTTGGAGAAGTCGTTATTTAATTTAATCTGGCTTCGTATGATTAAAAGCAACGCAGTCCCCGGCCCGTTGTTGTTGTGAGGTGAGCTCCGGCGTTGGGGAGAAACTCAGCGACGTAAACTGTGACGTCATGACGCAGCAGCGGCAGCACCAGTCGGGCTCTGAGCGGTGTGAAAAGAGCTGGCGCTAAACCGAAGAACCGGTTCTGAACCAGAAAAGCTCTAGCACGGAGCTTGAACCGGAGTTGCGTTGGTGTGAAAGGGGCATCATTGTGCTTTGCTTTTGTCTTCTGAAAAGACAGGGCCATAACCAAACTTCCCAGAAACTGTTAAACAGGGCCTCTGAGTTTTAAGGATTACAATCTACAATTGCACACAATTTCTAATTGATTTCTGTTTAACCTCTGAGCCTGTTTTTCAGGTCGAAAAAGACATTCCCAGAACAAATTACTATATCTTCACTTCTAAAAGGGGTAAATTAATAATCTTTTTTCTGAAAGCAATGATAAACCTGTGAGTTGGATGTAGAAAAGTCAGAATCAATATAGAATTTTTTTTATTTTAAAGTAAATTCAGATTGAACATAGTAAAAAAAAGTCCTTCCAAAAAAACCAACATTACTTATAGTGAAAACCACCCTTGAATGATGGGATAGTAGACTAAAAGCTTTAGGAATCCAAACTATAACATATAATAAGTACCCTGTATCAAGATTGATGCAAAACAAGTGAAATTTGAACTTCTTAGAGAGATTTAGAAGAAAAAAACCCACTTCTGGGGTCTTTGGGTGCATTTTCCATATCTCTGGAACCCATTGGTCGATTTTGATGATTGACACCTGTTTTTAACCGTTAGAGCCAATAGAATCAAGAGGGTCGCACAGTGATGATACTTATACCTCTGGAATCTGTGGAATCTCAGCTTTCATGTGATATCTTGTTTGTGCAGATCCGATAAGTAATAAGGTATTTCTACCGTGAGTTCTGTGCTAAGTGCGTTAGCATATTTTCGCTCAGGGCTAATTCAGAGGCTAGGTATTACCCTTGTGTTTTGCTTAGCTAAAAATTGTTAATATTGTCTGATAGCTGAGTTTCTTCCCGTTAAGTGGGTATGACACATTCATAGTTTGTTAAATGTTAAATGCATTTCACCATTAAGTACGCTGGGTACGCCCCCATCGAGAGCGAGGTGTACGCCCCCATCGAGAGAGAGGTGTACGCCCCATCGAGAAGGAGGGCAGGCTACGTACCACTCTGTCAGAGAACAGACAGACGTCCCTGCTTCAGGCAGTTTGCAGACTGAACGTTGGTGCGAGAAAAGGAGTCTAGAGTCTCTGTCCGGTACATTGGGCTCTATTATATCCTATCTACAGCTACTGGTGCACAAGGGGCTTGCTCATGCCACAGTCAAGGTGTATGCAGCAGCCATCTCGTCCTGTCATGAGGGATTTGGCGGCAGACCAGTCTTTAGCCAACCGCTTATGAAGCGTTTTTTGCAGGGGATCAGGAGACAGCGCCCAGTGGTGCATGTCTCCACCCCGCAATGAGAACTGCCATTGGTGCTCGAGGCTTTGGTTACAGAACCGTTTGAGCCTCTGGAACTCTCCTCCCTGAAGGGTTATACAGCTAGACGGCTTTAGTCTTCCACCCCATACAGGGGTGGAAGGCTCAGGCGGCACCCCATACAAGGGTGGGGGAGAGCCTTCCTTACTGGGGTCCGTGCACACTCTACACGTGGTGTGGCTGTGTCGACAGCCTTGTTCAACGGCGTGAGTGCTGAGGACATATGTACGGCGGCGTCTTGGTCTATGCCAAGCCCTTTCATAAGGTTCTATCTCTTGGAGATGTCTGGCTCCTTCTCATCGTCTGTGCTTGCTGGGGCAACACAGGACTGGTGAAATGAGGGGGGCTGTGGTTCAGTAAGCTGTATCTGACCCCCTGGGACATAATACACTTACGTTTTCCCATGCTCCTTAGGGACCTGGGAAACGTGGTACGCAGTGTGTAGTCACTTGCGCTGACACCTGCAGGGTTGAGCTATGGGCTTATTCAGACCAATAAGGCTCTACCCAGCCAGGTAAGTTGCGGCCCCGACTTCTCTACGGTCACAACCGGGTGATAGGAAGTTGGGGTGCGATGGCTGTCAACCGAAGGCCGGTCAGGAGCAGTGTGGTGGGTCGATGTTGTGGGGCGACAGGGCGTTTATCCATCGGGGCTCCACCCACTGTACCCATAGAGTCCAGTAGAGGGCGGAGCTTATGTGAGATAGAACGGTAGGTTAAGTATTGTAACCCTAGTTCTATAAACACCGGCGGAGCCCTCTACCTTGGGGCCCTGTCTTTCCTATGCCGCTCGCTGAAGAGGGTGTAGGATGACAGTCAGGAGGCGTAGCTGCCTTATATACTGTGCGGCCTGCGCACACATTCAGGTAGGCTCGCCCTGATTGGCCGGCTACGTTTATGCAAATTCAGTGTGTGAACGCTTGCGTATCATTGATGAAGGGTAGTACCCATAGAGTCCAGTAGAGGGCTCCGCCTCTGTTTATAGAACTAGGGTTACAATACGTAACCTACGGATTCTTCCCGACACATTAATAGGTTGTTCAATGTTAAGAAGCCCGCATCTCAATGTCAGCAAAACCAAGGAGCTGATTGTGGATTACAGGAAGCAGCAGAGAGAGGGACACACACTCATCGCCATCAATGGGACTACGGTGGAGAGAGTCAGCAGCTTCAGGTTCCTCGGTGTCCACATCACTGAGGACCTGACATGGACTCATCACAAACACCATCACCAAAAGAGCTGCAACAAGAGGAGACTGCGTTGTTCCATTAAGAAAGAGTTCATTCAGCCAATCTTCTTTTTCTTTTAAAGCTGCACAACAGTGGAACTCAATCCCAGTAAAGATTAGAGAACAAAACAACTGCAGTTTATTTAAATCTAACTTAAAAACATGGTTAGTGGAAAATCAGCTCTGTCAACACTGACACAATCTGCACTTTACAACGCTCTGTTTGTACATGTGCCTTGACCTGTTGCTATCTGTCTGCTTTGTGAATATGTATTTTAGTTTTGTTTTTATGTTTTTATGTTTTTATATATGCTTTTATCATAATATAATATATAATATATATAATAATACAAGCATCTATGTTGAATGTTGATTTACCTGTCATTTGAAGTGAATCCTTTTTTTAGGATGACTTTCAACATCTGTCCAGGGACTGCAGATGAAAAATAGCCTGTTGGTTAACTCTGGCGCATTTACAGAAATGTCAATCAATGTGCACTGTCCCTGTCAAATAATTGTTTTTATTAAATTAAAACATAGAGAGTATCCTGACCTTCTACAGGTGCACCATAGAGAGGATCCTGACCTCCTACAGGTGCACCATAGAGAAGATCCTTAGAGAGTATCCTGACCTTCTACCGGTGCACCATAGAGAGGATCCTGACCTTCTACAGGTGCACCATAGAGAGGATCCTTAGAGAGTATCCTGACCTTCTACAGGTGCACCATAGAGAGTATCCTGACCTTCTACAGGTGCACCATAGAGAGGATCCTGACCTTCTACAGGTGCACCATAGAGAGGATCCTGACCTTCTACAGGTGCACCATAGAGAGGATCCTGACCTTCTGCAGGTGCACCATAGAGAGCATCCTGACCTTCTACAGGTGCACCATAGAGAGGATCCTGACCTTCTACAGGTGCACCATAGATAGCATCCTGACCTTCTACAAGTGCACCATAGAGAGGATTCTGACCTTCTACAGGTGCACCATAGAGAGCATCCTGACCTTCTACAGGTGCACCATAGAGAGCATCCTGACCTTCTACAGGTGCACCATAGAGAGCATCCTGACCTTCTACAGGTGCACCATAGAGAGGATCCTGACCTTCTACAGGTGCACCATAGAGAGGATCCTGACTGGCTGCATCACGGCCTGGTACGGCAGCTGCACCGCCCTCAATCGTAAGGCTTTACAGAGGGTGGTGAAAACTGCACAGCACATCACCAGGACGGAGCTGCCATCCATGGAGGACCTTTACTCCCAGCGGCTCAGGAAGAAAGCCCTCAGGATTATAAAAGACCCCCATCACCTCAGCAACAAACTGTTCTGTCTGCTGCCGTCTGGCAGGCGGTACCGCAGCATCAGGACTAAAACCACCAGACTCAGGGACAGTTTCATCCCACAGGCAATAAGACTATTAAACAACTGAACTTTGTTAAGTGCGTCCATAAAGCATTCATCTGTTTGCATCTTTAAAATGTATTGTATTTATTATCTTAATAGTTATAGTTAATTGTATTTCACTGTACAATATTTAACCTTACATTCTGTTTCTTTCACCTGCACGATTCTATTCAAATATATCAAACTCTTTTGTATTGTTATTTTGTTGTCTTATGTCCTTTATATAATATGTTCACTTTTGGAGGAGCTCAGGACCTAAGATTTTCATCACACATTAACAAAAAGCCTCCTGCCACAGCTGGTTCTCAGGTGGAGCAGGAAAAGTGACGTACCACTTTGTGCACCAATCAGAGTTCAAAACCTTATATTTAGAATCTGATGAAAGTTTGTGGGTTGTTTCCTCACTGAAAAGTTGAGTTTTTGAAATCAACATTATTTGCATTTTTGGGTTCATTTTTGGGGTTCTTCAATAATGAAGACTTATTGCCAATATTATAAACTTAGAATCAACAATTTGAAGAACAATGAAATACAGAGTATATTAATCACCTAAATGTAACCGTGTTTCATCATATGAATTTTGTTTTGTTGGATAGTTTCATGGAGCAGTTACATTTTATTCCCCACTATGTTGTGGCTTGTCAAAAATGTGTACTGAGTATTTTGTTGCACTATGTGAGTGTGACACAAGATACAATAATTAAACAACTAAAATCATAGCATCATAATAGCAGTCATAGCATTTCTGTTCTTTAAAGATTTCTGGAGAAAAAAAATCCTGACTAGCAGGGAGGTTATGTAAAATGATCATGCACATTTCATAAAACTAAGAATGAAAATGAAAATCACTACTCTTGATTACATTCAAAAGCAACAAGCCCATAAAGCCTAATGATACACAAATATGAAACTGGCTTGTGACATCATAATAATTGACCCACCTTCTAAGTCTGCATGACTATATAACAAAAAGTCACAAACAATGTCATCTCAAACACATAAACAATTCATCTTTATTATAGGCCTGACCAACACAGTGAAACATGTTTGAAGTGGGGAGGCGTGTTGCGCAGTGGACTAGTGCGTTGGTGTTCGGATCAGGCTCAAACCCCACTGCAGTCAGCATGTCGTTGTGTCCCTGAGACACTTCACCCCAAAAAACTAAACTAAACTGCTATGCTGAAATGTAATGTGTAAGAAGAAAGTGAACATCGTCTTTCATGGCGAGGGATGCGTTTCCATGGAAACGGCATATGGTGAGATCTCAGATTTGGCGTAGAGCTGTTGAGGCATGGACCGGTGATATACAAGTGAAGATTGGGGGACGATTGGACCGTGTCCATTGGACTTACAGTGACATCGTGTTTCATGGCGAGTGGTCTGTCGCCATGGCAACGGCATTTGATGACACCCCATAATACGCTTAGATGCGTTGATGGCTGCATCGTTACCAAACCTGTGAAGTTTTGGGCCGTTTGGAGCATTTTCACTGAAGTTATGAGAAAACCGTGTTTCATGGCGAGCATTGTGTTGCCATGGCAACGGCATTTGAAGAAATCTCAAAACTGTCCCGTAGATGTCTTCACGGCTGGACTGTTAGCACACATGTGAAGTTTGAGCACTTTTTGAACATTTTCATAGGAGTTAATGTATATCGTCTTTTATGGCGAGGAATGCGTTTCCATGGAAACGGCATATGATGACACCCCATAATTGACGTAGAGCTGTTGAGGGCAGGACCATTAACCATTATCTGAAGTCTGCTGGTCTGAGCATGTCAGTTGGAGTTATGACATCATCGTGTTCCATGACACAGGTGTTTATATTTGAGCTAACGAGGTGTCCAGAGATCAGAGGTTTCCATTGTTCTCAATGAGAGATAAACCTCTTACATGTGAACGTTTTGTTGAAGAACCGTAACAGATATCGGTGAAATTTCAAAGCGTGAAGCATCTCAAGGACCTTGAGTATCTGAAGTGTGCTTTTTGTGTACTTTCGGGTCAATAATGTGGCCTTTTTGGCAGATTAACTGAAGGTGTGCGGCTGCTGCTGTGAGGAAATATCAGCCTGAAATTACAATGGGCTTTAACCTGTTAAGCCCGAGAGACCCCGGTACCGGGGCACTGCCGCAACATCTTGCAGGAAACAGTGTCTGAGGGCATGTTCATTTAATAAAACTATGAATGTTTTATATCCATGTAACGGGAAGAAACTCATCTAACTGATAATTTTTTTTTTTTTTAAAAGAAAACCCACAATGCTAACAATGAGCCTCTGAATTAGCAACGAGCGAAAAATGCTAACACCTTACTGCACCGAAAATCACTCACAAAACCTTATTATTTATCTTTTCACCACATCCAACACATCGTTTCACATCGTGAGGTGACACAGAATCGATTGACACCGACGACATTAGCACTGAACTATACGTATTTGCGACGTTATAAGCAAAAACGGACATCAAAACAGGTGACGCTAGGTAGCTAAAAATGCTAACATCTTTACCTTGGCTCTGTAGTCTCTCCAAAGTGGTCTTCAATGGCATTAAAACGGTAAAAACGCTGCTGAAGTTAATCCATAGGTTAAGGCGAGACACGGCAGGCAAAAACATCGTTTTTCCTGCACTGGTCAATTTTGAGATTTTGTGCTATTTTGATTCCATAACATGTTTTCTTTCAGGCTTTTGGAAGGAAAACGTACAAAATACACATTTAAGTGTTTATTTTACTATAGTTTGTCTATTTGCGTCTGTAGATTTCTCCTAAATTCACCAAAAGTTAGCATTCTAACGTAACATAAAGTACCGCGACCGCTGTTTGCACCATGTCATCAGAGGTATCGTTGAAAAGCTCCCTCTCTCCTGCACAATCTCATCGGATCCAAATATGGTAATTTCCTTTGTATCAGCAACCAATCGTGAAAGTGCAAAGGGGTCTTAAACCAAGAAACGAAATCTCATTGGCTGGTGTCAATTTCTGACAACGTGATTCGTTCAGATGCGTCACGTGGTGTGCTAAAGCACTTCCTGGTTAGCTTTCCGCTAGAAATTTAAATCTGAAAATGGCAAAATAACGGCGAAAAAAACGTTCACAGAGAAGACTACAACAATTGCCACTTGCACAAAGCAAGGTTATACAAAAAACAAATGACCCCGAACATGAAATACCTTCACGGAGTGCGTCGATGCGCAAGCTATCATCCAGATAACAGGAGGGTTTAGCTAGCGTCACACTGCAATCTTTAAAGGTCGTTTTCTCAAAATGAGTTTTTTCTCCTACTCTGAGTTCGAAATGTCCACTTCAGTAGCAATTACATACACCAAACCTTCCAGTTATATTCCTATCAATATTATGAAGGCTTTTACAGAAGGGTTTGGTCATATATAATTCATAGCCTGAATTATATAACATTTTATACCTAAAAACATGGTGAAAATTGATATTTTAGGGCTGTTGACAGTATTTTCTGATTTATGGAGTGATACAAAGAGATATCCAAAATCCCTTCTGTAAAAGCCTTAGATACTAATATGACTACAAAATGAAACAATAATTTTGATCCTGGCTTTATCCAAAGTTCAGATTTCGATTCCTGAAATGTGTTAAAATATGCGCATATTTCACGAGATAATAGTCATTTGCATATTTAAACATGCTATTTCAGAAAACTTGTAATACAAAAAACATTTGCCTTATTGTAAGTAATTAACTGGAGAGATTTCTAGCTGATATCTTTAAGTTAAAAATGTACCCTATTCACCTGGGGTGTCTCGCCTTAATCCAATGTGTCTGTGTCCCTTTGAAATGATTTCTGATAATCCATAAGCATTAAAACTGCTTTTCCGTTTCCAGATGTCAAAGCTAGAGATAGGTTCACTCTGATGGAAAATTACATGCGCAAATCCCCCACCTTTTCTCTTCACAACGTGTGTGTGTGGGGGCCCCTTCGATTCTATTGGCTCTAATGGTCAGAAAGAGGTGTCAACCATCAAAATCGAGCAAGGGAAGCCAGAGATATGGAAAATCCACCCAAATGACCCCAGCAGTGGTTTCTTTTTGCTAAACCTCTCTAAAAAGGTCAAATGTCACTTGTTTTGCATCAATCTTGATACAGGGTACTTATTATATGTTGTACTTTGGATTCCTAAAGCTTTTAGTCTACTAACCCATCATCCAAGGGTAGTTTTCACTATAAGTAAAAAAGAACTTTTGGACGGACACTATCATTTACAGTTTTTTACTATGTAAAATCTGAATTTTCTTTAAAATAAAAAACATCTATATTGATTCTGACTTTTCTACATCCAACTCACAGGTTTATCATTACTTTGAGGAAAAAGATTATTAATTTAACCCTTTTAGAAGGGAAGATATGGTCATTTGTTCTGGGAATGTCATTTTCGAGTCTGAGACCTGAAAAACAGGCTCAGGGCTTAACAGGTTAATGGAGACATGTTGAAGGTTTTTGTCACTTCATGCCCTCAAGAGGCATTTTGATTAATTATTTGTCATTTTTCAAGCTACGAGATGTTTTCCTACATTTGTCATGAAAAAGTATGTCTCAGGAATGTAGGGTTTGGGAATTATGGCAGTTTTAAAAAAGAATATGAAGGCAAATTTCAAGATTTCCTACACTCTAGCTGTGACATCACGCACTCTAGATAAAGGTGGGGTAGGTAATTTTGGAGAAACCAGCTCAAGTGTGCTAGAATTTGAAAATACACAGCCGGAAAAAATCTCCCACTTCCTTACAGAGCCCCTCCTCCAACACACACGAACGCGCACATGACCAATGAGGGCACGAGATAAGTTTGTGCACAGATGGAAGGCTGACAGGCAGGTAGGCCATCCAGTTATTTTAGCCGGGCTGGCTAAAATGATTGGTCGTGCTTTTTACAGTACTACGGCTTCCACAGATTAAATGTTTTTATGGATTTTTTGTCAAAGCACTTAAGATATTCATTGCTAACGGGATGTTAAGAGCATTCCATGGAATATAACAAAAAGTGTATCTCGAGTCGGTTTCTCAAACTTAGCTACCCCACCTTTAATGTTACAATCTGAAGAAGGCCTCCGTACCGAATGTAGCCGACCATAGAGGTAAACCACTTTTCGGCCACCGTAGTATTGCGCTACAGAGTTACCGCCCACTTCCGCATTCCCTTCACTTGGTAAACAATATTTAAACAGCTGATACCTGATAGTTCTTTCCCGTTCGACCGAGACGTTTCCGGTAAGTCTCCACAATTATCGAGTTAGTGGCATGTTAGGCTCTGGGTGTTTGACTTTTACACATTACTCCAGCAGACTGTAGCTTTGCCCGTGACGGTGACAAGACCAGCGGTATTGTGTGTGTGTGAGGGCCTGCGCCGTCCGAGGGACATAAGGTATGTATGAGCGATCATGGTTTTTACAAAGACTATGTTTATGGCAGCATTTCTGTAACATGTGCTTTGTTCTTTTATAGATTGTCCGCCACTGCTGTTTTGTTTTACTGTTCTACTGTTTACTGTTTCCCTTATTTTGGTTTGTTATGGTAGTTCGTTTTTATGCTTTTGTTTACATTGTTGCTCCAATTCCTAATCTCCCAAGAGTATTAGTGTTTTTATTATCTCAATTAATCTTATCCAATGAATTGATATACTGTTGTGCTTTGTGTCTTTTGTTGAGGGATCCAGCACCCCTGACGTGAGCGGCAGCCTTGGGAGTTGGGATTCAGCGGTGTTAGGCCCTCACGTGCACTTCACTGCCCCTTAAGTGTGTGTGTGTGTGTGTGTGTGTGTATGTTTAGTTAATTTTGCACCTTTCTTAATTTATCACTTTCTTTTCAGTTGCTGTGTACAGGGCACGTGGGAGTGGCGGTGAGTAATATTTAGATTTGACCTGCTTGCTTCCCCCTCCCAACAGTAACTGTCTGCGCTCATTTAGTCAGTTTGTATAGGCTGGATACCATTTTAAATAGCATTGTTGGTGTAGATGAATTCATAATAAATTGTTGTTTTTACTGGTTAAAGTATCGTTTGTATGTGTCTGATATTGATAAATAAATATCATACTCTTGGGAGAAAATCCTTGTCTTGAACCTTTTTGTTGACTGCCAACTGTATCGTGTTTCTTTAATTGAATCTGTGGAGTTTTTGCTGTTACATTTGAGTTAAAGGGCAAATTTGATCAGAAGAACAGCTAAACTTTAGGCCGTGTGCGCGGCCGCGGTTACACAAGGTCTGAACAATGTTTAATATCTCTAAAAGTAAGAATCAGATTTAAAAGTTGTGTTACACGAATAATGTCAGAAAGATGTGTAACATTTTAAAGTTGGAATGAGGTTTCTGAGTGAAAGTATGAAGGAACAGTTAGCAGTTGAAGTCGCATGAAGATTGTTCAAGTCTGAAGATTTTCTCCATTGACTTCAATGGTTAAAAATGTGATGAATTATGGGATATATCTCGGGAATTATGAAAGTTATGAATGATAAAAGTAATAGCCATCGATTCCAACCGAGCTGAACGTTTTGATGTTTGAACTGAGTTTCTGCGATGTGGAATGTGGGAGAAGAAGACCGGCAAAATAACGGGCGGAATAAAGATTTTGAAGAACAGATAGTTGGAATGCTGTATCAGCATTCTGAAGTAAAAAGATATGATTCTACACTGTATTTTAGTGAACATGTATTGTTTGAACTGTTTTAGGTAATCACAAACGGGTTTTGATAAGTCACTTAGAATAGGAATGTTATTCTTACTTTCAAACTCACTGATCCAGAGATTCTGTGTCTCACACACCAACATCGCTCCTTATCACCTCTAAAAGCCAGATGCTGTTTTTAAGTCGTTAAAATACATCGTTAAATAGGTGGAGAACTCATGGGAAGAAATTAAGTTAAGATTCTAATCACAGATAGAGGTTGACTTTTGACCTTATGGAACTTTATGGTTTGAACTGTGATTGAACTAGACCAGAAGGGAATCCAGCCAGTCAAGACACTTGGGGGAGGTGATCAGCTTACACAGCTCCTCCTCAGAGAACTCTGATTCGCTTGGGAGAAAAGTGGGAAGGAAGAGATGACCCATCTCCGCCCCAAAAATAGATAGAAATACTGATGTTTTTGAGTGTAAAATGCTTCTGGTCTGTTGAAAGCTGGTGCTAGAAGACGGTAAACCGCATCACAAACCTGGAGTCCATACTTCTCGTTTTCTGAAAGCTGGTCTGTCTACCTGTAAAACCGCATCACAGGCCTGAAGCCCGGAGTGCTCGAGTACTCTGTATAACTTGTATATGTGTTTGGTTTCCTACTAGAAGTAAACTCAGATAATTTGTTATAACTTTGATTCCGGTGTTTTCAATTCCTTTCTGATTTAATAGAGGCCAGCCTCATTCAACGAACGGCGCGGAGAGGGGGGGGCTATTCAGCCACCAGAAAAGTGTTCTACTCCAACAATTTCCACTAAACTAGAGCATGCAATTCCTGAAGAAATTGCTAGTGGGAATGCTTTATGCTGACGCTGAATTGCTATGCTGAAATGTAATGTGTAAGAAGAAAGTGAAGAATTTAGATTGAAATGATACATGAACACTGGGGGCTTGAATGTGTGATGAGAGAAGAAAATAAAGTAAAAAGGCTTGGAAAAGCAGCAGAATATTTGAACTGCAAACTTTTGAACTAACTTGATGGCGAATGATCTGTCGCCATGGCAACGGCATTTGATGACACCCCATAATACGCTTAGATGCGTTGATGGCTGCATCGTTACCAAACCTGTGAAGTTTTGGGCCATTTGGAGCATTTTCACTGAAGTTATGAGAAAACCGTGTTTCATGGCGAGCATTGTGTTGCCATGGCAACGGAATTTGAAGAAATCTCAAAACTGTCCCCTAGATGTCTTCACGGCTGGACTGTTAGCACACATGTGAAGTTTGAGCACTTTTTGAACATTTTCATAGGAGTTAATGTATAGCGACATCGTCTTTTATGGCGAGGGATGCGTTTCCATGGAAACGGCATATGATGACACCCCATAATTGACGTAGAGCTGTTGAGGGCTGGACCGTTAACCATTATCTGAAGTCTGCTGCTCTGAGCATCTCAGTTAGAGTTATGACATCATCGTGTTCCATGACACAGGTGTTTATATTTGAGCTAACAAGGTGTCCAGAGATCAAAGGTTTCCAATAGCCGCGTTCACACCAAGTACTTTCCTGTACTTAGTTCCGGCACTAAGAGCCCCGGCGCTTTTAACCCCAGGGCACTTAGTACAGATCGCGTTCACACCGGAGTACTTTTCCCTGAGGGAAGATTACGCAAATGAGTCGCTGACGTCACTTCTTCTTCTTCTGCTTTGGCTTTACTGGCAGGCCACAAACCACTTCACGGCGAGTACAGTAGGTGGCGGTATGCACCTTAAAGTTGTTTGCAATCCGCTACAAAACAAGAGAAGAAGAAGAAGAAAAACTTCCCGCGTATACTGTCTGTTGTTTACCTTCCGACCTCAGACATGATGGAGATGGAGTCGACTGAAGTTGTGCTGTTTGTGCTCATGTTATACAGCTTTGTAACTTCGTTAATGCGGCCTGAGCCAGAGCCTGAGCCTGAGCCTATTAGGCGTTCGACACAAATCCGGAGCCGCCACACGTCGAATGCTATAATCGCAAAGTTTCTTCAGCATCAAAGGCAGTTCAAAAGCCTTAGGAAAAGGATTGGCCGACGGAAAGCACACATGATTGCCATGTTTCACCGTAGGATGGCTGATGACGATAAGCAAGATACAGGATCTGTTTAATCGCCATGTCGGTTTTCTTTATTGCACTCTCAAGACATAACATTAAATAGAAATATTTTAAATGTAACTAAAGTGTCAGTTGTACATGTCAGTAAACATTGTCAATATAAAATAAAGTGTCAGTTGTACTATATAATAACAGTAATAACAATATAAAATAAACTGTCCCAGGTGTAGGGATAGTCTCAGCAGCAAACCCACCTTAATGATATATATATATATATATCTTCCTGAGACCCACTGCATCCGTCTGCCATAAACACTATGGAAACATACATGTTAGTTGTGGCCCATAGTGGACTCCATGTTGTGTTGTGTGAAATGGGGGGGAATTAAAAGTTTAGGTCAAATAATATTTAAAATGATATAAATTATCATATTTGTGTATGTGCCGCTGCCATTCCCCCACAAGGTTGCAACATTGATGATAAATAAATGACAAATAAAGCTTTGCCAGTTTATAACCGATGAAACATGATGGTATCAGAATAATCACTTACATGTGATGTATAGGATGCTACGTCGGTTTTCTTTATTGCACTCTCAAGACATAACATTAAATAGAACAATTTTAAATGTAAATAAAGTGTCAGTTGTACATGTCAGTAAACATTATATATAAAATAAAGTGATAACAGTAATAACAATATAAAATAAACTGTCCCAGGTGTAGGGATATTCTCAGCAGCATACACACCTTAGTGCAAAGTTGTGTGTCGTGTGTCAGTATTTACAAAAACTATACCAAATAAACTGTCCCAGGTGTAGGCATAGGCTCAGCAGCAGACATTAACAGTGGCAACTAAAGGGAGGAAGACCTGTTGGCTTTCACTAGCTGGGAAAGCACTTCCAGAAACCCATTATTAAATGCAGTTTGTCGCTCATCCTGCTGCTCCTGGCGCCGCTCGCGCTGCGCCAACGCTTCCTCATGGCGCAGCGCCCACACTTCATCCTGGTGCTGCTGGCGCTCCATCTGCTGCTTGAACACTTCTGCCTGGCGCTCCATTGAGGTGAGCATCTTGTCCTCCGTTTCCTGGGCCTTGGTGAACTGCACCATCTGATCTCCACGCAGCGACTCATTCACCACGGCACGCCGGTCCTCCAACGCCTGGACGGTCTCAAAGAAAAGTGCATCCTGTGTCCGCTTTCCTAAGAGGGGAAAATAAGCAAGATACAAGATCAACAACCAGAGACAATACATCATGTATTTTTTAGCTGCCGGGATTATAACAGACAAAGACTCATTCTGAAAACTGCACTGGAACAACTCAACATCAAGGACATGGATTTCAAGTCAATATATGAAAGTAAATCAAGAAATGAAGCAAACAAGCTGATCTTCAAATTCTTCAAAAGCACTGGTCTGAGGACGAGGATTTAATAAAAACATTTAATAAATCAACAGTAGGTGGCGATATATGCTCCAAGTGGAAGCGATTTCTTACCGGAAGTCATGTGACCTCTAGCCCGGATGTTTACAATGTTTGTGAGAGAGTAAAAAGGCGCGAAAATGTGTAAATGCCGGTCTAGGCGAATACGTTTTCACGCTGTTTCATAATTGTACCAAGAAGGAAATAAACATGATTGTGAACATCAGTTCCATGCGTAACGTTCTTTCAAGACAAAGTTACAGTGTGTGTACCTTTGCGTTTGGTTGCTGGTAAGGGAGACGAGCAAGCGCTCTGATCTTCAAGGCAAAGCTCGCTTGTTTCCAATCCCGAGAGTTGATGATTTTCCTCGCCTGAAACACACGATTAGTGCCATCAGTTAGTGAAGCAAATTACAGAAACACTGCACAGTTATTCACAAGTCAAAACGTTTTCATAGCGGCAGAGAATATCTAGCTAGCTAGATGTTATTAGCCAGCTCGGGGCCAGTGTTAGCTAGTTCAGCCTAGCATGGCTAGCTTGATCTACTGAGCAAATAAAAGTACATCTGAGACCATTATTGTGCAGATTAAAACCCCAGTGCATGTAGTTGCTTTTACCTTCGTCGTGGTCGCCCTCTAAATCCGCCGTTGGAGCGGCCTCCAATACCATACTGCCCGAATCAAGGCTCGATGCTGTACCGGAGAATGAAGGTCTGTGGCTTAGCAAAGCATCCAAGCGGTCGTACCATTTACTGGTCTTCCGGTCGTTACCACTTTTATTATTCCAGTCTTTAATTTTGTTGTAGTCCTGCCGGAGTTTCTTTATTTTTAGCCGGCATGCCAAGGCGCTGTGCAAGATTCCCATCTCAAGCAACTTCTTCGAACAACGATCGAACATCTTCGAGTTGGGTACTGGCTTCAGCAGCATTCCCTGGGTCGCGTCCTCGGCGTAGATGTCCAGAAGCGCTGATACCTCCTCATCACTTTATCGCTCCGATGATTTCCTGATGTTTGCCATAACTGCGTTAAAAAACAAACTACTCTGTGCGCTGGGTTTTTGTAGCGAGGAAAAACAATGGCGGCTCTACAAAACATTTTCACAGTTGTACGGGCGTGGTTTGCAATTCGCCCAGCCAATCAGCACTGGGGCACTTTTCACCCACAGGAAAGTACGATCTCTCAGCGGGCTCTAAAAATGGGGGTAAAAGTTCCCGAGATTAAGTACGATTTTTGGTGTGAACCCGACATAAGGGGTACTAACGGAACTAAACGCGAAAAGTACGGTGAAAAGTACTCTGGTGTGAATGCGGCTATTGTTCTGAATGAGAGATAAACCTCTTACATGTGAACGTTTTGTTGAAGAACCGTAACAGATATCGGTGAAATTTCAAAGCGTGAAGCATCTCAAGGACCTTGAGTATTTGAAGTGTGCTTTTTGTGTACTTTCAGGTCAATAATGTGGCCTTTTTGGCAGATTAACGAAAGGTGCTGCTGTGAGGAAATATCAGCCTGAAATTACAATGGGCTTTAATGGAGACATGTTGAAAGTGTTTGTCACTTCATGCCCTCAAGAGGCATTTTGTTTAATTATTTTTGCTTAATTATTTGTCATTTTTTAAGCTACGAGATGTTTTCCTACGTTTGTCATGAAAAATTATGTCTCAGGAATGTAGGGTTTGGGAATTATGGCAGTTTAAAAAAAATATGAAGGCAAATTTCAAGATTTCCTACACTCTAGCTGTGACATCACGCACTCTAGTTAATGTTAAAATCTGAAGAAGGCCTCTTTACCAAGGTCTGAACAATGTTTAATATCTCTAAAAGTAAGAATCAGATTTAAAAGTTGTATTACACGAATAATGTCAGAAAGATGTGTAACATTTTAAAGTTGGAATGAGGTTTCTGAGTGAAAGTATGAATGAACAGTTAGCAGTTGAAGTCGCATGAAGATTGTTCAAGTCTGAAGATTTTCTCCATTGACTTCAATGGTTAAAAATGTGATGAATTATGGGATGTATCTCTGGAATTATGAAAGTTATGAATGAGAAAAGTAATAGCAATCGATTCCCGACTGAGCTGAACGTTTTGATGTTTGAACTGAGTTTCTTCGATGTGGAATGTGGGAGAAGAAGACCGGCAAAATAACGGGCGGAATAAAGATTTTGAAGAACAGATAGTTGGAATGCTGTATCAGCATTCCCACTAAACTAGAGCATGCAATTCCTGAAGAAATTGCTAGTGGGAATGCTTTATGCTGAAAAGCTGACGCTAAACTGCTATGCTGAAATGTAATGTGTAAGAAGAAAGTGAAGAATTTAGATTGAAATGATACATGAACACTGGGGGCTTGAATGTGTGATGAGAGAAGAAAAGAAAGTAAAAAGGCTTGGAAAAGCAGCAGAACAATTTGAACTGCAAACTTTTGAACTAACTTGATGGTGAATGATCTGTCGCCATGCCAACGGGAATGTGGGTGAAGAAGACCGGCAAAATAACGGGCGGAATCAAGATTTTGAATAACATATAGTGGGAATGCTGTATCAGCATTTTTGATTTGATTTGTTTGATTTGATTAGTTTGATAGTAGGAAGACATATTTGAATGATCAGCATGAACAAAAGGAATCCCTTTTGGAGGAATCCCGGAGGAATCTGCGGCCGCGAGCATGGTGTTATTTTTTTATATATTATAATGGGCGCGAGCTGTGTGCTCGAGTCTTCCTGCCTGTCGGCTGAACTCTGCTGCTCCGCGATGAGGGTCTAACTTCAGCAGCTTGAGTAAAAGTAGAAGTACCAGAGTGTAGGAATACACTGTTACAGTAAAAGTCCTGCATTCAAAATGTTACTCAAGTAAAAGTAGAAAAGTATTATCATCTAAATATAGTTAAAGTAGCGACAGTAAAAGTAGTCATTGTGCAGATTGGTCCATTTCAGAATAATATATATGATATGTTTTATAATGATTGATCATGAAAGTGTTCTCAAAGCTGGTAAAGGTGCAGCTAGTTTGAATGACTTTGTATACTGCAGGGTAGCTTGTGAATTTACTCCAGGTGGAACTAAAGTCTGATTTAACACTTGATTATATTTCACATCATTCATCCAGATCTGTGAAGTAACTAAAGGTATTAAATACATGTAGTGGAGTAAAAGTACACCATTTACCTCTGAACTGTAGTGGAGTAGAAGAACAAAGTAGGAAAACATTTACATACTTAAGTAAAGTACAAGTATCTCAAAATTGTAAGTATAGTACTTGTTGAGTTTATGAACTTAGTTAACTGACTGCTACACAATTAAAATAAATGCTTTTATATATTTCTATTAGATCAAATTCATTGTATCATTGTATCATTGTTTTATTAAACGCTGTTATCTTGTGAATAAGCTTCCTGGACTCTTTCCAGCTAATCCTACCTCAGGGCTAAAATACCCTACATATCACTCACAGATTAACAATAAAGTTGACTTTGATTTGACTTTTGATATGGGTCCTATCCTTTAAACACCACACGTTCACCAGGAAAAGCAATGCTGTGAGAAAAGTAATAAAAAAAGGTCATATTGTGGCAAATCAGTTTTTCCGTCTTCTTTCCTAAATAATTCAAATTGATGAAGTCAGGGAGCACTGAGAACATGTTAGCACTGAACCCTCCACAGAACTCAGTGGGAGAACACACTCACCTGACACACACTCACCTGACACACACTCACCTTTATTGTCCCAGATCAGCAGCAGTGATCCCCCTCCCCCCCCCCCCCCCCCCCCAAAATGCCAGGCACTGAACTTCAGGCTGCACCAGTGGAAAGCTATTGGAGGGGGGGTGGAAGTGGACGGGCAGATGTTGGATTCAGTGTGTGTGTGTGTGTGTGTGTGTGTGTGTGTGTGTGTGTGTGTGTGTGTGTGTGTGTGTGTGTGTGTGTGTGTGTGTGTGTGTGTGGGAGATGTTTTGCTCTGTCTCAACTCTCAGAGGAACGTTCACTACTCCCCCCCCCCCCCCCCCCTGCCCCCACTGTCGCTGCTGGCATCACCCGCGGTGACAAAGGCTCTATTGGCACCCTAGGGTGAAGGGTGGTGTGTGTGGAGGGGCTGGGGCTGAAGAGTGTGTGGGGGGGGGGCTACCTCTGTGTGTGCACACACAATGCACAGTGCACAAACTAAAAATAAAAATAAACAGTGGGATGGATGAGGCTTAGACCCCAGAGACCGAGACACACACACACAAAAAACACACACACTAATATTATCCTCTAACAATTTATCATCACTAGTTTTGCCTCTTCCGTAATAACGCTCAGTCTGTGAGTTAAGTGCAGTATTAGCTTTATTTCCCTAACATGCAAAATATTCATTGACTCCATTTAATTTGAGTGTAACATAAATGCTTATTATGCCTCTGAATCACAACTAAATTAAAGCAAGCTAATTATGGTTAACAGGGGGAAAAAGTCAGCTGCATAATTATAATTTTAGGGAGACCCATATTACAAATCACCTACCTCTCAAACTTGTTTTCCCTTAACTCACACTGCAGTCACACACACACAGGTTTTTCTTCAGAATGGTTGATAGCAGAGAAAGAAATATGCGTGTGTGTGTGTGCGCACCTTTTTCATACCAGTGGAGGGCAGAATTACATTTCAAAAATTAGAAGCAGCGATTGTTGATTAGAATGCAGGAGGAAGAGGAGGAGGAGGAGGTGAAGAAAACATCTGAATATGATGGCTCGTTCCTCTTCTTTAACATCTTGTGTTTCTTTACTGGGGATAGACGCTGATGACCGACAGACAGAAATTCTCAAACCGAGCACACGTGAGTTCAAATGTTTTGACCGTTTTTTATTTTGCAGACTTACCTGTAGTAATGGAAGACATATCTTGAGGGATTTTTAACCTCATTTGTGTTTACACTGCTTGGAATAAAATGCCTGCAATCACTTATTTACTGGACGAAGTTCATTCATACATTAAAATATGGGGATCAACATTTAAAATACAGAATGTGACATTTCTTAAACTTCAAGGAAATTAGGTAATTACCACAACATTCATACTTTTCTAATTGAAATCATTTAGCTAACTGTTCAATTAAAAACATTTTTAATACACTCCCTAATATAAAGCCTGGTGGAAAAAAATACTCCTTTAATAATATTACTTATTTACTAAAGTAGTCAAATTGGAATATATTGTTAAAAAAATTACTGCAATTTACCTATGAAACATCAATCACTTTAAATGTAATTTTATTCAAATTACACATTCAACATTTCATTTTAATGGTTTGTGATTTGGCAACTTCCATATTTACTTTTTACAAACTGACACGTCCCCTTGCAATTAAGTTCCCTTAAAGCGTGCCGAGCCTCCATTAGAAATATGGGGGTCATGAGTCTGAGTCCCCCTATTGCCACGGTATTTCATCTGAATTGATTTATAAGAAAAAAATCATTACGGAATGATTTTGTAACCACTGTGATGCTGATATAACTAACGTCATATGTAAAACATAGAGGAGTAGAAACAGACTTGAATAATGGACAGCAGAGCATGTTGGGATGTGCATTAGCATTAGCTCGGGGTGCCGAGAGGCTATGGAACACATTATAAATAAGGTCATGCCTCACGCAGGATCTCCGGTGAGCAGCCTCCTGGTGAATGTGTGATTATCCTAATCCCACAGCTCCGCTACCCGATCGGGGGGGGGGGGGGGGTACGAGAGATTCAGATGGTGATACGCTGCCAAAGAGAGAAGCCGTGTCAAAAGAAAAGCTAAACTTTCACCCTGTCCTCCACACAGCAGACCACTGCAGATGAATCCGGACAGAGAAGAGATCTATCAGTACATTAACTATAAGTAAAGGAAGGGATGTTATTTCAAAATGTTCAAGAGACAAATCTTAAAATCTTTGTGTTAAAGTAATCATATTTATCCTTGTATCACTAACAGTCACTACCCTAAAACCAACATTACAGTTAAGCGTATATTTCAGATTCCCCTTCTTTTTTTTTCACTTACATTTTTATTGACATTTTTATAACCATACAAAACCACATATAGTTCAGTATACAATTGAATTAGAGACCCATTGAAAAAAGAAGAAAGTACAAATAAAAATAATAATAAAAACAAGCAAACAACAACAACAGTGACATGGAAGCTCTCTATCCTATTTTAATGCAACATCATGGTCTGGTTCCAACTCTCAATTTGTGGTGTCGTTCATTTTTCTTTTATATTCAACCTATTTTTCCCATTTGGACTCAGATGTCCCTTCCTGGACCCTCAATATGTGTGTGAATCTTTCCATATCAAATATTTCCTGTACTACTCCCAGCCATTGCTCCTTCGTAGGTGGATCTGCTTTGTACCATGCTCTGGTCATTGTTTTCTTGCTGGCAGCCAGCAGCACCTTAATCAAGTATCTGTCCCCACCCTGTGTGTTTTCCTGTACCAGATTCCCCAAGTATAACACCAGGCCGGTCTTAGGAACCTCATAACCTAATATCCCCTTCAATACTCCCCACACTTCCTCCCAGTATCCCTTCATCTTTTGGCATTTAAAACAAATGTGTGTGTGGTTTGCCCCCACCTCGCCGCATTGCCTCCAACATGCGTTCTGTTCCGGGGCATACCTCCCTTTCATCTTTGGGGTTATGAAGTATTGACCCAGGAGTTGAATGCTGCACTCTACATACATTATACCATTCTTCCTCTGTCATAGCAATCCCGAGCTCTTTCTCCCACTTTTCTTTTATATATAGAGTTGAATTCCCCCTACTCTCCAACAGAGCTTGATATAGAGCTGAAATCACCCTGCCTTTCTTCCCTTCATATGCTTCAATCATGACCTTAATTACCCCATTTTGTTTAGTGGTTTTATCCATTTGTATTTCTTTTATATAATAGTCTCTCACCTGTAAGTATGTCAAATGGTCACCCCTTTCCAGATCTCTTAGATATTGAAAACTCTGCATTTACCCTTTTCCCACCATCCTACATATTGCTGTGATGCCCCCTCGGGCCCATCGCTTAAAACCTGCATCTTCTTTTCCCGGCTGGAATTTATTATCATTTGTTATCCATCTCAAAATCTTTGTCTGTTTTCCTATTTTGTATCTCTTTATTACCGTGTTCCAAGTGTTTAAAGTGCATTTTGTGATTGGGTCTAATACGTTTTCCTGTGTCCTGAATAATTTTTTATCCCCTAGTAGTTTTTGAATCTGGTAGTTTTCCCCATTTGTTTCGATGTCCTTCCATTTAGCTACGTATTCCATATGACACCAGCATGCCACTGTTCTGATTTGTGCTGCATAATAATAATCCTGGAAACTCGGCACTGCCAATCCTCCTCTCCCTTTGGGTAGCTGCAGTGTCGCAAGCCTAATCCTGGGCCTTTCCCCCCCCCCAAATAAACCTTGAAATCCATTTATCCCATTCCTTAAATGGACTTTGTGGAATAGGTATAGGTAGCGATTGGTAGAGGTACAGTAGCCTAGGTAGTATATTCACTTTAACTATTTCAATCCTTGATCTAAGGTCTGTATTGTCCACCTACATAAATCCCTCTTGATATTCTGATTGATCTGCGTATAATTTGCATTGTATAATTTGTCTAACCCTTTTGTGATGTTAGCCCCTAAATATTTAATTGTATCCATGTCCCATCTAATTCTGTATTTCTCTTTGATCTCTGGTGCTGGTGTGTAGTTTAGTGCTAAAATCTGTGTCTTTGTCACGTTTAGTTTGTACCCTGAGTATTGTCCATATTCCTCCAGTAAATCCATCAGTATCGGGAAGCCCACGTCTGGTTGCCCCATGTATGCTATCAAGTCATCCGCAAATAGTCCCAATTTGTGTTCTAAACCTCCTGCCTCAACGCCCTTTATATTCTGGTTCTGCCTAATTGCTTGGGCCAATGGTTCGATGAAGATATCAAAAAGTGTTGAGGAGAGACAGCAGCCCTGTCTAGTCGACCTCTCTAATTTAATCCGATCCGTCAGACTACCGTTCACTTTCACTCTAGCTGTTGGTTCATGATACAATGATTTCAGATTCTCCTTCTAAACACTGCCGGTGTAGATTGTCCCGGTCAGAGCCGTCTCTCCTCCTCACAGCAAACAGACAGGGTGAACAGAAATGCACCAAACATTGAGGTTTCAGCCCCTAAATTGTCTCTTCCCCCCCACCCGCTCAGTCTCTTCCACTTTAACGTGAAGCCTTTTTGGCTATTCAATCTGCATTGGTGACATCACCAGCACCGCAGGGGAGCCTCTCCTCTTACTTCTGATTGGATAATCTGCAAGCAAATAGTAGAGAAACACTCGGTCGCATGGTAATAAATAGAATATGCCAATCAAATTAAGAGTGGCGTGTCAGTTTGGACAGTGAGGAAAGTGATCCGCTGTAGGTGCAGAGCGGCCAGTCCTCCTTCCAGAGGTCAGAGACATTCAGAGACACGTTCAGAGACATGTTCAGAGACATTCAGAGACACGTTCAGAGACACGTTCAGAGACACGTTCAGAGACATTCAGAGACTTTCAGAGACATTCAGAGACACGTTCAGCGACATTCAGAGACACGTTCAGAGACACGTTCAGAGACATTCAGAGACACGTTCAGAGACATTCAGAGACACGTTCAGAGACACGTTCAGAGACAGGTCTGTGAGCAGGAAGCTGTGGAAGGAGCTGTGAGTATTCAAGAGAGCTGACCCCTAAGGTTTGCAAAGAAAACCTGAGGGTCAGAATATTATTAATAAAGAAAGAAATACTCTCACCTAGCCAACAATCACAAATGACACATTTTCCTCTGCATTAAAGGATATTCTTCCCTTCCATGCTTGATTCGTCAGGATTCTTCCCTGAAGGTTTGTGAAAAGCAATTGTAATGAAACAATCCGTGAATATTATATCAATGCCAATATTTCTCAATGTATTTGATGCATCTGTAAAATGTTGCATCCACCTGTCCAATAACATGTTATGCATTCACACCACCTTCCAATTTGGTCTCTGCACCAAAACATGTAATAAAACAAGGTGATTATTTGCAATAAAACGATCATGAGTAACATGGTCATTTCTCATGAAACAGTTGAGCTAAGTGTTTGTATATTTGAGGTTGTATGGTCTGAATACTGTTCTGACCTCAATGTCACACTTGAAGGTGAATTACATGTATTGTTTTATTTTATTTATTATATTTAGAATTACTGCTCAGAGTTATTTAAGACTCAATGAAAAGAGTTTCCATAGTGAACATGGATGCAAGGACACATCAAAAAGGAGCCACATCTCCAAAAAAATCTGCACAAAAATCCTTAAACGGAATACAAATAAATTGGTGTCAGGTGGAATATTGTATTTTGAGGTATCCCTGGATAACAGCTGTGAACTTCAGCATGATCCGGTGTAAGGGAGGTGCAGTTTAAGAGTCTAGCCGCAGGCCTGAAATGAGTATCCTCTCCTCAGCAATAAAGACATTCTCTCACCTCTTCACTTTCATCTCTGCAGCAATTAGATAATGTGATCAGTCTGCTCAGAGAGGAGGGACGACTAGAGACAAGTCGACCCTTCCGTGGACATTGCTTCCTGCAGATCAAAAGCTAGCTGCTGATGAGGAAACAGAGGAGACTCCTCTTTCCTTTCCTCGGAGCGGCCTCCTGCACCTGCCAGGCACTTTGTGTTCTGCTCTTATCTGTCACTGGTGAATGGATGATGCCACGAGGCTTATTTATATGAATATGACAGCATTTCTAAAGACAATGCCATCTGTCAAACAGTAATTGAAGAACTGCCTTCTCAAATAAGAAGAGAATCCCTCCTAACTCCTTTGAAGCGCTTCTTTATGAACCCAGCAGCCAAACAAACACTGATTTTAGATTTTTATGACATCAGCAAAACGAAGTTAATTATTCGGAATAGAGGAGCTTTTTCATTTTCGGTGCTTCTGCCGAGACGTTGATGGCGGCGAGGAGATGATACATGGTGCATCTCTCCGAACGTGATCCTCGCTGGGGACGTATGATGACTAATCTCCAGACTCCGTACGGCGCGGGCTCATTAGGAATGCGTTAAGCTCACCGGTTGGGTTTACTCCTTCAAAGGCAGGGAGGAGGTTGTGTTGCTGCTCCGAGGCACGTGAAAAATAGCAGGAGTGACAGATGAGTTGTGGAACGTGGATGGAAGGAGACAGGCAGCAAAATGGAAAGGGAGGATCTGTAGTCCGGCTATTTTAATGGAGAACAGAGAAATGATTTTTCAGACTGACACTTCAAGTGGGTTTGTTCATTTATCTGAGCTGCTCAGACAAGCAGACATGAATAGGAACATTGGTATGACAGTGGAGCGAGAGAGGAGCAGCGACTCCTCCATTCAACACACACCTGCAGACCTACTGTAATTAAAGAGCATTGTATATCTTTTTTTATACAATATTTCTATTTGTTGCTACTTTGTACTCCGTCCTCTTCACAACAGAGCATTAACAAGTCTAACAAAAATACATTTGTAACCTTCATTGTCTTACTGACTATGACACAGACTTACAAAATAAAGCTAAAACCAAAGGAGCCGCAGACCATGAACTACGAGCTTCGTTAGCTTGTTCGTTAGCCTTTTGAGCTAGCGAACAAGCTAGCGAACAAGCTAGCGAACAAGCTAACGAACAAGCTAACGAACAAGCTAGCGAACAAGCTAACGAACAAGCTAGCGAACAAGCTAACGAACAAGCTAGCGAACAAGCTAACGAAGCTCGTCTTCAAGCATTTCCTGCTCCTTATTTTCTTTGTTTTCTTTTTTCGGTACAAAAAACATCATTTTATAATTGTGTCTATTCAGCTACCAGCAGAAGTGTAAAGTAACTGAGTAAATGTACTCAAATACTGTTCTTAAGTACAGTATAGAGATACTTGTACTTTACGAGTATTTCTATTTGTTGCGACTTTGTACTTCTACTCCACTACAGTTCAGAGGTACATGGTGTACTTTTCCTCCACTACATGTATTTAATACCTTTAGTTACTTTACAGATCTGGATGAATGATGTGAAATATAATCAAGTGTTAAATCAGACTTTAGTTCCACCTGGAGTAAATTCACAAGCTACCCTGCAGTATACAAAGTCATTCAAACTAGCTGCACCTTTACCAGCTTTGAGAACACTTTCATGATCAATCATTATAAAACATATCATATCTATTATTCTGAAATGGACCAATCTGCACAACGACTACTTTTACTGTCGCTACTTTCACTATATTTTGATGATAATACTTTTCTACTTTTACTTGAGGAACATTTTGAATGCAGGACTTTTACTGTAATAGAGTATTCCTACACTCTGGTACTTCTACTTTTACTCAAGTACCAGATCTGAGTACTTCTACTTTTACTCAAGTACAAGATCTGAGTACTTCTACTTTTACTCAAGTACTAGACCTGAGTACTTCTTTCTGAAGACCTCTGTTCTTCATTACAATCATTAAGCACAGCCACAAGATATATGACATAATGTTTCACTGAGAGAAGAGATACGTCTAGTGTCTTCAGACGGACCCAGGTGGAACAAGTCACACTGTACAGAGCAGTACAGCTGGAGCACACTGGACCTGAGAACAGAGACAATCTGACACTCTGTGGCCTGCTTCAAGGAGCCGGCTGCTTCAAACAAGAGGAGGAGGGGACGAGGAGAAGAGGAGGGGAGGAGGGGAGGAGAGGAGGGGAGGGGAGGAGAAGAGGAGGAGAGGAGGAGAAGAGGAGAGGAGGAGGGGAGGAGGAGAGGAGGAGAGGAGAAGAGGAGGAGAGGAGAAGAGGAGAAGAGAGGAGGAGAGGCAGGAGAGAGGAGGAGGAGGAAGAGGAGGAGGAGAGGAGGAGAGGAGGGGAGGAGAAGAGGAGGAGAGGAGAAGAGGAGGAGAGGAGAGAGAGGAGAGAGGAGGAGAGGAGGAGGAGAGGAGACGAGGAGGAGAGGGGAAGAGGAGGAGAGGAGGAGAGGAGAAGAGGAGGAGAGGAGGAGAGGGGAAGAGGGGAAGAGGAGAAGAGGAGAAGAGGAGGAGAGGAGGGAGGAGGGGAGGAGGAGAGGAGGAGAGGAGAGGAGGAGAGGAGAAGAGGAGGAGAGGAGGAGAAGAGGAGGAGAGGAGAAGAGGAGGAGGGGAGGAGAAGAGGAACGAGGAGGAGACAAGGAGACGAGGAGGAGAGGAGGAGAGGAGGAGAGGAGAGGAGGAGGGGAGGAGGAGAGGAGGAGAGGAGACGAGGAGGAGAGGAGACGAGGAGGAGAAGAGGAGGAGAGGAGAGGAGGAGAGGAGGAGAGGTGGAGAGGAGGAGAGGAGGAGGAGGAGGGGAGGAGAAGAGGAGGAGAGGAGGCGTGTGAACCCGGTTCTGCCGACCTTTCACCCACCAGCTGATTCAGACCTTGTGCTATCATAGTGGGGGCTGCAGCACTTAGAGCGCCTCTTATCTGATGGCAAAAGATAGATAGAGGAAGGGGTTGGGGGGGGGGGGAAGGTAGAGCAGAGCCCACGATGTGGCAAAACTTCCTCCTTTGTTTACTGGGAGGTAATTGGGACACTAAGCCCGCCAGGCAAAGCCACCCGAGCCCCGTACCCCCCCCCCCCTCTGTGGCAGATGTGACACGTCATGGCCGCCGCCGCCCCCTGTCCCCCCCCCCCACCCCCCCCGTGGCTTCCTCTCTCATGATTTCCTGTTTCCTGTGCGGCCCCCTGCCTCGCCCACCCACCCACCGGTGCCCGTGGCCTGGCAGCGTCGGGGGCGGGGCCACCGGGGGGGGGTGGGGTGGGTGAAGCGAGCAGGAAGAGGCTGACAGGAAGGATGGCAAGCTGCCCCCCCCCAACGTCATCCCCTCCTCTTCCTCACCTCAGCTGCAGTCAGGCAGAGAAGTGTTTCCGTCTCTCACTTTCTTTCAGTGTGTCTACAACTTTACTCCACATTGGAACGGTTGCCGAGTGATGCTACAAACTGAAAGAACAAAACTAAATATAGTCTTTAACTTTATTAAATTCAGAAAGGACGACGGTGGAAAAAGAGTCCCAAAAGTTCCATTAGGGGGAATTGCTTAAATGACTGTTTAAGATAAGTATCGATTTTCATTAAGATGAATTCATGAAGCATTTCAAAGCATTTCATATGCACAGTAACAAACAAAGGCAGCAGCAGATGTGGGATGTTGTGGTGTACATGAATCCTCCTGTAGCTACCTATGGAAGAATGCTTCAACACTTTATTTGTTCCACAATGTCATGATCTGTATCCTCATTCTCTGACCCAGCTGTGTGACGCTCCGGAGGGAAAGGTGAGGACACTATGGCGCATAAAGTCACACACAGAAATATAAAAACACACGGAACAGTCCACTCAACTGCTCTGTCTGTATACGTTTGTGTGTGTATGTGTGTGTGTGGTGGATGTGTGTGTGTGTGTGTGTGTGTGTGTGTGTGTGTGTGTGTGTGTGTGTGTGTGTGTGTGTGTGTGTGTGTGTGTGTGTGGATGTATGTGTGTGTGTGTGGATGTATGTGTGTGTGTGTGTGTGTGTGTGTGTGGATGTATGTGTGTGTGGATGTATGTGTGTGTGTGTGTGTGTGTGTGGATGTATGTGTGTGTGGATGTGTGGATGTGTGTGTGTGGATGTGTGTGTGTGTGTGTGTGTGTGTGTGTGTGTGTGTGTGTGTGTGTGTGTGTGTGTGTGTGTGTGTGTGTGTGTGTGTGTGTGTGTGTGTGTGTGTGTGGATGGGTGGGTTGTGGGCTGCTCCACCCAATTAACATTGCTGTAAACAAGGCCAACAAAGGCCAGATTTCAATAAGAGTGTGTGTGAGTCAAGGAAGTCACCAATTATTCACACACACACACACACACACACACACACACACACACACACACACACACACACACACACACACACACACATACTGACAATCCCAGCAGCATTACATTATTTATCAAGTGTGGGCTTTCCTTAAAATAAATGTCTTTGTCTTCAGACGATGCCTTCACTTATCATATGTGAATAATGAGAGGAGTAAATAAAGCTGGAAGAAACTTCAAAAGCAAAGACTAAGAAAAAAGGAAAGAAAACAAGAGAATAGTTTTCAAAAAATAATTTATACTTTTTGGGAAGAAAATCATTCCATCATTTACCAACGGGAGATATCATCTTTACAAGGTCTTTAAGGTCATTTACATGTGTACACAAGTCATGAAGACAAACAAAAACACAGCCCTCTCTCTCTCACACACACACACACACACACACACACACACACACACACACACACACACACACACACACACACACACACACACACACACACACACACACACACACACACACACACACACACACACACACACACACACACACACACACACACACACACACACACACACACACAGCTTTATGGCTCTCTTCTTCAGTTATGTCTGCAGCTGATTGATTTAATTAGTTTAACACACACTAATTAATGCCAGATATTAACAGCTCTAAATATATCTCAACACATCTTGAGAGCACCATTATCTTCCAGCCCCCTAAAATAAATACCACATATTACGAGCGTGCTAAAGAAGAAAAGCACAATATTCCTTCATATACTTGAAAGCACATTAAATATGTATCATTTATAGCAACACTTCTGAGGAAAATACAATATTTACATTGCATGTAACGGGATCTGATTTGAGTATATGGATATTGTTTTTGAATTCGTCCAATTCGACAACAACAAAAAATCCACACTGATCACAGCAGAAGAAACTGAATGTAGATTATAAGATCAGAAACATAATTAGATTTATTTCACTTATGTGACGAGTTATTAATTAAATGTACTAGTACATGTCTGCCCTCTTTTCTTGATCAGTTATTTGTAACAGTGGGACATTCCCTATCAGTTATAGGGAATGTATTTGAGCCAGTATTCCTCCTGCTGTTGTCGTTGCACAGTGCCGGCGTTCTCTCTCTCGATGGCAGCAGACTGCAGGTCCGTCGCCGTGCAGATCCACTCAGAACACCGCCTCACATCCAGCTCTCATGCTTCCTCACTTCTTCTTCTTTCCTTCTTTCCGTATTTGATGTTGCACAGCATCTTCCTAATTGATGCTATCTTCCCAAATCATAGGCATGCACAGTCAATTGTTAATGCAAAAATATAAAAAGTAACAAACAGCCGCGATCTTTGTCTGAGGCAAAATAAAATCCAATTCAGCAGAGAGCGTGGAATCAGGAGCGCTGTCTGTCACACTGCTTTGTGGAGATTTTTTTCTTCAAAGTAAAACACAAATAAGAGAACATGCACTTAGGAACTTAACCTCCTTTCCTGACTCCCCCCCATCTTTGCCCAAAAAATCAGAGAGAATTCATCCGTCCGCGCTGTGTGAGGATAAGCACCGTGGTTAAGGTTTTGCTGATTTTCATGTAATGACTGGCAGCCGTAACACCTGGCACTGTGAAATCTAGAAATTAGCACACTCCGGGGAAACAAATTGCTTTGTTGATGCAGAACGTTATAGAGAGGGGAAAAAACAACATCAGTGCGACATGAGCATGTTTTAGTCTTCATAACTTTTTGAGTCAAACTGAAATAGCATACCACTCTTGATGTGTTCTATAGGCAGGGAACCTTTGATGCTGACCAATATACTATCTCTTTGTTCCAAATCTTACAAACCAGTGTTTATGAATCATACAAAGAAATATCATTGTAATTGCTTAGACCCTGCAATCAATTTCCTCCTGGTGTTAATCTCTGTAGAATAATTGGATTGATCCTATTATATATTTTCGACTGGAAGAATGTCTCTATTTCAGGAAACAGACCCTGCAGAGGAGGGATCGTTGATTTGAGAAACCATGTATCTGAAAAATATCCACTACATATTTTCAATGCAAATATTTTACGTTTAATGAGATTTTACAAAGAGTTACAAAGCCATTTAATATATTCATATTTAGTGTTTTCTGAAATTCTTCTACTTATGTAGAAGGTAGGTATCGTTGGCACTGTATCCACATGTTAATGCAAACTATTTGTTCTCCTTTGTGTCTTGGCCTAAAGTCATAATGTTGTAGATCGAGCTACACAACAAGATATGCTCAAAACAGCTACACTACAATAGTATATTCCTAAAGCATATTAATGAATTATTTACAAATATTTCTACACAATGATTAGGCCTATTTATTTTTTCTTTGATTGTATCTGTCAATATAACATACTTTTACCGCTGCTGATTTTTTGACTAGTATACTAAACTATCAGGCTTACGAATAAACGTAAATGGTTGGTGTGGTCAAACAGAAGCCTTCTTCACTGCCTGTTCACAAAGAGTCAGATGATGTCACTGACATGTCTGATGTCTATCTGCACCTTCCCCTAAAAAGATTCTGTCTGTAAATCCACACGTATTTGGCCCTCCCCTCAGTGGGGCCCATGCAGGGGGCTGCTCTTCCACAGAGTCTCCCCTCGGAGCGGGGCCTCGTCGGCGGATAGAGATCTCTCCGCTGAGGCCTCTTCTTATCCTGTCAATCAGCCACCGCCTCCCGCCTCCCGCCTCCCCGGCTCTGCGCGGGCTGAGCAGCTTGTCGGAGATGCAGGGTGATGATGAGAACTCTTCGCAGCCTAGCAGGGTTTCCTCCTCATCAAGCTCAGAACAAAGGGGGGCCCGGTCCGCTCGGCTGCTCTAAATACAGCCTGCAACATGCCCCAGCCAACTGCTAACACTCTGCTCTTATATGCAGACGTGGAAATACAAGTGTACACGCTGGAGTCAGTAAATCAGAGCGATGCTGTTGGACTTCAGCAGACACAGGAAGGAGAGAGGAAGTGCTGTGAACTACTGCAAGTCACATTTTGGAGTATCTAGTGTGTTTACGCAGATAAAATAAGTCATACTCAAAGATGTCTAAAAATCTGATTATCACTATTGTTCCACAAAACATTTTGGAGCTGTCACAATGGGAACAATAGACCAACTGGAAAAGCTCAGAAAAAAGGGTTAAACCAAATGTTTACTTTGCTCACATTTCCATTCAACAGGGTTTAGTGTGCACAGTTTACTATACGGATTCTTGCACAGTGCCACGTACTGCTTTACAGGACAGCAAATGATTGCAAAGACAAAACATGGACCTGCAATTGAACTTCAGAAAGAGAAAGAAAATGTTTTCTACTATCAACTAATGCGTTTTCTCCTTTCACAGAACATCAGTCAAACTTTGTTTTGAACTTGATTTGTCTGACGCAGACTGCTGAGGCCTCATATGATCTGTATGAGGCCTTGTTGTTGTTGTTGTTGTTGTTGTTGTTGTTGTTGTTGTTGTTGTGGGTTTAGCTGTGAACCCACAACAATGACTGTTGATTTTGACCCCCATCTTTCAGTGTAGCTGGTGCAAATATCAAAATGAGAACCCCCACCAACAATATATGTCCATACAGGTATGTGAGTCTGTGCTGAGGTAGACCTGAGGAAGTGTTGGTTTGATAATACACAATGTGAAAAAGAGTTGACATTTTCTTCTTAAGATTATTTCTGAGATTGCAAATTATCAAACAATCACGTTGTGAAAAATTGAAAACGTGCACCAAAGGCTCGATCAGGATTATAAAAGAACAGCAACCTCGACAACGACATCACAAACCAGATCCACTCCTTCTGTGCTTACCTTTCACAGGGAAACTGTTCACTCAACAACACTGTTACAACAGCTCTGCCCGTCAACAGGGTCCTGTCTTTGAAATGAATCTCCTCAAACCTTGTACTGAAGTGTGCAGCTGTCAGACATGTGTCACACACAGTGTGTAACGGCCTTTCCTGTGGTCTGCTCTTAAACTGACAGAGAACATACAGGCAGGAGCTTATTAACAAGACAGATTTAATCATATCACAAATTCAAGCTTCAGTTTGTTCATTGTTCATAACAATTTACTAGGTTACAATTTACCCACCGTAAAAGTCTTACATTAAAGTCCAACAGGGAAGTGTTGGTGACGCTGGCACACCCAATCAGCATCTAAGTCTGTTTTTGAAACTGTAAGCATTTGCAAGAAGGCCAGAACTAGAAACACAAGGAGCAGGTACCGGCGTGTTCTTTGTATGTATTCTTTTAAACAGACTTTAATACAATATACACCTTTTTCTGCAAAACAAACTGATCTTATCATGTTGTACAGATGCCAACTAAACTAAGTGAAGACATTAGTTGTGTCTGTGTGTTCTGACTGATATAAATAAAGTAATCACTCTCCTTCTAGCTCTAGTTTGGTCTCCACCTACTCCTGAGAAAAACAGCTGAACTTTTGATCTGCTTGATTCTCAAAGTTGTTGTCATTTTGCCCAATGTACTGAAAACTGCTTCCTGCTGGAAACCAGGTCAACAACATGGTGAGACTGAACTAAAATCCAAAATTCCAAAACGAGAAGCTAACTGAGGCTACAATGCTCCACAGAACTGTTGATGATAATTATTCACTGTCTTTTACTTTTATGTTAAGTATGTTGAATTGTTGGAGGAGCCTGAGCATCAAGACTACTCTTTAGCTATTGTGCATATGACAAAGTTCCTGTGAATCCACAATAAATGTTATCCTTTGATGAGTTGTTAATGATGCTTACAGACAAATATTGAATACAGCAGCTTTAATATTACAGGGAAACAAAAGAGGCTTTTTCATATGCTTTATTTTTTTTCCTTTTACAAACAACCAAACATTTGAACCCAACACACAAACTGTTTTCCTGTCACCACACCACGTCATGCGAGAGGCGGAAAAAAAGCAAAGCAACAACAACATGTTGGAGTCCATCAGCTGCTCCTGTCTGAGCTGAGCTAACGTGAGAGGGCAGAGCTGAACGCTGGACCAACTTTGGACATTACATCTGTTAAACTGTCAAAAACATTTACACACACACACACACACACACACACACACACACACACACACACACACACACACACACACACACACACACACACACACACACACACACACACACACACACACACACACACACACACACACACACACACACACACCTCCCTCTCCCCTCCAGCATCTTAATTGCTGCCTCTCCTAGTTGCAGG
Source organism: Trematomus bernacchii (assembly GCF_902827165.1). Classification (NCBI taxonomy): domain Eukaryota; kingdom Metazoa; phylum Chordata; class Actinopteri; order Perciformes; family Nototheniidae; genus Trematomus; species Trematomus bernacchii. The sequence continues at coordinate 1,307,289 of NW_022987649.1, read as the reverse complement.
CCTGTCTGTTTCACCCTGGGCCGTGGGGTGGGGGGGTTGGGGGATCTGGTACAGGCTTCACCTCTTCCTCCTCTCTTGTCTCTGTGTTTTCAATGTCTCTCTCTCTCTCTCCGGGGCAGCATGTCACCTCTGCTCACGTCTGTCCGCCGAGCTCCATAGGAAAGAGAGATCAAGTGTCGCACGCTAAACGGACATCTATGCTAATGTGGATACAAATATAAGTCTTAACAGTGCCGGGTACACACACACACACACGTCACATTGAGTGTGTGGATCATCTCCATCAGAGCTGCACGCTGCAGGGCTCCTTTCCATCTATTCACATCCATTTACATGAAACCCATAAACAGGTCGCTGGATGACTCCTGTTTCTGCTGTTAGTTCAGGAAGAAAAGCTTTAGAGGCTAATTACATGACATCTTTACAAGTGGAAACAAACCCACTGTCACACACTCTTAACATGGATATGGACATTCCGATTCACTGGTTTTCTTCCTTTGGCTTTCATGGTTTTATTTTTCTAAATAAATACAATGCACACTAATTCTGTTCAATATGAAACTTTACTCTTTCGAGCCTTCAATAGCTTCTGGTAGCTTACGTTTATGGAGTTTAGGTAGATATTGGAATAAAATGTATATTACTGAGTTGGTTAGCTGACTTTATGACTGTTCTATACTGGTTTTCAAACTTTTCCCAGCACACATTTGGACTTGTCATAGCAGAAAATGCATAGATGTTTGTCATTACATTATCTGTTCTATACAAGTGTCTCAGTTAGCCATGACAGTGTTACAGAAAACACACTGGCAGGTCCCTGAAAATTCACAAAACTAAAGGGAATGCAACACTTAAAATGATATATTACACGTGTTTTTTTTCTCTTCACTACGTATGACACTTAAGTCTTGATTCTCCTTAGATTAGATACTTCAGGGTTTTTGCGCAGAAACCCTTAAACTGTTCCAGTGAATGTTGTGTTTCTCGTCTATTACCCGTCATTCTCGTCAGGAAGAACATTAATAATATATATATCCTTAAAGGGGCCCTATTATGTGCCGATAAAGACTCCTCTCCTGCTGATGTTCAGGTGTATATCAGTATGTAGTGTGTGGTCTAACTTTAAAGAGTCCTCTCCTGCTGATGTTCAGGTGTATATCAGTATGTAGTGTCTCTACTTTAAAGAGTCCTCTCCTGCTGATGTTCAGGTTGTATATCAGTATGTAGTGTCTCTACTTTAAAGAGTCCTCTCCTGCTGATGTCAGGTGCATAACATTATGTGCGTCTCTACTTTAAAGAGTCCTCTCCTGCTGATGTTCAGGTGATATCAGTATGTAGTGTCTCTACTTTAAGGTACTCTCATGCTGATGTCAGGTGATTATATCCGTTATGTGTTGTCTCTACTTTAAGAGTCCTCTCCTGCTGATGTTCAGGTGTATATCAGTATGTAGTGTCTCTACTTTAAAAGAGTCCTCTCCTGCTGATGTGCAGGTGTATATCAGTATGTAGTGTCTCTACTTTAAAGAGTCCTCTCCTGCTGATGTTCAGGTGTATATCAGTTATGTAGTGTCTCCTACTTTAAAGAGTCCTCTCCTGCTGATGTTCAGGGTTGTATATCAGTATGTAGTGTCTCTACTTTAAAGAGTCCTCTCCTGCTGATGTTCAGGTGTATATCAGTATGTAGTGTCTCTACTTTAAAGAGTCCTCTCCTGCTGATGTTCAGGTGTATATCAGTATGTAGTGTCTCTACTTTAAAGAGTCCTCTCCTGCTGATGTTCAGGTGTATATCAGTATGTAGTGTCTCTACTTTAAAGAGTCCTCTCCTGCTGATGTTCAGGTGTATATCAGTATGTAGTGTCTCTACTTTAAAGAGTCCTCTCCTGTGATGTTCAGTGTATACAGTATATCCAGTATGTAGTGTCTCTACTTTAAAGAGTCCTCTCCTGCTGATGTTCAGGTGTATATCAGTATGTAGTGTCTCTACTTTAAAGAGTCCTCTCCTGCTGATGTTCAGGTGTATATCAGTATGTAGTGTCTCTACTTAAAGAGTCCTCTCCTGCTGATGTGCAGGTGTATATCAGTATGTAGTGTCTCTACTTTAAAGAGTCCTCTCCTGCTGATGTTCAGGTGTATATCAGTACTGTAGTGTCTCTACTTTAAGAAGAGTCCTCTCCTGCTGATGTTCAGGTGTATATCAGTATGTAGTGTCTCTACTTTAAAGAGTCCTCTCACTGCTGATGTTCAGGTGTATATCAGTATGTAGTGTCTCTACTTTAAAGAGTCCTCTCCTGCTGATGTTCAGGTGTATATCAGTATGTAGTGTCTCTACTTTAAAGAGTCCTCTCCTGTGCTGATGTCAGGTGTATATCAGTATGTAGTTGTCTCTACTTTAAAGAGTCCTCTCCTGCTGATGTTCAGGTGTATATCAGTATGTAGTGTCTCTACTTTAAAGAGTCCTCTCCTGCTGATGTTCAGGTGTATATCAGTATGTAGTGTCTCTACATGTCTCCATGCTTTAATGTTCAAAAAGCTCTTTATTGTTCTCATACTGCCTGTGCTGCAGCACCTCTTTTCACCCTCTGTCTGAAACCAGAGCCCAGTCTGCTCTGATTGGCTTTCTGGCCGGCTCTGTTGTGATTGGTCAACCACCTAGATATGTCTCGCTCCTTAGCCTCACGTACAATGTGTTGGAGTGGTAGCCAATAGAAGTGTTCCATTATGATGTCACTATATTCCGAAGTAAATAAAGGAGTCCAATGGAGGCGTTTCAGGTGGAGAGGGGGAACACAGGGATTTTAGCCTAGGCAGACCCTTTAAGGCCCTGACACCAAAGAACACGTCGCGATGGACCCGACTGTTGTGTCGCCTCACGTCTCCTACGTCTTGGCCAAAAAGTCACACTGGAACACACCGCAAAGACTTCAGCCGACGGCCAAGTAGCACGTACGAACTGCGCATGCGTGAGTGGCAATAACTCTCCTTACCAGCAGGCGGCGGTAGTGTGTATTCGTCATTCAAAAGAGGCAACAGGAAGACAGACTGCGTGATACAAACTTCAGCTCCCTGAAGCAGAAAGAAACTATTTAAGCATTGTGGCTGGCAACCTTAAAGTACTGCTGCTACCACATTCAATGCATCAGTAATTATAATCCAAGATTATATTAATATATACAACATCATAACACTGAATCTTCTGACTTTTATTGTAGTATAGCCAATTTTATCCTCATTCTAATGTTGTGTTATCTAATGGCTGTAGAATGAAGGTACGAAATAAAGTTTTGTATTTTGCAGTAGCGGTAAAAAGTGGTTTATTATCAAAAAAATGTTTGTATACATTGCTACAAATTAGTGAACTGTCTGTCAGAAGTTTCATTCTCCAGGGTCCTGTCCGTTAAATACTTGAAGAAGCTATTGTCCACCTCATGCAGGAAGTGTGGCAGCAAATTACGTGGCAACTGAGTTGGTCTTCGGTTTCTTCATTCCAGATCGCCATGATGTAAAATAAATTCTTACGTCCAGGTGAGATGAAAATGAAAGATAATAGCCGTCTGTGTGTGCCTAATCGTTTGTTTGCGTACCTCACTTCCGTTTCACTTCTCATGCACTGATTCGCTAAGCTGAACAGCCAATCAGAGTGATTTATTTTGCCGACAGCCGCCACTGCCGATTCAACAAGGTGAATCGGCAGCGGAAGGTGTCGGCACTGCCGAAAAGACACGACGGTGCCGGACACACCCAATCTGAGCAGGGCGACAGGACGCTCATCGACGGCCCAGACATCTATGGACGGCCGAAATCGGCTTGGTGTGTCCAGGCCTTTACATGCACACAAACATATAGAAACACACTACAGGAGAGGGAACACCACAACAAGGCAGAATAGGGCCTCTTTTAAATTATAATGTGACATATTACTTTTCTACTAGGAGTCCCAGCAGCTTCTACTGAAGCCAGTCCCCAACTCTGGGGACTTCCGGCCGGGGACTCCAGGTGGCAGTATACGCCGTGAAGTGGTTTGCGGCCTGCCAGTAAACCTAAAGCAGAAGAAGAAGAAGTGACGTCAGCGGCTCATTTGCGTAATCTTCCCTCAGGGAACTTATTCCGGTGTGAACGCGATCTGTACTAAATGCCCTGGGGTAATAAGTGCCGGCACTAAGTACGGCAAAGTACTTGGTGTGAACGCGGCTATTGGGAGAATGTTACTACTATTCTACTTTGTCATGTACTACCACACCTTATCTTTTCCAGATTTAACTTCCTTATAAGAGTTTAATAATCCAGAAAGGAAAAAATAGCTTATACTCTTTTCAGCTGGAATCTTAATGGCTTTCTTTACAACCCCCCCAAATAATGTCTCCTCTCCTTAAAGACATTTCTTCTGTTAATGCTTTGACATTACGTTTGCGGAAACCTTTCACACGGTGAAGTCGGCAGTCTGAATGTGTGTAGGTGACAGGAAACACACGGACACACATCAGTCACAGACAGACCAATGAAGAGTGGAGCGCTCCACATCCCACATGACAACAAGCAGAAACACCATCTTTCATCTGCCTCGTAATCACACATTTCAGACGTTCACACACTCTTCAGAATTCAGAGCCAGTCCCTTACCTCCCGATTGGGTTGGGAAGGGAGTGAAACAAAAGGGTAAATGATTACATTTAAAAATAATTAACAGATGGGCGCAGGCTGGGGAGGGGGGGGGGAAATATGATTTTCTACAAATGATTGCATTCTCTCTCCCCTTTGGTGTGAAAAGTAGAATCAAGAACACTTTTAAATAATTTGTTCAATTTGTTCCACAGCCAACGAAATGCGGCTTGCTGGAAATTCAGATTCATTAAAACTTAATTAATATGCATCATTATGTAAATGAGGTTGCAGTTAATGAGTTCTTAAAAGAAGCCTTCCTTAATTAGTTCACTTTTAATGGCATCATCATTTATCTTTTTTCTTTGAAGCAGAATGACGGCACGGAAGTAGCCGCTCCCAAAAGTACTCAAAATTTTGCATTTTTTAATTATTCCTATTTTCTTAATTTTTATATGATTAAGAATACATTTAGGATACTAAGTGCATGAGGGGAAACTTCCATTTGCTCTGAATTTTTGGAGTGAGATAAGCTGGACCTGGTGGATTTGTGTAAATGACGGTACATTTCATCATATTTTTATTTAGTCCACAATTTCTCATTTGACATTATGCAACATCTGGGCCTGCGCGGTATTTGTGACACAAACATATGGAAAGGCTCCGTGTGTTCCCGGCGACAGTGAGCTAACATCTCTCCCAGCAGTGAGGTGAGGGCCGCGGCGGAGGGGCCGCTCTGCTTCATGTTGTCAGGAGCGCACCTCCACTCCTAATTGATAACCACTGGCATTTGATCTGAAGGCGTTCAAACACCCAGTCTATCTTTGTGCCTCCAATAAGACGAACCATCTGTTGTTGCCCAGCCCGCCGTTCATTAAATCTAATTTCCTTCAGCAGGAATAAGGTTTTAATTGTACATCTCGCGCGCGGGGTTACCGTGAGCGGAGAGTAATGGCTTTCTTAGTGAGATGGGAGGGCTGCAGACTTAAAGGGGGATGCAGGAGAGATGGATGGAAGGACGATTGATTTAGATTGGAGTCATCTGTTTCGCTCAACAAGGTAACTCTTCAGCGGGGGATGTGGCAGAGAATTGCAACGTGACAATATCCACTATATGCATGATTGTTGGCATCAGAGTGTCTTATTGGCATGTGACAACGACTGGGAAACATGAGAGGAGATTTACATCAGCATTGCAGCGCTTTAAGTGACTCCTTTTCAGCAGAAAGTCTACTTCCTGCAGTAACATGACTTCAGTGCTGAAGTGATGCATGCAGGGATACAGCTACTGAGGATGTATTTGAAATGGCATAATCTAAAGTTACACAATGTATTTTTTAAAGGTGGGCATAATTGTTTGACTCACTGTCTTTAATGTTGAGGGCAAAAAACAATGAACACCTAACTGATTTACTTTCGTTATAAACAATTATTAAAATATTAAAAATTATTTCAAGAATCAGAGGCAGCTATTGATACTGTCCAAGTTGGTCAGAAACCTGAGACCCTACAGTTCCCTTGATTCCCCTAGCCCCAGTTTGTTAAACCTGCCTTCTTTTATTAACGTGTAGTATGTTGATGAAGCCCCATGGTAATGTGATCATTGGGACATATTCTGAGAACTAGTAGTAGTATGACATATAAACTGTCCAATTACAGACTTTAGTCACACTTTGAGATGTATGAATTTGGTCATTCTATTTTTATTTAGTGATGAATTGATAACCATACCCATACACACTTTGAAATCCACCTGTGGGGAGAAGACACTGGGGAAATACAAATAGGTATAGTCTGATGAGGAGCTGTCACATGTGTCCTTTAGGGTGTGTTTGTTGAATTGAGTATATCATTACAACAATGTAATACAGTGTTGTATAAAGCATCCATTGTCACTTGGAGTAATACTCTATCTGCTTGGACTCAACCTTTATTTCAATATTTTCTCTAGTTGCCGCCATTGATGAATAATGTCAAATGAACATATGCGAGAGTTAACGAGACTGCTTACTGTGGAAGATATTCTATAGCATTCATTTTTACAAGGTTCTTTCACAAATATTTCAAATTAATAATAACCCTACTGCTGTTATTAGAATAGTTGTATTTGATCTTAAATCACCGAGGATTGTTAACCTCCTATATAGGAAGTCTTCTTCCTGTGAAGTCTTCCCCACATTCACTTGTCCTATAAACATGGAGTATTTTAGAAACAGGAGCAGAGTTGTATGCTATGGATGGCAGGCGTGTGTGTGTGTGTGTGTGTGTGTGTGTGTGTGTGTGTGTGTGTGTGTGTGTTGTGTGTGTGTGTGTGTGTGTGTGTGTGTGTGTGTGTGTGTGTGTGTGTGTGTGTGTGTGTGTGTGTGGGTGTTGTGTGTGTGTGTGTGTGTGTGTGGTGTGTGATGGTGGGTGTGTGTGTGTGTGTGTGTGGTGCAGATGACACTGAGGCCCGTGTGTGATGTGATTCTGCCGCCCCACCACACTCCTCAGTCTGCCAGCACCTTGAAAGAGCTCCAACACCAACAAAGAGATATAAATAAGACTTTAGCTACTCGTCTCTCTGGCCAACTTCTCCATTCCACTTGTGTTTTCTTTTTTTGAACATGCATTCTTTAATTCAACGCTATCTTAGCTGAGGGTGTTGTCATTCTTTGTGATAAAAGAGTTGTTTGCAGAGACCTTTGTCGATGGGATTAGCAAACTAGTTTAATTGCCATCTGTGGCAAAAACTGTACCTGGCGTGTTAACCAATGAAAGAGCATTTAGTCAGCCCACAGGGAGAGGGGAATAATATGTGTTCGGCTGAATCGCTTAAAGTTTCAGGTTTCTTCACATTAGAAGAAAAGGGAAGTGACCAAATCCTGTGCGGCTTTAAATAAAACGCTATCAGTCTGACAGGGCTGGGATATCTGAAGGACTATTGTTCAGCCTTAGAGTTAGCCAAACATTAGGAACTGACCGAGGATGGTCTAGACTGGATAACCAATCAGATAAAGTTATACTGCTCCCCATATTACTCATTAAAGATGGTATCTCAACACACAGTCCTTTAAAAAATATATATGTATAGACCACTGAAAAACATCTTATTATAGACTACGCTACTGTTTTCTATTTAAGTTCATGGAAGCTGAGGCTTCGTAATGACATACACACCATTGCAGATATAAACACAGTTATCCAAGGACCATTTGTCGTCAAACAAAAGGGAATTCTCTGGACAAATAATATGGCTGCCATTTTCTTTTCTCAAGTTGGATAACTCAACTTTCCACAGAAATGCTATTCCAGACCCTTTGCAATTATTTTTTAATTTGAGTTTCAAACTCCCTTACAAGTCTAATTAACATTCTGGTAAAGTTTGCATCAGGACAAAAAGAGGATGGCACCCTTCTCTGAACTAATACAAAGTAGATTGCAAAACAAAAAGAAAGAAACATGTCTGTATTTCCTAAAAAGTCAGGAAGAAGGGCATTGCTCATGTGTTGATATTATTTGTTGGTACGCTGCCTTCATCATCTCTATTTGTGTCCTCATTCTTTTAAAGACTTTGAAGGAATACAAAAAAAATCTGGTAAAACGTTCAATTACAGTGTTAATTATAATGGATTGTTAAAATGCACCGAATTCTGAGCCAGATAGCTGTAAACATGACCTCATCTTTAACCACCTCCATCAGCTACATCACAACGCTATAATATCAAAGTCAAAGTCAACTTTATTGTCAATCTTTCAGTTTGTGTGTACAGACGGAGAGATCGAAATACCGTTTCCCACAATCCCGAATACAAAAAGAAATATATATAAAGATATGTGTGCAAATATGTATATACCTATATATACACAATCAAAAGACACATTTATACATATGCACACATTAAGACCTAAATAAAAGCACAACAATCAGTATATACAAAATAAGAGTCACTTCAATGTCTTTGAGATATTACGGTCAAATAGCATTTATTATTCACTGAGTATTTGTTCCTGCTTTGAGTAAATGTAGCTGTTATAAAGCACATTTCAAGTATCGAGCAGAGTTTTGTAAAACTGTGGTATTGGACACACATTAATCTTGACTACACCTGACACTGTTGGTGATATTAAAAGTACGTCCCTAATTTCCATGTTGATCCCACTTCAAGTCTTTACTTTCCTAAAGTATTCATTTTTCCTTTCTCACTACTTCTACTTCTAATTCTCTGAAATGTAAGCTTACAGTTCATTGCACCATTGTTAATGTGTTTGTGGTGATTCACATTAACAATATAAGACTCCAACATTTTGGAGCCATACTAAGCAGTAGACTGTACTTATCTCTGACAGCGTGAAGTCAACAGCTGCTGCTATTTCTAATGTTCATGCGCTGTGTTTTCAGGCAGAAAAGACAAAAAAACAACAAGCCCAGCCTTGTTTCCAAGGCTCGCTCACACACACCTGTTCGTGAAGTCAGTTTGGGAATAGGTTAGAGCTCTGGAGATGGGAGGAGGACTCTGGGTCCTTCACGGATAGAGGCGGGCCGCTGCCACTGGAGGCCGCTTGAACCAATAGCAGCGTGACACAAACAGAGCACTTCCTGCGTGGGCCGTCCCAGAGGAGGCTGATCCCTGAGGCTCAGAACCCCCCCCCCCCCCCTGTGGTGAGCCGGAGGCCTCTGTAGAGAGGGACGAGGACAGCGCTGGCCTGGTACTTCTGACAGCCAGAGCCCACCTCGGGGGGGTCAGAAGTCAGCGATTCATATGAGACAAGCTGGCGATGCAGTGTAACTGAAAATGGAAAGCAGATGTTCGTTAATTAGGGGAAATGTGACTGACAAGACTTGAGCGTCGAGGTACATGAGCTCGCCCGCCATCCAGCAGCTGTTGTTACCCGCTTTCATTGTCAGTCTCCAACACGAGTCACAGCCCCCCCACCGAGCCCGGCCCAGACGCCCAGCACCCACAATTATCAAAATAGAATTAAGCTTGATTGAATCAAGCAGATTTTCTCCTACTTTTGGTGTTTTGTCTGTGCGTTCTGTGTGAATGAGCAGCTATACTCACACCACCTTCTGCTCCCCCCTCCCACATTTCCGCTCCTCTTCAATCCTCCAGTCTCCTGAAAGTGCTGCTAAAAACAGACCTTCAATGATTTTCAAAAAGAAATATCCATTCGGGGAAGTCATTCATTTCCCTCGATCGCTTTTCTTTCTGATAAAATGAAGATTTGCACCTCCCGGAAAATTGCTCACATACAATAGCTGGTGAATAGGAAAGATCCTCAGCATGTTTCTGCAGCCTGTGTGTTGCACAAGTCCTTCAATCAAAGAATGTAAGTCTCACTGTGGTGTACAAGCAGAGAGCCTTCAGTGCCTTCAGTGGACAGGTGGAGTGGATTTGAGGTGAGGGGTCACACTCCTTTCTGCTACCGGCCTCATCAATAAGGCCCGGGACCCCCGCTGAGACATACCCTCAGCCACTCCATAGACACTATGCATTATATGAATACGCACTATGCAAACAATCTCCTGTTTTTTTGTTATTTCATTTAAATATTGCGAGTTCTGCACAACCCTCACATTTGTACACAAGCCACCTCTCTCAATATCTGCACAGCTTTCCACTTTTCATAACAATACTTCACATATTTTATTTTGTATTTTGTCATAGTATACTGTAGGTAGTTATTTGGTATATCCATATGTCACGTAATTAATTTTCTCTGTCTTAATTGTTATAATAGTTTTCTTTAAATAGTTATTACGTTTTGAAAGTTTGCTTACAATTTATCTTCCTCATGTTGTCCTTTAAGTTTGTTGTCCCATTTGTGTCTGTTTCAATGGAAAGCACACACACACACACACACACACACACACACACACACACACACACACACACACACACACACACACACACACACACACACACACACACACACACACACACACACACACACACACACACACACACACACACACACACACACACACACACACACACACACACACACACACACACACCTCTGGTCAACAACATAATCCTGTGAAATTGATGAATGGCTAGACATTAGGGCCATTCAAACAACAGCTGTTAATTCACTTCACATGAGCATTATCAGATCATTTGTGTCAGACAGCCAATATGAATGACACAGATTATCTCAGATTTGGGGCCTCTGCTGGCAAACCCAAGCGTCCTCCAGGCACCCAGGTTACACTCCTGATTATTGTGAGTGTGTGCGTGCATGTGTCAAAAGATGCCATTATGTGTGCAGCGTGAGGGATGATGTTTCTGCAGAAGGACATGGAAGCCCCTTTGGACCTAGAGAGGGGAATGGAGCCTGATGGGAATAAGTGCCGGGGCCCGTGCACTATTATCTATGCAAAGCGAGCTCGCAGGTGACGCAGCTCGCCCTCTTGGGGCCTGTTGGAGGCCCTCAGCTCTCGGGGAACAGTGGCTGTGAACAGCTGTTGCATCTCTCCACATACAGCCTGATGGTCTCAACAGAACCAAATGGACCTTGTTAAATCCTGCGCTGTTTTTGTCTCTAAAATCTTAGTTTCACCACAGATTCATTTGATTATTTCTGTGCTTTCAGCCGTCTGGGTGTCTGCTGGCATGCCAAGCAACACTGTGTTGCTCTCATCAAAGCTAATATAATGTTGAACTCTTATATATTAGCCGCGTTCACACCGGAGTACTTTCACCGTACTTTTCGCGTTTTAGTTCCGTGAGTACCCCTTATGTCGCGTTCACACCAAAAATCGTACTTAATCTCGGGTACTTTTACCCCCATTTTTAGAGCCAGCTCAGAGAGCGTACTTTTCTGTGGGTGAAAAGTGCTCCAAAAGTTCCCCAGTGCTGATTGGCTGGGCGAATTGCAAACCACGCCCGTACAACTCTGAAAATGTTGTGTGGAGACGCCATTGTTTTTCCTCGCTACAAAAACACAACGCTCCGTGCGTTGTGTTTGTTTTTGAAAGCAGTTATGGCAAGCATCAAGAATGATGAGGAGGTGTCGGCGCTTCTGGAGATCTACGCCGAGGAGGCGACCCAGGGAATGCTACTGAAGCCAGTTCGGTAGCTTTCACTCGACCTGGGAATTGTGCACAGCCGGCTAAATATAAAGAAACTCAGGACTACAAACGGCGGATTCAGTGGCCAACGATGACTACCACGATGAAGGTAAAATCAACTACATGCACTGGGGTTTTAATCTGCACAATAATGGTCTCAGATGTACTTTTATTTGCTCAGTAGATCAAGCTAGCCATGCTAGCCATAATAGGCTAACACCGGCCCCCGGCTAGCTACATCTAGCTAGCTAGATATTCTCCGCTGTATGAAAACGTTTTGACTTGTGAATAACTGTGCAGTGTTTCTGTAATTTGCTTCACTAACTCATGGCACTAATCGTCTGTTTCAGGCGAGGATGGACAACTCTCGGGATTGGAAACAAGTGAGCTTTGCATTCTAGATCACAGCGCTTTGTCGTCCTCCTTACCAGCAACCAAACGCAAAGGTACACACACTGTAATTTTGTCTTGAAAGAACGTTACGCATCGAACTGATGTTCACAATCATGTTTATTTCATAATATTCATCATATTTATGTTTAACTTGCCTCAACAACATTAAACAAAGTTCAAGCATACATGAAGCACTCTTCAAAAAGGAACAATCCTCCGTGTTTGAACCTCTTAAATCGCTGCATAGCCGATTTATTTGGACTGGATTATCCCAGAGAGGCCAAACATTCTTTATAACACAGTTTCAGATTTGTGAAACCTTAATTCTATTTGTGAAAATAAAAAAAAGGGAGATTTCAGTGCTTTTTTTACATGTAGACCACATTAGACCAGGTCCTGATGTAAAACCACTATACCTACACTCATCAAATCTGGACTGGATTATCCCAGAGAGTCAAAAGATTCTTTATAACACAGTTTCAGATTTGTGAAACCTTAATTCTATTTGTGAAAATACAAAAAACACATTCCTAGTATGTTGTAAAACTACATGGCGACTAAACTTGTATATTGTATATTGCTTATTTTCCCCTCTTAGGAAAGCGGACACGGGATGCGAATTTCTTTGACACCGCCCAGGCGTTGGAGGACCGGCGTGCCGTGGTGAATGAGTCGCTGCGTGGAGATCAGATGGTGCTGTTCACCAAGGCCCAGGAAACGGAGGACAAGATGCTCACCTCGATGGAGCGCCAGGCAGCAGATGGAGCGCCAGCAGCACCAGGATGAAGTGTGGGCGCTGCGCCATGAGGAAGCGTCGGCGCAGCGGCAGGATGAGCGACAAACTGCATTTAATAACAGTTTATTTGGTATAGTTTTTGTAAATACTGACACACGACACACAACGTTGCACTAAGGTGTGCATGCTGCTGGGAATATCCCTACACCTGGGACAGTTTATTTTATATTGTTATTACTGTTATGACTTTATTTTATATATAATGTTTACTGACATGTACAACTGACACTTTATTTACATTTAAAATTGTTCTATTTAATGTTATGTCTTGAGAGTGCAATAAAGAAAACCGACATGGCGATTAAGCTTATTTCTCCTGACACTTTATCTTTAGTGACCTGTGTAGCATCCTATACATCACATGTAAGTGATTATTCTGATACCATCATGTTTCATCGGTTATAAACTGGCAAAGCTTTATTTGTCATTTATTTATCATCAATGTTGCAACCTTGTGGGGGAATGGCAGGGGCACATACACAAATATGACAATTTATATAATTTTAAATATTATTTGACCTAAACTTTTAATTCCCCCCATTTCACACAACACAACATGGAGTCCACTATGGGCCAAAACTAACATGTATGTTTGCATAGTGTTTATGGCAGACGGATGCAGTGGGTCTCAGGAAGATATATAATAAAGGTGGGTTTGCTGCTGAGACTCCCTACAGCTGGGAGTTTATTTTATATTGTTATTACTGTTATTATATAGTACAACTGACACTTTATTTTATATTGACAATGTTTACTGACATGTACAACTGACACTTTAGTTACATTTAAAATATTTCTATTTAATGTTATGTCTTGAGAGTGCAATAAGAAAACCGACATGGCGATTAAACAGATCCTGTATCAGTTTTTCTTCTTCTCTTGTTTTGTAGCGGGTTGCAAACAACTTTAAGGTGCTTACCGCCACCTACTGTACTTGTAATCTTCCCTCAGGGAAAAGTACTCCGGTGTGAACGCGATCTGTACTAAGTACCCTGGGGTTAAAAGCGCCAGGGCTCTTAGTGCCGGAACTAAGTACAGGAAAGTACTTGGTGTGAACGCGGCTATTGTATAGGTGTTGTAGGGGCCGATAATCAGAGATACAACGTTCCAAGCCTCCTGCCTACAATGTTTACCATAAATAATGATACGCCTAAACGGCTCTTACTTGATTTCTCAAAGTCTGGTTAAAAAGAGACCACCAACAAAGGGAAACTACAGTTATTGCATCTGGTTGTCAAATAAGTAATGATAATGTTGACAAAGATAAGTCTCTGTAGATTAGACATCAGCAAAACAAGGTGCACTATGGTTTAACAATGGAGCATCAGATGGATGCTACACGGTGAGAATGATGCTGACCCATGAACCATTGGACAAAAACATGATCATAACACACAAAGATAATCATTCTTATAAAATCCCTGCGGCACTAAAATCTTTAGGTAGATCTGTCCCTAAGACAATATTTATCCAACTGAATATGAGCATATGTCATCTCCACCACCCAACTGTTACATCCAGTGGCGAGCCGTGACCCCCCCCCCCCCCCCCCCCTTTCCTCGAAAAAAAAAAGAAGAGTTATTACGTTACAGCCAGTGGCGGCGCCAGGGTATGGCTGGGGTAGGCTACAGCCATACCAAGAAATGGCTTAGCCCCACCTTAGCCCCACCATGAAAAATGATGTTAAAGTAAGCAAAATAAAGTCCGCCAACTCGCGCGGAGTAAATTGCACAGACAGTAGTAAGATTGATTTCAGTAGCCACTTGTCTGGAAATACCGAAGACTAGAAACGGTTTTGAAAACTTTTGTCACGTAGTGATCATCTTCTCAATAAAACATCTTTGATAATGTCTTCTGGCCAATCAGAATCACGATAACGGCGTGGAGTTGTTCCAGGAAGTCCCGACGGAGAATACTTTTGCGGTAGTACACCTCTATATACATCGATACAACATTACGTGTTGATAGAAATCAACACGTAATGAAATAAGACCCCACGGTTTGATGATTGATAGGTGTGTGGGCTGTCTTTCATTTTGACACACAGAACAATGGGGGCTATCCACCCTTATCCACAATGTAAAGTAATTCACACAGCCTCTTCTCTCTGTGAGGAGCAGCAGGTTCAGCTTTCAGAACAAAGTAAGTAACAAAAAACTAAAATGGCATTCATTTTTTTAAATGTGTAGTAATAGATTTATTTTTCTTCTCAAGAGAGTACTAGAATGTGTATGTTATGTTAGTATTTCAAAAAATCTCCTGGGGGAGAATCCCCCCAGACCCCCCTGCAGGGGTTGGGTTTTCAGCATGTCAACTCTTTCACCTGTGGGGAAATTGCAGGATTGGCTCCAGGTCGCCCTTTTTATTTACCACAAGACAAATGTGCCTTTTTATAATTTCATACAGTTCAATTTGGATTGAGACAGGGAAATAATCTAAACCTCACGCGTGGCGTTTCACTGTCGGGGGGGGGGGGGGGGGGGGGGGGGGGGGGGCGATATAGCGTGTATGTAATTACATTGCAAATACTGACTTGAGCCCCACCACTGTATGGGTTAGCCCTACCATAGATTACCCAACAAAAATACTCTGGCGCCGCCACTGGTTACAGCGTATACTTCAGCAGAATATCAAAACAGCGGCCCGGGGTACAAAACGCATCAATGACAGCGACCCTCTACCACACAAAACAACACCATTTATATAAACACCTATCATGACAGGGCACCCACAGCCAAGTAACAATTAGAAATGAATGACGTCGGCACGGCGGCCCACATTGAAAATGACTTAGGCCTACCTTTGATGATCATATCACTTAAACACAAAGTCCATCCTCCTGTCCTTTTGGATGAAGCACTTGATGGCGGGGTCATGCAGCTGATCCTTTGCCACTCCAATTTATCATTGTAACTCAATCTTGAAAATGACTCGGTTAATAATTTTGCAACGATGTCATCAGACTCATCACTATCACTGACGTGAGCCATCATGAACAAACTTATGCTAATCATAAATCTATCGATCATAAATCTATCGATTCGATTTATGATTCGAAAATTATAAAAGTAGGGTAGACATGTGGATATTATCCGGCTGAACAAAACGTGCATTTATCTAACAGGTTAGTTTTCCACAGACCTTATTTCGAGCTATTTTCCAAAACCCTATGGAGAAATCCCATTGCTTTTCTGTCGAAGGAACCCAAGCGCAGCTTACTTCTGGGTTTTAGGACGCGTCACTGCACCACTTGCATAAACTTCACAGCGGGCGGAACTTGTCATAAAGTCCGCGAAAATAAAGCCCACCCATTTAGAGGGAAGATATGATTGGTCAATTGTACTGTCATTTGACATTACTCTCTCATTGAGTTACTATAGCAGGCTCTCTGTGAATTTACAGCAGGACAGTAACTCGCAGAGAGGGCCAGGCGAGCTTCTTTCATTTAACCATTCACATTCCAACAGAAACTGAACAGGCAGATTTGAAGGATTTATTTCTTTGGAAATGTTATTTTAAATACAATTAAATCAAATTATTTTTGGTAAAACTAATGAAAAATATAACTAAAAAAATATATTTTTTATATATATTAAAACAATTTTTTTTTTTTTTTAATGTTTTCAAATATTATTTTTTAGAATATCTTAGGCCCTCAGAGGGCCCTGACGGCTCGCCACTGGTTACATCATTGCTCCTCTTGTGTGCGGGTCAGACGGATCTTGTTTACTTCCCACATAGCAGACTTCCCCAGGACTCAGAGTTGTACTGCTTAGTTAAATCATATCTTCACAGTTGTAGTGAAAGAAAGCCTGGCAGCAGTTATTTTGATTATCTTACCAAACCAAAGTGAAGAAAGAGGGGACCGCTTTATTTTTCTTTAGTCTCTTTAACCACTTGTTTCTCAAATATCTGCTGTACACACCTGGTCCTTACTTAGCTCTTACCATGCTGTATATGCTCTGCTAACCCCAATGCAACACTGTTACCTATCAGGAGAACAAACAACCTTTAAGGTAATCAGCAAGACTTTACTAGGTGGTTTAAAGGTAGAAGAGTTAGAATATAGCATGTCATTTATATTGCTAGAAAGTATAAATCTACTTCAGGAGCTACTCTTTGGTTAAAGGTAGGGTAGGTAAGTTTGAGAAACCGGCTTGAGATCGCTACAATTTGAAAATACACAACCGGAGAAAATCTGCCACTTCCTTATAGAGCCCCTCCTCCAACACACACGAACGCGCACATGACCAATGAGGGCACGAGATAAGTTTGTGCACAGATGAAGGCTGACAGGCAGGTAGGCCATCCAGTTATTTTGATGACATTTTTTTATGGATTTTTTGTAAAAGCACTTAAGATATTCATTGCTATCGGGATGTTAAGAGCATTCCATGGAATATAACAAAAAGTGTATCTCGAGCCGGTTTCTCAAACTTACCTACCCTACCTTTAATTTGGATATTTCAGAGGTTGCTAATACTAGTCATGTTTTGCTGTTAAATTCAGATACGTTTTCAGAGCATTAAAATGTAACAACATAGTCAATTTCACAGTTTTATTGTTTTATCAGAAATATTCTTCTCAGTCACTAATTCATAAATTGAGTTCAACTGCAATGCTCTACAGTACAGTACCGAAGGAGTGGCAGACCGGGGTGGTGGTTCCCCTTCTCAAAAAGGGGGATCAGAGGGTGTGTGCCAATTATAGAGGCATCACACTACTCAGCCTCCCCGGGAAAGTTTACTCTAAGGTACTCGAAAGGAAGGTCAGGCCGATTGTCGAACCTCAGATTGAGGAGGAACAATGCGGATTCCATCCTGGTCGTGGAACGACGGATCAGCTTTTTACTCTCGCAAGGATCCTGGAGGGGGCCTGGGAGTACGCTTATCCGGTCTATATGTGTTTTGTAGACTTGGAGAAGGCGTATGACCGGGTTCCCAGGGAGTTACTGTGGGAGGTGCTGCAGGAGTATGGGGTGAGGGGGTCTCTACTCAGGGCCATCCAATCTCTGTACTCCCAAAGCGAGAGCTGTGTCCGGGTCCTCGGCAGTAAATCGGACCCATTTCCGGTGAGGGTTGGCCTCCGCCAGGGCTGCGCTTTGTCACCAATCCTGTTTGTAATATACATGGATAGGATTTCGAGGCGTAGTCGTGGGGGAGGGGGTCTGCAGTTCGGTGGACTAAGGATTGCACCACTGCTTTTTCCGGTACTGAGCCACGGGCCCATCCATCTGGTCCGTCAAGAGTCACCCTCATCTCATCAGTCCATAAAACCTTTGGAAAATCTGTCTCCAGATGTTTCTCGGCCCAGTCTTGACGTTTTAACTCATGTTTCTTGTTCAGTGGGGGTTTCAGCCTCCCTCACCTTGGCCATGTCTCCGAACACCTGACTCTTCTGGGCCCTCCAGGTAGGTCACAGTTCTGGAATATGACTGCACTGGAGGATAATGGCTTCCTTGTGGCTTCACGTTTGATTCTTCTCAGATCTTTGGCAGTTATTTTGCGTCTATTTGTCTCATCACGTTTCTTGCGACCCTGTTGGCTAACAAAACCTTTGACGGTTCTGTGATCACGCCCCAATATCTTAGTCATTTCAAGAGTGCTGCATCCCTCTGAAAGACTTTTAAAATGTTTGACTTTTCAAAAGTCAGTTAAATCTCTTTTTTGGCCCATTTTGCTGCCTAATAATTATACACACCTTCATGTAGGGTGTTGATCTCCTTAGGCCACACCCGCGCTCATAACACAAATACACATCACCTGATATGCTTAAATTCCATTCCATTCCAATTCCATTCAAGTTTATACAGCTTGGAGTCGGAAAATATGCCTAAAAATGTTGATATGGTCAAAATACTCACTTGCCAATTGTGAACACAGTGTAGATATGTAGCATGATATTAAATTATGTTATTATGTTGTCGATTTAATTTGTCATATTAAAGTGAAAACTATATGAAACCTCTTTTCTTAGCTAAAAGCATCTCCACTCACCTCATTGTAAAGTGGATTTGTATTGGTTTCCATTCGATTTGTCAGCTCATCATTGGTCAATAGTCAAAAATATTGTGTGTTGTGGAGCAGCCATCTTTGCTGTGCTCCATGATGTGAGCAGAGTGGTCTGTTGAAGCGTCCGAAGGAGCTGGCCATCCTTACAGTCGCCCGTTGGGGCTAAGCACAGCATCAGGCATGTGCTCAGCCTCATTATCCCAGATCCAATGTGATCAGACCTCAAATCAGCTGAGCAGACATCACATGACTCTGTCCACGCCTCGGCCACTCTTTACCCACCCAGAGAGCCGCCACTTTGCGAAAATGTGACGGGGGGGGGGGGTGTGAAAATGCTTCTCTTTATCTCAGATACTGCTTGCGTGTGCCTCAGCCTTGCGTTGACCACCTCCAGGCAGTGCCCCCCCATCTCCAGACAGGCCTGGCTGTAATGGGACTAATTGGGCCGGACACCACAGAGGGACAGCGGCATATCTTCTAACATCTGCAAAATATGGTGGGAAAATAGTGTCGCTGAATTAGCAATGAGGCCTGACTGATCAGGACAGCTCGCTTACAGACCGGACAGTAATGGTGTAATGTCTCAGACAGCTAATGTTAGTGTGTGAGTGTGTGTGAGTGTGTGTGTGTGTGTGTGTGTGTGTGTGTGTGTGTGTGTGTGTGTGTGTGTGTGTGTGTGTGTGTGTGTGTGTGTGTGTGTGTGTGTGTGTGTGTGTGTGTGTGTGTGTGTGTGTGTGTGTGTGTGTGTGTGTGTGTGTGTGTGTGTGTGTGTGTGTGGTTAACTCTCCTGACTCTCCTAAAGCAGGACAGAGGCTGACCTTAATTGCAGTAATTTAGTTAGAAGCCATACTGTATGACTCGCCAGCCGGACCATTGAAATCCGTCACCCACATTTTCTGTCCTCCAATGAAAAGGCTGCTCTCATTACATGCCCAGGGCCAAGACAAGAGAAACAACGGAGCATGTCCAGATAAACGCTTTCATTAAGTAATCAAAACAGACTAACAGTCTGAGCAGCATGCTGTGTCCAGATGACCGGGCTCATGACAGGCACGTGGAGGCTGGAAGAGCTACTGCTGATCCAACCAGCACACAGACAGCCTCGACTTCCTCTAGAGCCGGCCAGCTAAAGCAACAAGAACAACCAGGTCCAGCTAATGAGCTACCACCATCTGAGAGAGCTGTAGCTAATATTTAAGGCTCAGGATCATGGTGAAGACACGATGAAGACTCAGGCTCATGGTGAAGACATGATGAAGACTCAGGCTCACGGTGAAGACATGATGAAGACTCAGGCTCATAGTGAAGACATGATGAAGAATCAGGCTCATAGTGAAGTCATGATGAAGACTCAGGCTCATGACGAAGACTCAGGCTCATGGTGAAGACATGATGAAGACTCAGGCTCATGGTGAAGACATGATGAAGACTCAGACTCATGGTGTAGACATGATGAAGAATCAGGCTCATAGTGAAGACATGATGAAGACTCAGGCTCATGATGAAGACTCAGGCTCATGGTGAAGACATGATGAAGACTCAGGCTCACAGTGAAGACATGATGAAGACTCAGACTCATGGTGTAGACATGATGAAGAATCAGGCTCACAGTGAAGACATGATGAAGACTCAGACTCATGGTGTAGACATGATGAAGAATCAGGCTCATAGTGAAGACATGATGAAGACTCAGGCTCATGATGAAGACTCAGGCTCATGGTGAAGACATGATGAAGACTCAGGCTCATGGTGAAGACTCAGGCTCATGATGAAGACTCAGTCTCAATCATCCTGATGATCTTTCGGCTTCAAGAATACTACTACTACTACTACTACTACTACTACTGCTACTTATTTCAGTCCCAACTGGAGGTGAACCTTGTTGCGTATGTTTCTCCTCCC
Source organism: Trematomus bernacchii (assembly GCF_902827165.1). NCBI lineage: Eukaryota > Metazoa > Chordata > Actinopteri > Perciformes > Nototheniidae > Trematomus > Trematomus bernacchii. The sequence goes on along the minus strand of NW_022987649.1, from coordinate 1,286,537 downwards.
TTACTTTGTTGTGCACGGTCAAATTTGACTGGTCTGTCATTAACACAAAAAACATCAATCATCACCAAATTTGATTTAAACCCCTTTAAAGCTGTAAACAATGCCTCAGAATACTGGTTTACCTGAATAACTGCAGTGAATATTCAAACAATACAAACTGAAAATGTACGATCTGATGGAGGATCTAAGGTCACCCATTCATTTTCTATGGTGGTACATTTTGACTGGGACACCATAGATGCCAAAACTTTACTCAACCACTCAAACTTCAATGAAAGTGGTGATCAGCTATAGTACATGTTCAAATGTCTACTGTGGAGAAATTGATAAGGCCTTGAAGCAATCAAATATCAAACACAATATTTATGATGGATGAGAGTAGTAAATCAGTCAGATTTGACCCGAACACGACAGGGGGGTTAACCTTGTTGTTATAGGCTAATTTCTAATGAGGATGAGAAGAGCCGCTTTCACACCAAGTACTTTGCCGTACTTAGTTCCCAGTACTTAGACCCGCCGAACTCTTTAGTCCCGTAACTGTCCTAGTAAATCGCGTTCACACCGGAATATGTCCCTGAGGGAGGATTAGGCAAATGAAGCCGCTGACGTCACTTCTTCTTCTTCTGCTTTAGGTTTACTAGCAGGCCGCAAACTACTTCACGGCGTATACTGCCACCCGAAGTCCCGGAGTCCCCCGGAGTCCAGGACTTTGGGTGGCAGTAAATCGCCAGAAGTGCCGACACCTCCTCATCACTCCACCGATCCCACGTTTTATTTTGTGTTGCCATAAGTTAGTCTCTCTCCGTTGGTGCGCTGGGCTAATGCTAATGCTAATAATGCTAATAAAGCAAATAAAATGGCGGCTTCACAAAAACTTTTCAGAGTTTTACGGGGCGTGGTTTGCAATTCGCCCAGCCAATCAGAAATTGGAACCTTTTTCTCCCCAGGAAAGTCCCTGCTCTCTAGCAGGGACTAAAAGGTGAAAAGGTTTGCAAAGAAAAGTTCTAGTTCCAGATCTTTTTGGTGTGAATGCAAAATCGCAGGAACTATCGGAACTATTCCTGGGAAAAGTACTCCGGTGTGAAAGCGCCTATTGTTTTTCTCAGTTTTTTCCCCCAATACCATGTGAGCAGCATGGTTTTTTGAACATTGTAATTACTTTCTCCTCTTTAGAAAAAGAACAAACAAACAACCCAAACCCTCTAGACTGTTACAAAGAAGAGTCCACTCAATCCACTTGTGTTCTAAAGAAAGAAGAGAGAAACAAACCTGTGGACATGTTTGAATTTAGGGTTTCTGCCACACAAACAGTATTTTATTGAGTCAGTAAAATTGATAGTTGGCTCTTGTTGGAACACAGTAATAAAACGTAATAATGAGTTGAATTCAAACACACACTTTTCATTGTACTGCTCTCTCAAAGGCAACGCCATGCTAACTGCAGCCAATCAGGCGAACAAACAAACAAGCCCACACGCAGACCAATAACAAGTCATCCATCTTCAATTTTCACTGTCCCTCTTTCATCAGAATGCCTCTTTTCTTTTCCTCTGGGCAATCTTCCACTCCTCATATACATCTGTACAAATTGATTTCCTCTTTACAAGGGAAGATAATGACTGTGGCAACAGAAATACCTGTAAGTGAGGGATAATTGCACCGCGAGACACCACCCGCTGTGTCCCTTTCTCCGAACCCCCCAACAACATGAATTTTAAGCTTCAATAGCACTCAACGCCGTCACACCAATGAAGCCCAGATTTCATTAAAATGATAGTTCTTTCTGCTCCTAGTTCATCTATTAAGATGAGCATCTTGTGGCGGACATTTTTATATAGGTATAAAGAGGGGCCGCTACGATTTAACATTTGTACCCTGCTGTTAGACATGAAAAGGAGCGCGCTGGGGTCCACTCGTCCGTTAGATACCTGTACAAAGCTGCCGCCGACAATTGTGGGTAATGCGGTTCTCCCTTTCTCTCTCTCGCTCTCTCTCCACTTCTCTCTCTTTAACAAAGGGAAGGATCAGGCGACGCCTCGCTGACGAGACGCTCAAACATTGTTTACTCCCATTTGTCCTGCACATAGAAAACATCAAGCTCACCAAAGTGAAGTAAAGCAATGTTAATGCATGAGTGCAGCTTCTGTGGAGACAAGCCAGGTCCGCCTGCTGGAGCACTGCAGATGGGTTCAAATGCAGCAAATTGGGTGGTAGTATTTCCATGTATGTTATGTTGTAATCTTTGGAGATCAATTAAATCAATGCTACAGTGTCAGAGTCTACACTTGCATCCAACATATATTAATAAAGGGAGTATTCAGACGGTGGAAATGTGTGGTGATGAACTCCGGATATAATAATCAGCACTGATGATAATCGCTTCAGAAGAGCATTGTCCTGCTCATTGTGCTGTTTATTACTGAATCCACGCTTCCTTTGAGAGAATCCAACTGTCTTTTTATTGTGATTATTGTGTTTGATCACTGATTATCACTGTCACTTATTAAGTTCAATTTGTTATTGTACAAATGATGAAATGACTTTGTTCAAACAGCTGAATCAATGACAAAAGCCTCAACTCTTACAATGATTATCTCCTCTCATTAGTAACCATTTCTCAAATCCAAATCAAAGACACTCGCTCGCTTGCACTTTTTTTCCCTCTCCCTGAAAGTCATCAAATGAGCACAGAGAACAAGCCCCAAACTTCCAATGCAGGCGTCTTCAGGCAGGAGGAGGAAGGAGAAATATAAAAATAAAAGGAAAAGCACAATCGTCTGAAACAAACGAGAGAGGACAAGTTTCTATATTCTGAAGTTAGAACTAAAAGGTATGCAGATGTCTTCTCATCCTGTTCCTTCCCAGGTGACAGGTATGTCAGGCCCTGGAAGCCCCCGCAGTATAATTACACGCCATCCTACCCCTCCAGCAAAGGAGGTGTTGCTCGAAGAGGAGCGTGGCGTGTTCAGATTCCTGTGACTCCAGCAGGGTAACCCAGGGGAATCGCATCTTTAACAAAGCCCATCTCTTACGCCTTTAAATATCTTTAAGTGCAACACCACCACCCCCCCCCCCATAGCCTCTTCCAAACCCCATCCCCCCGAGCCTTTCTCCATTCTCTGCTTCTCCACCCAAAGAGTTCTGAAGTTGTCTTGTTTTTTATTTTATTTCTTTATTCAGTAAGGCGGTGGTTAGGAGTCGGGTGAATGGCACCAAAGCCTAATGATGAACATCCTGAGTGTCCCCCGAGTCCCCCCCACATCTCTGAGTGACTGGTCTGATGTCTGCAAGGCCTCTTTAATGGGACATCAAAGCTGGAGCCGGTAGAAGGAGGAACGTCACACACAAACACACACACACACACACACGCACATAAAGTAGCATTGGTCCTCAGGAACACTGAGGATTGATCAGAGGCCTCCGCCCTTCCCTGTCACCACACTGTGACACAACCAGAGACATGTCTTATAATAACTGTAGTAAATGAAGTTCAGCAGGGACAACATCAGCACATCTGAACCTGATCCGATTCCCTTCTCCTAAAATACATAACCACATAATACATATCAAGTCATTAAAACATCCTGGGGAAAAAAATTAATTAATTTAACATCATAATAAAGATGTCCAGATGACATGATACGGCCAGCCAATGTTATCCATTGTTCTTCTTATTGATAACAATATTATATCAAATGATAAGGCAAGTTATGATGTACATATACCCTTCAAAGACTCTCAAAATAATGTTCTAAGATGTTCAGGGTTAATCCCAGTTACTCATTCCTAGTACTGCTGAGCGAGGCCACATTAACCTGTGAGGGGACTCGAGGCACATTGAGCTGTGGCCCCCCAGTTCTCCCCCCTCACAACACTGTGTGTGCTGTTACCTTCCCTACACACATAACAGCTTCATGTCATTTTGCCCAGTCTCACAATTCAAGCTGTGCTCACCTGTAGTGTGTGCATGGTAGAATTATACATAGATGTATATTAAAGGTTCTAACTTAATTTATGCTGTGCCTCACTAATGTAGGTTCCCAAATTCAATTGTACGTTATTCAATTATCATAGGCTAACTGCCATGAAGTGACCCTGTGGTTTATTGGGCCCTAATGGTGTTGGGCCCCGGGGCAGTTGTCCACAAGCGCAAGAACAGCAGAATATCTCAAAGAATGTTCTTAAAAGCAAACTTGTTAGCAGGGGGGTTCGGCTGCTGGTGGAAGAGGAGAACTTCAGTGTGCAGAAACATGATGCAATGAAAAAGAAAAAATCAACGGCAGCTCTGTTCCTGTTGTTGAAAAACTGAAAAAGCTGCGAATAAACCTGCCTTATTTTAAATTGTACATGTTGCTTATGAAGACATATTGTCCATTTAAAAAAAAATGTAAGGAGCTTCTGGGGCTCAACATTTTATTGCATGGATGATCAAAGATCTCAAAGACTTATTTAGTGTAAAATTGACAATAGTTTAAAAAATCCCCTTTTATTAGCCATGTGAATATTTGGTTGGTTTTCCCAGAGCTTTTTGCTGTACACAATGTGGTTGAAGTCAAATCTAAAAACTCTTTATTTACTACCGCCTCTCACATCCATTAAACACATTAAACACCATTTCAAATGTTTGTCCTTTTCTATTCAGGCATTTATTGAAATGTGAGTTGTGACAGCCCTACACTTCCAGAGGCATGATAGAAAGCAGAGAATGATGAGATGTGATATGTTTGGGTCAAAATAGCCTCAGGCAGTCAAATACAATAATTAAAATGACTTGAAATCCTCATTTGAAACTACTTCCTATCAATTAATGGCATTTGTATAGCAACTCCAATGTCTGCTCCCCTCAGAGACCATTTATTATTAGTCAAAAGGAAAGAAGTACGTTCAGAAATAATTAATAATTATTAATCAGAATGGCATTTTTTTCAAAGTCACTTAATGGTAATACTAGTAGAAGAATAAAGGAGCTGTTGACAGGAAGCTGCTTTCTTGCTTGTTTTACAACTAACTTTACATTTGATTTACAATGTTCCTTTCGGAGTAATTGCTGCTCTGGTTTTCCAGTTTAACCTCTTCAACCTCACTCACACACTGACACCCACACCACTTCACAGGTTAACCATTTGTGTGACTGCTGTTAGCCCTTATGCTGCAATTTGCACGATGATTACTCACTCATTAATCTTAATGTATTTACTGAAACCATGCAATGGGAGTGCATGGGGTTAAAACTACTGCAGAGCTCCTGTTAATGAGAGTAAGAGCAACAATGAAATGCATTCGGACTGTGACGGCCTTTTCTTTGTGACAATATGGCACTCATAATAGCTTATGAACTTTACATGTTATTATAATGGGTTTATGCACAGGTGATCAGCGTGCAGTACTGATTATTCTCGAAAATGACATTCCCAGAACAAATAACTTCCCTTCTAAAAGGGTTAAATTAATCATCTTCTTTCTCAAAGCAATGATAAACCTGTGAGTTGGATGTAGAAAAGTCAGAATCAATATAGAATTTTTTTATTTTAAAGTCAATTCAGATTTAACATAGTAAAAAAATTAAATTATAGTGTCCGTCCAAAAAAAACAACATTACTTATAGTGAAAGCTACGGAGCTCTGGAGGGTTCATCGAGAGAAAAATAAATAAAACGAGGCCACGTTTTATTAATTCGTGCGCACGAGATGTAATTCGTGGCCTCAGGGCGTGTGTGTGTGTGTGTGTGTGTGTGTGTGTGTGTGTGTGTGTGTGTGTGTGTGTGTGTGTGTGTGTGTGTGTGTGTGTGGGCATTTGTTTATGATAGTGTCGTTCGTTCCGGTGCACACAGGACTATAGCACTACATCGAGATTATGATTAAACGAATTTCTTTCACTTGGGAATACACATATAACTATGGAGAACCAGATGTGTGTAAATTACTGTTCATGGTAATTTGAAAACAAATGCCGGTGTCGGACACACACAAACACACCGAACACACACACACAGAGCGGAGCTGAGCACAAACACACACACGTCATGCGCCCTAGTGACCGGACATCTCCTTCATAAAACATGTAATAGGGGGAATAATCGGGCATTTCGATGTGTGTGTGGTTAAACGTAGCAGCCTTGATCTCTATTCAGCTGTTCTAATGAAGGTAAACACAGTGAAGAAAACAGTAAAAGGCACAGCTCTTTGCAGCTGGTGCTGCTCTTCTCAGATTCTGCTGAGTTACACGTTACTGCCTCCAGTGCTCTGTACGACGAAGCCAGTTCAACAGACCCTGGATATGTTTGAGTTACCCGGCTTAACTAACCCTAACAAACACGATCTCACTAAGCGGTCCTACGAAGCTGGTTATCAACTCAGTAAATCAACCAGGGTTTCAGGGCTGAGAGCGCGCTCACGTGAAAGGGACGGGGTTAGCAACATTTGACCAATCACAAACATGGAGAAGCGTGCTTACAGCGCAGCGTCATACTTCATGAATGAATAGTAAATAGCAAATCCTGCTTCGTAGTACAGGCCACTGGTGCCGCAGAGATTTCATAAAGTGAAGGAGGTTTTCCTTCTATAAAACAGCTGTGGGCAGCAGATACTGTGAGAGTCACGGACATGAATTCATAGATCAAAGCAGACTGGTTTACAGACTCTTCTGTTTTGAGAATCCGGTGCTTAAACAAATAGCTCTAAACCCCTGGCCAAAATGTCCCTAAATGAAGTCTGAGTTTGAAATATATCTCAAATAATGTATGCACTGCCATTTCTCCACATAAACATAACCGTCTGCAATGAAACGGTTGTCTCCTCTGTGCTCCACTTCCTACTTGGCGCACCGGTAACTTTCTCGTGCGAACAAGAAACTAACAAAATACTTTCTCGTTCGCACAAAATAGTATTTTGTGCGAACGAGAAAGTATATTGTGCGCACAAGATACTTTTTTTCTTCTCCATGAACCTTTAGGGGCTCCGTAGAAAACCACCCTTGTTAAGCCCGGCAAGGGTGGAACAGGTTAAAATGATGAGGCAATACCAATTTAGATTTTGACAACTTCCTTATTCCAGTGAAACAATAATAGAGCTTCAATAAAAAGCTCTAAGAAACCACCAGACTCAGGGCCAGTTTCATCCCACAGGTCATAAGACTATTTAACACCTGAGCTTGCACTATTTGTATTGTTGTTTCTTATATATGTTTTGTAATTGCACTGTGGAGGAACCTGCAATCTAAGTGTTTCATACATTACATAATGACAGTATGACAAGACAATACATCTTTGAATCTTGAATCTTGAATAAGAAGCTTATACAGGATATTTACGTGATACTGTATAACTTTGCTATAATAAGAGGTTTCAATTAAAACAACAGCGAGTTTCCAACTAAATATAATATATAGATTTAAAATAATGAGCTTATTCCATGCATCGTTCGTCTGATGTAAACTTGTCCTCTTCACAGGCAGCAGCTGCAGTCTGCCTGCACTCTGAGGTGTGCTGCGATAACCTAAGTAGGTCAAACTATCTGCAAAGAACGCAACTCCGCAAACTTTCCATTGCCGACGCCATCGCAGCGAGGGTGGGGGGGGGGGGCAAGAAAAAACAATTCACTTGTCACAAACTTGACACCTTTCTCCTTTTCCAGAGGAGGAGGAGGTGAGGGAGAAAAGAGAGAAGAAAGGAGTGTTTCATTGTTCTGAAGTTTCCCTCCCTTTTGCTTTGCCTATCGTTGCCACTGAAATCAACACTTACCTTGTCAATGACAACCTGGCAAATTGCCAGACATTAAGGGGAAGTGCACAGGGCCTGCAGTGTGTGTATGGATGGAGGGTCTTTGTTTTTGAGTGTGTGAGTATGTGTGGCAGGGGGTGACTGTAATGCCTGGTCCCAAGGGCATCAGGCAGGAAGCTAAAATAGCTCCTTGCTCGCTCCCGCTCCGGAGCAGGATGGGTTTTTTGTTAAAAGGTTTCCGTTTTTTTTTCAGCCCAGCGAGAACCTGTGAAAACAGGAGCAGGTTTCGTCTTCAGGGACCCCATTACGAGGCATTGTGAAATTATCTGAGCTTGATTAAACCTGCTGAGCTCTCAGACAAAACGATCCCTATAATCACAGCTGGAGACACAAAAATCTAAACCCCGCACAGAATAATAAGAGCGCTGCTGCCTTTCCTGATCTGAAAAACAGGGACGCTTCATGTCCGTAGTGCAGGATTTTGAAGAAATATACAGCATGTAAAAATGACAAAATAGCCATATACAAGCTTTCCTCTTAAAAATGTCCACACATCTCACAGCGTAGCATAGCCGAGATACAAGAAGAGGAAAATCTTATGCTTATAACAGAGTGTGACGTTCAGACGCAGGCTTTATCCCGAGGACAGGTTTTTGGTGTATTTGGGATCCTGATGATGTTCCTGTTCCACAGTGTGTGAAGCAGCAGTGGAATAATCAGTGCCACAGCAAATTCATCTGTTTCGTGATCACGGTACATTTCAGAGAAGTTGGCCAACAACAACTCGGAAATGCTCTCTCTCACACACACTGATAGCTGAAAACTATGGCCATTTGTGTGTCTGCTCAAAAATCGTTTCCCTATATGTATGGAAATTCGCAGAAGGCCTATGCACATACAGGATTGGCCAGACAGAAAGGAGAGAAACTTAGATGTAAAAAAGGGACCCGAAAGACACTGGACTGCATGGGGTCTGAAACGCAAATATCTAATCTAGTTAGCAAAATGTTAGCCAGGGAATTAGCACGCTATAGGATCTTGACTGATGATTGAATGAGCAGCGTACACAAAAAGATGTGTTGGGAGAGCAATGCACAAAGGTTTGAGCTTCAAACACTGACAACACATCCCATCAACAAAGCAAGGGAACGCTGCATGTGACTGCAAACAGCACAGAGCTCTGATCACGGTTACCACAGTTCTCCACGTTTATGTGCAGGTAATACAACAAATGATAAATTGTATAACTGAATTCTTAAAGCTGCAATAATCTTTATTTTTTTACGCAACAATTAGTCAAATAACTACGTGTGATGTAATTGCAGTTACTTTTGTCAGAAACGCACAGAGAGTTAGCACCACACCTGCATTTCCTTTAGCTCTGTTAGCATTTGAGCATATCTGCTCTTTATTGAACGGCACTGTTTCTTGTTTTAAGTCTCACTGCTCTCATCAACCTCATTCCCATCAGCATCCACAATATACAGCTTCAACATCAATGTGGACGTAGTGTGACGTCACCCATACAGTAGGTGTCTGCATGGGGCTCCAGCTGTCTCCATGGTGGCACTGCCCCCCCTAACTAATCCAACACTGGGCCAGGAGGTGAGGCGGGGGTGGAGCTGATGTGATGACGACAGCCAACAGCGAGCGTTCTGTGAAGGCGCCATCTGCACCTTCAAGTAGCCACGCCCTTTATCATGCATAACATTTAGTATTGATATAAGAAGCTGCTGAGTCATGAATCAGAAGTCATACAATGTCCAATTAGCATTAGAGACCATAACAGTGTGTCTGTAATTCCTGATACATATTTCAGACATGCAGGTTACAGCTGTGTCCAATTCATTGAAAAAGAGATCAATGATCTCAATGGGATACACCTGGATAAATAAAGGTTTGAAATGAAATCACCTTGCAGATAACTTCACTACTTCTTTCTGCTGCTCCACCCCAACCGATTCTGTGCATGGTAACGCCATCAACCGTGCTTAGCTTTTGGTGTAGTTTACTTTCATAAGATCACATTTTGTTGAGCTCTCCTGCAGAAATGTTGTTGCTGCTTAGATCACTTTAGACCTCCCTGGAAACAAATAATAAGAGAGATATCAATATCCCTAAACAAGAGGGACATGATTCCCAGAAAGCATAAAGAAACACTGCTTTAACAAGGTGTATTATATAAATGATCAGATTATTCAAATGAATCTCTGTCAATATCATAAGGATGATGTTCTCCTCTTTGAAAAGGGAAACCCAAACATTCAATCAGGACTGAAGACATCCTTTATATTTACCTCCTTCAAGTCCATTTGCCTGTGAACAAAGTATTTAGTCGTTTTCGATGGAAAAAGCCCTGCCATCACAGAGAGCGTTGATATACCCAGATTTAGACACATCATAATAACTGTGCTCACTTTGAGACAGTATCTTCTATAAATGCATGTATGCATGTATGCTAAAGAAGTTAACAATGAGAAGTGGGCATGCATTATTCCTCTGTCAAAATGCCACCGTTGGTTAGCCCTTTTTACATTGAAAGAATACTGAAACTGTAGCATGTCAAGACTTTGCTCACCGTTTGCATTTCTATAACTTTGAACATAATGGCTTGATCGTGGTGTGATTGGTCAGGATGGTCAGAACTTTCTGTGATGTGTTCACCCTAACAGGTTTGGGTCACATTAAAGAAAGGGGGGGGGGCATTGCAGGAACTGACCCCTTGCAGGGTCCCACAGGATATAATGGCTATGGTAGCAACACAGCATACCAATCTATTTCTAATGAAAATACATAAATAAAACATGCAAATTTCTCAGCCAGCTGCTCTTGTCAGTTCCGCAGAGCTAAGTCCGGATCAACAAACCGACCATCTTCTGTCAGCGCTCTGCTGGCCCGGCTCCACCCTGCATCGCTCTGCATTCATTTCCATTCTGCCCTGTTTTGCTTAAAAGAAATCCCTACAATTGTGGCCTCTTTTGCATTTGGCCCCTATCTACTACACCCCCCCCCCCCCCCCCTCCCCTACCCAGGCTGGGGAGATGCTGCTGTCCATGTGCTTATTCAGAGAGAAATGGCCTTTTGTCTCTGGTGCTCCCCGTCACATAAGGTCACGCAGGCTTACCCCCGCCAAATAAAGCCTCGGCCATTGTTATAATTTGCATTGATGCATAGAGAGGAGAGATAGGGGTGAGGGCGAGGCTGTATATGTCTGTGTGTCTATGAGGAGTAACGTTGGGGGGGGGGGGGGGGGGGGGGGAGTACCATGAGGCAGGGGGGCAGGGGGAGGTTATGCAGAGCGACGGCATCTTTGCATGGAAATGTGAGCAACGGATGGACACCGTATTTTTTTCCTCGCCCTCCCACACCACACCAACACACACACTTCACCCCCCCTCGGGGGAAAGAAGGCCTCTTCCTCCCAAGGTCAGTGTCAATGACAGAGCGGGGCCAATTAGTATGCAGATCAGGGCTGTGATGTCGTTTAAGGGTATTGCTCTGATGCAATCACATTAGTTAGGCCAGGGAAGAATTCCCCGTCTGACCTCAATCATACGAGGGGCTGCGGGAGAAGAGAGGGGAGGAAGAGAGGGGAGAAGAGAGGGGAGGAAGAGAGGGGAGGAAGAGACATGGATCATCTCTCTCTCTCACCATCTCACCTCGCATCTTATTCCTGTTTTGATGACATATGGACAACCTGACAAAAAGTGAGGGTTTTATGGAAACATGAAGTTCCCTTTACGTTTTAATACACAAAAGAATACACTGATGCTTCGAGGGAGTATATTTCCAATAGTGCTGAGAAGTTTGGTATCAATGGTGTCTGTTTGTTAAGTACCGAGCTGGAGTCAGGACATGTATGACTTAGCTTAGCATACAGGCTGGTAGCAGGGAAACATCTTGCTCCCCAAATACACATGCTAACACTTTTAAAGCTCACTGACTCATATAATCAGTTGTATTTAGGTCATTCTGAAAGTTGGATTGATAACAACAACAACAACAACAATAACTTCCCTTCACTCAAGGTTTGACTCCTTTTTCCAATTCCTGCACATATTGATACAGATGTGGAATACAGATGTTTCTGCTGCTGACCGGACGGGTACCAGCCCCAGAGGAAGAATGTCATTGCCTGCCCCCCCCCCCCCCCTCTTGCTTTTTATTGTTGAGAATAGGTCTGGGTTGTACATTTCTTTCAATTCTTCCTTTTCCACTCCCTCTATCTTTGTCCCCCTTGTCTGAATGAGTGAGCCGGGCTTTGATCAGGGCAGCCAAGTGTTCAGAGGGAAATCTCACAGCCCGCCTTGTGTCCCGTAATAGAATTTGCATCTAATGCATACATAAATCAAACATCTTTCTGGACATTTTCATATGCATAATGTCATTTCATCCTGTTTCTTTCAAAGTGTGGAGCTGTGCTGGGCTGAGGCAGGGTGGGGGTGGACGGGGGGGGTTATGTGTAGGTGGCTGTGGGGGGGTTGTAGTCGGTGCAGAGAGGTTATTTTGTTTTTATGGTTTTCTTTTTCTTTATGTTTCTCTCAGTCTTTTTTGACTTTCTCTCTTAATGCTCTTACGTTGCTGACTGCAGTGTGAAGCCATGCAGCGGAGATCTTTGGGGTTTTGGTTGTCAGAGATTTTTAAAAAGTACATGCGGATATGTGTGTGTGTGCACACACCTCCATCTGTGTTTGTGTGTAAGTGTGTGTGAGGCGTGTTGATGGCTGTTCAGAAGCAGGAGTGGAGGCTGCTTCCTCACATCTCTACCTTATTCTTGGGGGCTTTGTTATGTAAATGCAGGAGAAGAACTAGCAGATTCAAAGTGCTTTCTCTTCACAAGGAGGTAGGAGATAAAAAAAAAGCAAGTGACAAGGTGTCTTGATTGTCCTTAGTGCTTTGTGACTCCGGTGCTAACAAGGCTTGATATTGTAAAAATTCCATTTGCGACCGCCTCAATGTGCACATCAACTCCTCGTGCTTCCACGGCGAGGAGAGTAAACACACACTAATGTGGGACAATTCAATAAACTGGACCAAATGTGTGTGCATTGTGCACTGAATCTGTATGATAGTGATAATTGACAGTGCTGTTTGAAGGTCCCGCCCACTAACAAGACAGTGTTGGATGCATGTTTGAGTGTTTGAACTGCAGCACCTCACACCACTGCAATCAGCTGAGATTTATACAGCACCTGATATTATTTGCCTATATTATTTTATATTTACTTCAGTCAAACACACACAATCTGAACTAATTAAACATTTTCTTTTGCACGATTTAAAGAAAAATATAAATCATTGTTTGTGTTTTTGGTCCACAAACACCAAAGACACACACACACACACACTGTACAATCCACATGTGCGTATGCATGGACACTCACATCACGTGCTGTTATATGAAAACGTATGAGTCTAGATTGATATTGCTATTTTATGTTTTAATACTTCTCAAAATGTTACCGCCTAACAGAATTGAGATCAACTGAGATGTGGTGAACAATAGTTAGATAAAACAGACATTAGTGGACTTTTTATCAGTTTTAAACTGAACATGTAAATTGTCTCATAGAACACTTGGTCCTGACTTTGGCTCTGCTTTCACCTCCCTACAGACCTCCTCAAATCAGCTGGGACAGAACATGACTAAGTCTACACAACGAATACAGCTTGTGACACGATGCATGTGTCTGCTTATCAGCAAAACCCATGAGCAAAAGCAATAATAAATGTATCCCAAAATCATTGTGTGGACTCACTAGTGTCCCAGATGTAATCTGCTGATGGAAATATTCCTGACCGAATGCACTTCTTCCTGTTTGCTTGATAAAAAAGGGACGAGCTGTTTTAGTTTCAGTTAAATAATGCAATTTGTTAGATTTAATAGATTAAAATCTTCATTAGAACAAAAAGTCTGAAGGCACCGGATAAACACATATCTGGATTGAACTTCTCCATGGGATAACAACAATGTGGTAAACTCTTCACCACTCTATAAGCCCTAAACTACCATTTCTGTGGAGCTTGATATCCTCATGTTTATCCAAAGAGCCAGACCATTACCTGTACATGTACCTGCTGGAAGTCAAAGCACCATGATGGGCAATTCTCACTCGTATTTCAGACATGTTAAACTGTAGAGCACGTGTCCTTCACTGAGCTGCCTGAAGCAGATCTGTGTGTTCATCATCACTGTCTGTCTGCAGTGTGTCTGTGTTTGGCCCCGTGTCATTCTCTCTCTCACTGAAGCTGATGCTGCGACATGTTAGAGTCCGTCCACTCAGCTCTGTGTGTGTGTGTGTGTGTGTGTGTGTGTGTGTGTGTGTGTGTTGTCACATGCTGCAGGATCTCCGTGCTGACCTCGACACGGCCCGCCCCCCCCGCTCTCTAATGTATTGTGACGAGGACGTGTCCACTCCCATGAATAGTAAGAGGAGCTGGGAGCGCTCTCTCTCTGTGTTTACATGGCCATTAGGTGTCGCCTCCTTTCATTTTGACATTAATTAAAATGTAATGTGTTTTCATTTATTTGGCTCATCTGAGAGGCTGCCACACACTGCAAACAGGAAGTCATGAGCGGAGACAACAAGCGTCACACTGTAGTGTGTGGATTACCAATAGAACAGATTGAGACTAAAGGAGACATGGTTCAAATCCTTTCTTGTTTTTTTCAAACATATCTTTTAGAGGCCAACATAACCATAAAACTACATATACATGTTACAAAATATTAAAATCACAACACAACAAGAAACACTTGGTTAAATCCACAGAAATGAATCAGAGAGTAACATGACAGACTTAGGGCCATATCCATTAGAAATAAAAGGCACAAAAAAAGGACAGATTTATGACATAAATAAATGCTAAAGATATTGATTCATGATATGCAGTAAATAACCTGTATATGTTCACTGGAAGGAGGGCAGATACTATATGGTGTTCAAATGCATAATGTTAAAGCATTTTTGTATCCACACCATTCTTATATACGCCCTAACCCACACATCACTGGTTCTGTTAGAAAGCCTCCTCACACAAAGACTTGTTCCTGTTCACAAATACATAGCATACATTTCAATGACATTATGAAATGGCTTTTAAATACTGTTTACTGCCTTTATGTCATAGATTCTTAATATATTTTCTTATTTTCTTTCATTCTTGTTTATTTTTCAATTTTATTTCCAGCACATTGTAAGCTTGGTTTTGAACAGTGCTCTTTTAAAAAGTGTCTTAATATGTCCATGATTACATGTAGGCATGTCGATTGAACTGTTGAACCATGAATACTACTGAGGTGAAGCTTTCTATTGCTGTGACGCGTTTCTAAATCACTCCCCCGATAGGACTTCCTGAGAACACCCTCAGAATATTTGTGAACATGGCCCCCGGTGACTTGCTATTTATTAATGGTGTACCGCACACGCCCAAAACGTGTGTGAAAGCGGATTACTTGAGCTTGATGTAATGTATCAGGCACTACCCAGGCATTTGCACATTGGCTAAACAGTTTGACAGAATCCCCTCAAATATACATCCCAACATCTGGGAGTGTGATAATTGACGGTTTGATGGCACACGTTTCCCCCACATTGGGCAGTTGTCTTCCTGTTATACATGCAGTTAGGATCCTTTACACCCTCCATTTAACAGTGAAGGGATTTTAGGGAGAACTTTGGGTGAGTTTGTGTCATGAGAGTCAGTGACCGAACATTTTATATGGAAGGTTTTAGATCAACTATTTACCACTTCACTGCACACCACCAAGTACAATAATTAGATCACGCAGACAAAAGCCAAAATGTGGTTACAGCCACGTTTTGAAATGGAATACAGAAATGAGTATCCATTATTGAGTTTTTACATGTTTTTCACAAGTGACATCCGCAAATACAGACATTGACATAAGTGAAATCGACATGTACAAATGAGTAAGCGATCTACAAAATGGTGCCTACTAACACGCTACCAACCAATAAACAAAAACATCAGGTGACAAGATGAACAAATATTATAATAAAAAAAGGAGACTCAGCAATACAACCCCTTCCAAACAGCTATTTACTTTGGCTTTAAAGACAATTCAGCATGGGATGCCACATTTCTTTGAACTCCTTTCTTTCCTTTGGTTATTTAAGTTCGTTTTTCCAGTGTTATATACTTGACCATATTTAGAAACCCCCGAAAGTGAAACGAGTCCTCACCAAGTGCACCACCATGTGTTGATAGCTGCCACCTCCACACTTATAAGGCTGTATCAGAACCACAGCCTCAGGGCCGCCCCTCCCTACAGGCCGATCACGCAGACTGCGTGGGGCCTCACCTCGCGGAGGGGGCCTCACCTCACGGAGGGGGCCTCATCTTGCGGAGGGTTCTTCATTTTGCGGAGGGAGCCTCATCTGAAGCGCAAATGCGGCGTACCTACAGTGTAAGCGCGCCACAGTTTCGCCGCTGCGAGGCTCCACTAGCACCCCCCCCTGTCGACGCTCGCGACACAGAGGGCCTCATCATATAACTTTGCGTGGGGCCACAAGTTAGCCAGGGGCAGCCCTGCACAGGCTACACCTTCTCCTGTCTCCTGCAGAGCCATATGTGGCGCTGACAACTTCACTGGTGGAGGTTGGCTTCCAACAATTTTTATCAAGATGTTTCTGCTGTTTGTGTAGCTGTGTGGATGCAGTGAGATGGAACCTGAGGCGGAGCAGCTGTACAGGCAGGTGTTGGCCAACATGGAGGATGCTGCCTCTCTGACTGGACATGCCATGCTTTCCCTCAGTCAGCTGCTGGAGAACATCTGGGCCTGGCTGGCTGATGCTCTGCGGTGACTGGAGTAGTCTGTGCTGGACCGCTGTGACATGTTGGACGGCTGCATGCTGACAAAGAGGCATCTGTGTGATGGGAGAACAACAAGCCCTGCTAATGCTCCAACAAGAGTTCGACCAACTTGGGTTTCTTAGGTTTCACTCTCCAGCTGCTGAGACAGTATCTCATACTGTGTTTGTACCAATATTCAGGGGACTGCAGTTTGATTTTGTGTGTTTGTTTTGTCTCGTTGTCGGGGTGTCTCAATGGAGGTCTGCTGCAACACATTCATATCAAACATTATTATTCTTCAATAGGACCCGAAGCCTTAACATATCACAAGTTTCAACTACATGTCTATATATGGACAAAATGACACCCCAAGGATACTTGATTGTTATTTCAAAACCACAGGGAATCATTTCTAATAATAAATATATATATATTTAAAATATATAACGCCAAAACTGCCGTGGGTCACAGGGTAATGGAGTTCTCAATAATGATGGAGAGGTACCTGATGGGAGACTCCTTCCCTGGAAGCAGGAGCATCTCTGAACGAGATTCCTTTGTTTATTATGTTAAGTTTAAAGAAAATTAAAAAGTTTCTGGACATGAAACTCCACAAAACTTTAGTATGAAATAAAAGATTAGGGACAGGATCCAAAGAGGTCATCTTCTGAGCAACGTCCGTGCATCACAACAGACTTTCTGGTACGATACAATAATACTTTGTTGTCAGATCGAGTCTGACATTTTTCTTGCATCACAGCAGCTCCATTTGCAACATCAAACAAGGACAACTATTACGAACTGATACAAGGAAACATGACATCACATTCACTGAAGAGTAAACATGAAGAGAGAACATGCTCACGACCCTCTAACGTACAGTACATTTGACCTGGGATTTAACTAAACAACTTAACTCAGGTCTTCAGTCTGACCTTATTCAATCGTGTGACCCTGTACCTCCGATTTGATGGTAACAATTCATACTCACTGTTCAGGACACGGTTGGGGTCAGAGACAATGCCGTGGCCAGCCTCACTATGGTGTTATGGTAGTCCACAGGAAGTCATGAGATGTGCTCACCTTGATGTGGATTTGCCCTAAAGTCCTCATGTAAAGTTTGCTGCAGTCATCAGCACATGTTTACGGATTGAGTCGATAAATGTACGTTTCTGCTGTTCCTTCTTGATGATGAAAACACATACATCAAACTGCCCATTACATCTCTACGTTTTATACCACCAGGAGTGAGTCTTCACAGATATCCACGTTTGACAAGCACATTGTTTTAGGCACCAATGTTGCTTCCTTTGCATTAGACAAACAACCTTTTGAAGAAATAAGATAAAGCTTTAAGTGCTTCTCCCCTGATAACAAAGCACGTATCACAATGTGCAGGTAGATTTATTGGGAGCAGCCAGTTGTGCAGTCATCCCCCCAGTCGTGTAATGAAGCAAATATACAAGCCGAGTGGTCAGAGAGGCCTGAGCTAGTTAATGACAGCTGATATCTCCGAACCTGGCGACGACCAGGTTTGAAATATTTGCTCAAGAGACTTGCCGGGGGTTTCAATCTCACCGCAAATCCATTTATATGTTTGCCCGCTGATTTATGGCCTTATTTTAACTGTCTTCTACATGCAAATGTGCAGCGACCGCTAAAGAAATATACATAATGTGATTCTCAGGGTCATCCCTCCAGCCTGTCAAGTTGCGGAGGAAGCTGCTATGTGTGGAAGTGGAGTGCAAGGGGGGTCGTAGGGATTCAGGGAATTATACCTTCCGGAGGGGGGGTGAAGGCACAAGGTGGCCGTCCGGTTCCCTGGCCCTCATCTGAATAAAGCCCCCATTAGGCCTTGGGCAGATATTCATCATCCCCTTCCTCAGCACTATCATTATCTCCACACATAGGTTCCTTATGCCATAAGGTGTGCCATCCATTGACACTGATGCTAAAGCACCCAAGGACTCTTTTTCGTTACATTTGAAAATCTAAGATGGTTTCTGTATATTCATCTGAAGCTTGGCATGGATAATAAGTAACTATTTGATTATCTCTATTTCTGATCATTGTAATTAGGGCTCTATTGTGTCTAATTTGGAGTTTAATTGATTAGAGCTTAGATGTGTGATCCAGTCATTTCTCCTCACACTGCAGCTCTCTACACTCTCCTGTCTTACACGGGAGATACTGATTTGAAAATGATTCCCAGGCATGCAATTATGATCATATATCCTGACACGTGAAGAGCAACTTTATTAAAGGGATCTGTCATGCGGCTCCGTCACCAGTCTCCCTGCGTGGACATGACAAAGTAGATTCATCAATTAAGGCGCAGCAATTGCATTAGGGGGGGTATTGCCTTTACATTTTCTTTCACATTATTTCACACATTTCTCACATGCTGGTGTATGTTAATGCAGGCAGGGCTACAGACCGGTGATATGTGGCTTCAACACATTAACTGTCTGCACATGGGGGGTGGACAGCTGCTGTTTAGAACGTGTCATTTAGAGCTGTGTTTCCTGGATACAGAATTACACTTGGTTTAAACACAATGCATTTTTCACGTGTAAATCTGAAATCTTGGAATTAGCCACCAGACAATTACTTTCCTATTGTGTGGAAACAGTGCAGTATCTCCCATTTAAAAATGTGTGTTTAACTTTGAATCCGTTTTCTTCTCTGCTGCCAGCTGTCATTGCATGCACCCCCATCTACCTCTCTCCATAATATCCAGGACCAGGTCGTTTTTATCAGAAGTCCTCTCCTCATCAAATCCAGGTCTTCAGCATTCTCTTTATCTCATCATCATCAACACCACTTTCTAGACCCTTGTGGGAACTAGTTCTCACATATTGTAGTTGTAATAGCACTGCATTTGTTTTGATAGCTGTTCCTTCTACTTTGCATAGGCACATATTTCACTCATAAAATATGGTCAGTTTATCAAATCAAAGGCTAACAGTGGAGCTAGCATTGAATCACTCTTTAACTCACCAAAACACTGTTGGTTAAGATCTATACCGTCTACTAGGTTTGCCGACCGTGTGGATGGTATTTTAAACTTTTTAAAATCACACTTTTACTTGGAATTACTCCGCTCGTCCTCATCTGCTTCTCGCTCCGTTTTCCTTTTGTCTCTCCTGCTGTGGCTGGTGAGCAGAGATACCTTAAAGGTCACCTATTATGCAAAATGCACGTTTTGATGTCTTTTATACGTAACTATGTGTTCCCGGTGTGTAAGGAGACTCACAAAGTGTCAGAAAATAAAACCCTCTCTCTTTTCCTCCTTACCCACATCTCTAAAAACGGGGGAACAACTCTTCTCAGGACTCTTTGTGTTTCTAACTTAGGTTGTGAGAGTGAATCTGTTATTACTTCAGTAAGGCTCTGTACAATCGTAGCCTTTCTGACTCTGGATCTTCTGAGGGGTTCTCCCTCCATATCAGTTTCAGATTGATTGATATTACTTTAATTCTCCTCCGGAGTGACTTGAGTTGGCCGAATGGACACTACTCGGGTCCTGTTCAGGTAGCTATTCTGGTTTCTGTCCAGCAGGTAGACTGTTCCCTTCATGATCAGGTAGGTTGCTTTCTCCAGGGTTTCCAGTAGACAAGTTCAAATCTGAGGTTTCCACAGAGGCGTCTTCAGGGAAAGCTTCGGCTACATCTGAAGAATTTTGCTTAAAAGTAGATACCAAGTCAAGAAGTTAGTGGAGCACGCTAATGAACTGTTCGCCGGAGCCTCGCAGCAGGGTTACTGCGGGGCGCATGAAGCAGACCCTTTACGCGATAGCGGAGCAAACAGGTTAAGGAGGGGCCATTGTCCACTAGTTAATCGTTCGCGGATGGCGTCGTGGTCGCGGACGGATAACATTCTTGGAAACCTAAATGGGTCGCGAAATATACTTTGACGGACGTTAATATACCTGGGCGGCCCGCCCAAGTAAAGTCTATGTGTGGGAAACCCTGAATTCCCATGTGGCGAAGGTCATCATGAAGGTACAGAGGGCCTCAGCTTCTCAGGGAGCACAACTTGATAAGACATCTTCTTGTCTTCTGCGGTGCAATACGCCATTTAATAGTTACTGTAGAGTTGGTTCCATTCTCTCAAGATCAGAAAGATTTCAGGAACGCACACACATGCAGCTACACACTGTACAACACACACACACACACCTACACACTGTACCACACACACCTACACACTGTAACACACTGTACCACACGCACCTACACACTGTAACACACTGTACCACACGCACCTACACACTGTAACACACGCACCTACACACTGTACCACACGCACCTACACACTGTAACACACGCACCTACACACTGTACCACACGCACCTACACACTGTAACACACGCACCTACACACTGTACCACACGCACCTACACACTGTACCACACACACCTACAGCTCCTCAAGCATATAATATATATCAGGATACAGCCGTTGTGTATTTTATTATGTGAAGCACTAAATGGTTTTAGAAAGATATCGACTCTGTGTTTGTATATCTACTAAACTAAAGCATACAAATAAATATTGTCATTTAGGCCTGTTATATATATTACTGAGTGATAACACACTGCTCTGCTTTTTGCACAGACCTCAGCAGCTGTTCTCACGGTAAACATTGCGTCGCGATTAAAGCAGTTAATAAAATGTAAAAAGTAGCCCAATATCCAGGGGATGCATGCAGAGCTGTCATTGGTTGAGATCAGTCCGGCCGTGCGTCACGCCTCTTTTAAACATCACTGTTGCCGGAAATACATCCGCGGAGGAGCCA
This sequence comes from Trematomus bernacchii, assembly GCF_902827165.1. Lineage (NCBI taxonomy): Eukaryota > Metazoa > Chordata > Actinopteri > Perciformes > Nototheniidae > Trematomus > Trematomus bernacchii. The sequence goes on along the minus strand of NW_022987649.1, from coordinate 1,265,203 downwards.
TCAGTGTATCCTCGATTATAGCTCTCCTCCTCGATGCTCGATCCTCGATGCTCGATGTGCATTTAGAGAAATGAGATGTCCTTCAACATGGCGCGCTGAAATCTATTTCCGGGTCACTACCGGAGGACCGAGGAGTCGAGGAGTCGAGGAGGCGGAAATTAGATAAATGGGAAAGGTCCCTTCTGTTCAAAGTACTGTTTCATTCTGCATTCTTTAGAGTTGGATTTTTCCTCTTCAGTGCGAAGCAGCCAGAGAAGCTCTGCAAAAGTAGGTGGAGTTTGCTTCTTTTGTTCTAACTTTAGCTCTGAAATTAGAGCATTATCCAAGCAGCCTCTGCACTCTACACATTCAATAGTCCTTATTTTAAAGGTCTGGGCAGCTAGTTTACACTCAGTTTAAATTCCAATGACAATGTTGAAAGAAAGTTTAAGTAATTATCCAGTTATGAGATTCCTGTTTTGTGTCATTGTTCACAGTTTGAATGTTTAACTGTAATGTTACCAGTTATTACACCCTACACTACAGCACATGTGTCAAACTCAAGGCCCGAGGGCCAAATCAGGCCTGTGGTGGATTTAATTTCGGCCCGCAGGATAATTTGTAATTACTATTAGATCTGGCCCGCCGGTATATTGCACACACACCTTCACTCCATCCTGAGGGTTTCCTCAGCTCAGAGCCTGAGCCCAAACATTGATGACCTTGCACCCAAGATGAGATGCCAAGTATCTGGCTTGAGCTAGCATCACAGAGCAGCACACTGAGTTTACATGTTTCCTTCTGCACTTTCTTTCTTGAGACAACAGGGCATGTTTGTTTTTTTTCTTTGAGGGAAATAGTTTTTTCTAAGCTGTTGTTGGCCTGTGGAAAAATGTAATCATAAGAAATGACTCTGGAAAAGCTGCAGAAAGAGCCATAAGAAATGAATGCAACTGATTATTTAATGTTTAATGTTGTTTTTATAGGCAATCATTTAAGCTTTGTTAGTTCCAGGTTTAATATGTGCAATAAGTTCATTTCAATAAGTTTTGCAATAAACATTGAACCAGTCCGGCCCTCGACTCGTACCGATTTTTTTATTTTGGCCCACTGTGTATTTGAGTTTGACACCCCTGCCCTACAGTAAGTAAGTGCAGTATTTAAACTGTTTTGTAAACATACCTGACAATTTACTGGTCAGATTTACTGGGATTAGGTTAGTCCAAATAGATGTTTCTGTCCAAGCCAAATGATCCAGGTAAGGCTGATCTAAACTCAGAATCTCAAGGAAATCTTAATTTTTTTGCCCATAATTTTTTCCCTTTGAGAAATGAAACTATTCTATTCACTGCATATATTTCCAGGTTTTGCCTGTGTGACACTCGGGGGTATTGCATTTTTTATAGCAAAAAACGGTCTAATAATTGTTGAACAGATGTAGGTGTTGGAGAGTGGGATCCGTCAGAGCTCATAAAATGAAATTAGCATGTTAACCCTGCTACGCCTGGGAATGGTGAGGGAGGGGCGACTGCAGGGGAACACTGACTGAATGGACTCACGGTCGGGATCATCAAGGCGGACTAGAGCGGGGGCGGCCTGGGAGGAAGGAAATTGAAATGGGCTCTACGTGACATCCCATAAGCACTGAACATACATGTGCTCTGTATGTATGATAATACCCATCCTTTCTACATGCATGAAATTATCTCAGCTCCCCCTTACACACAGCACTCTCATGACTAACATTTGTAGAATAGAAACCTTTGGAGGAAGTATGTGACACTACTGCTGACAGGAAGTCTCAATAAAAGAAACAGAAACAAGTCATGGTATATCCTGTCTCCAATCACATGCAGATCTCTCACCTAAAATCCAGGACCACCATAGTATGTATCCAAATCCTGGATTGGCTCCCTGAACTGGGAAACTTGAGTTGGTCTGCATCCTGTGAATTATGTTGTAAAGGGAAGAATAATTCAATCACATATTGATCAGTTGGTAATCTTATTGACTAATACGTTGGAGTTAAACAATGTCAGGGGGTGCAATGTAACAAAAACTTGTCAGGACCGTGATACAAATACTTGGACTTAAATGCAACGACTGAAGATAAAGTTAAAAAATCTAAAAAAGTATTTACTTTAACCCTCTGGAGTCTAAGGGTATTGTCTCCTTAAATCACCTTTTAAATGTATTTGTTGTAGAAATGCAAGTTACTCACCTTAGAGCACTGTGTGATGAGATAATTAGCTCTAAAGCTGAAAACTAGACATCCGATTTTTGGAAATGTTCCAAACTCTTGTGAAAACAAATATTTACACATGTCATCAACCTTTACATTTGGTTTACCAAATTCTAAAGGTTAAAAAAAAGTACTGTTATATATGAATAACACTTTATATAAGTGTGTAATTCATGTCTAAAATGAAACTTTGTAAATTCGACTTTTGAGTAAAATAGTTGTCACTTTCACCACAGCAGGGACTGAGATACATCAGCAGGGTTCTTACACCTTTTCCAAAGTCAAATTCAAGCACTTTTCAAGCATTTTCAAGGTGCATTTTCAAGCTTTTCAAGCATCTTACAGCTGTTGTAAATTACATATTTATATACACATACTTATACTCAAATGATTATTTCCCTGCCTCACATTAAATCAGATGTTCTTTATGCTATAAACAACCAAATGTGTGTTTCATAATAGCATTCTACATGAGGATGAACAATTTAAATTTTTAGAAAAGAAAACTAAGTTTAATATTTCAAAATAAGTGACCCATCTGTACGTAGACTGGGCATCCCATATAACCTGGCTGAGCCAATATAAAACAATCAGCCAAATAACTTTTCAATACTATTTTTGAGGTACTTTTAGGTTGGCAGTAAACACAAGTCAGAGGTAAATGGTTTACTTTTACTCCACTACATGTATTTAATACCTTTAGTTACTTTACAGATGTGGATGAATGATGTGAAATATAATCAAGTGTTAAATCAGACTTTAGTTCCACCTGGAGTAAATTCACAAGCTACCCTGCAGTATACAAAGTCATTCAAACTAGCTGCACCTTTACCAGCTTTGAGAACACTTTCATGATCAATCATTATAAAACATATCATATACAATTATTAGGGATGCTCCGATCGCCAATTGTGGGGCCGATCGCCGGAATCAGCTTGTTCCAGAGGTAGATAAAATAGCTAAGAGTGTTAGGTCTAACTCTTAATGTGTGTTCTGCTCCGCTCACCGGTCCGTCACAGCGGGTGGAGCTGCAGGATTTCTGCTTCACACACACGTTGCATACCGCTATTTTATTGTCATTTTCGGACACCTTAAAATACTGCCAGACTAGTGAAGCCATTTTGGCGAGCTTGTTTTGCCGCGCACAGAGAAAAGTGTCATGTATTTTACATGCAACGATAGCCTAATCTAAAATGCTCTACTACGGCGTACCTTTCGTGTGGTGTGTGGCTCGTCAGCGCAGACTCTCGCATCGTTATTGTTGCACACTTTGCAGGAGGCTACTCTTGGGCTTCGCTTGACCCTCGTCTTAGCCATGGCTTGTATTTGTCTTCTGCTAGCCAACGCTCGTTGACACGGCAACCTCCCGGCATACTGTCATCTATCACTCTCATCAGAATGCCCAGGTCACACACGTAACAAAAACACTTGCCGGTCGCATTGCGCGGGAAGGCTGGAGCGGAGCTGTTTTATGTAAAAGCGAAGCAATTAAGCGCGCTCCGACTTCTTTATTTTCTTTTAATCTAAAAAGCGAAGTAAAGCATTTACAATTTCAAGCACTTTATTCCAAATTCAAGCACCATTCCCAAAATTCAAGCACTTTTCAAACCTTGAAAACACCTCGTACAATTTCAAGCATTTTCAAGGATTTCCAGCACCCGTACGCACCCTGATCAGGACTGATTCATGACTTCATATTACATACCAAGGTTCATCTGATGTGAAGAAATACAAATGTAGCATTAGAACCTTTTTTTTCAACCAACAATTTATTATAAGACCAACTATTTATATAAATACAAGAAACTGCAAAATTTCACTATTTACAATATTGAACAGCAGAACTTTTTTTTAACCAACTATTCATTATAAATGTAAGGACAGGGGGAGCAGTGGCAGGGTCTTTGTCTGTCTTCCAAGACAGTGGAGCTGGCTGCTGTGTAGGTGGGGGTGATGGTGCATGCTGGTGGCTTAATAAGAAAAATAAGTACAGAAATCCCCACTTTCATTGGCAATACATGGCAAAGGCAAACAATGCTTGTGTCTTGTTTAGTCCGTTTGAATCGATCCCTGGAGCGTGTAACCCCTTGGTGCGGTTTGTTTGGGTTGGTGAGAACGCAGTCCGAGACCTCTGATGTGAACTAAAGAAACAGACTCTGACGCTTGCTAGTGAACTCTGGAGCGGATCATCGCTGGTGCGAACGCAGTCTGCACCAAAACACAGGAAGCATAGTATTTACGAGTCACAAGAACGCGGATGTCTTCATTTCTTTAGCGCAAGAGTGGAGCAGAATGGATTTAACCGGAGTGTTGAACAGTGTCGTGTAAAAGTAAAAAAGTTCCGTCAACTATACAAAAAAGTGCGCGGCACGCTGCAGAAAAGTGGCAGCTCCCCCAATATTAAAGACACATATATTTTGTATCTAGGCTGTGTGTAACATACCTATTTGGTCATGCTTTCATTCATTCTGAAATTATTCATGAATTCACGAATATATAAACAACTATAAACATAAGCTAGGCTATATGTGCTTTTGTGACTGCTAACCTCACTGGTCCCCTGTGTACAGCAGAGTACAGCCTTTTTACCCCCTTAATGTCTGACCAATTGTTGAACAGCATTTCCGTGCACATGACTTTTGTTTACAGTTTATAGTCCGTTTGAGGTTTGCCTGTGTGAACGCAAATCAAACCTTCTGAAAAATGAAACAATGTAACAAACTGTCGTCTGGTGCGCACCTGAAAACGGACTATTAGGTGGGAATGCGACCTAAATAAACTTGACTGTGGGAAAAACCAACAAAGGTTCTTGCTTCAAAATGCTCTCTTGTCTGCAGATGAAACAAGATGAACTGGCACAAGACACAGGGAGATGAGGACTATTTACAAAAGGTAATGGGACACAGGTGGCAACAATCAAGGGAGGGGCTGACAATCTCACAGGCGGGAAAACACACAATGGCAGGAAGTAAAGGGCTCTGAAAGAGAAGGAAAGTTAAGTACAAAATAAAACAGGAAGTGCAACGACAGACATAGTGAATGTAACTTAACCTGTTAAGCCCGAGAGACCCCGGTACCGGGGCACTGCCGCAACATCTTGCAGGAAACAGTGTCTGAGGGCATGTTCATTTAATAAACTATGAATGTTTTATATCCATGTAACGGGAAGAAACTCATCTAACTGATCTTTTTTTTTTTTTTTTCAAAATAAACAACACAGTCTCACGGCATTTCGTGTTATAGTCACGAAATTAATCTATTGATTCGTGTTCACCAACACGATTTCGCCATTTTTTTCGTGTCACACAGAACGATTTTAAAAGCAATGTAAATAATAACAAATTAGAAGGAAAAACACATTTAAAAAAATACAGATTTAAGTATTCTGACACAGAACGATTTTAGAAGCAATGTATTTATATTGGTAGTATGTTTCGTGCCTGCACCAAATAATAACAAATTAGAAGGAAAAAAAGATGACATAAAATACAGATTTCAGTATTCTGAGGCTCTGAGCCCCATTTCTTTTCCTCACTGACGGCAAAAAAAACTCAGACATTATACAATTTAAAATAAAAGGGATAGGGTTAGGCTTAGGGTAAGATATTGAGTAAGAACATGTTTTTATGAACCACACAGCTTCTGGTCTTCCAAGACCCGACCGGACAAAAAGACGTGTTACAGGCACAAAACATACTACCAATAGAAATACATTGCATTTAAAATCGTTCTGTGTGACACGAAAAAAAGGTGAAAATCGTGTTGGTGAACACGAATCAATAGATTAAATTAATTTCGTGACTAACTAACACGAAATGCCGTGAGACTGGGTTGAAAGAAAACCCACAATGCTAACACTGAGCCTCTGAATTAGCAAAGAGCAAAAATCACTCACAAAACCTTATTATTTATATTTTCTCCACATCCATGACATCGATTCACATCGTGAGGTGACACAGAATCGATGGGTACCCTCATTATCACTGAATTCGCGACGTTATAAACAAAAACAGACATCAAAACAGGTGACGCTAGGTAGCTAAAAATGCTAACATCTTTACCTTGGCTCTGTAGTCTCTCCAAAGTGGTCTTCAATGGCATTAAAACGATAAAAACGCTGCTGAAGTTAATCCATAGGTTAATCCAATGTGTCTGTGTCCCTTTGAAATGATTTCTGATAATCCATGAGCAATAAACCTGCCTTTCCGTTTCCAGATATCAGAGCTAGAGTGTAGGTTCGCTCTGATGCAAAACTGCATGCGCGAAGCCCTCACCTTTTTTTTCAACCATGTGTGTGAGAGGGGAGAATCTCCTTCGATTCTATTGGTCAGAAAGAGGTGTCAACCATCAAAATCGACCAATGGGTTCCAGAGATATGAAAAAAAAAAAATGTCCACCCAAATCACCTCAGAGGTGGAGTGTTTTTGGCTAAACCTCTCTAAAAAGGTCAAATGTCACTTGTTTTGCATCAATCTTGATACAGGGTACTTATTATATGTTGTACTTTGGATTCCTAAAGCTTTTAGTCTACCTTACCATCATCCAAGGGTAGTTTTCACTATAAGTACAAAATAATTTATCATTACTTTGAGAAAAAAGATTATTAACCTCTTACGGACCGTCCACACAGCAGCGTTAAAAAATCTTGAAACGCTTCTGCCCATTCACTTTGAATGACGTCACTTTCCCTCACTTTTTGCCGAACTGCATTGTGGGCAGGCGAGCGGAGATTTTCAGGATTTTCAGGATTCAAAGTTGAGCAATGTTCAACTTTTGAGGCTGAGGTGGAAGCGTCAGCCAATCAAATCCTGTGTATGCAAATCTGACAGTTCAAGCGCTAGCCAATCAAACCGCGTGTATGCTGGGAGAGACATACCGTAGGTCATTTCCTCATATTCCAAAAAATGGAGGAGAAATTAGCGGTAGGGAATCACCCGGTGCTTTATGACCAGTCCCTATTTACCTACCGGGATATAAACCGGAGGAGCCAGGCATGGAGGGAGGTGGCAGAGACAGTGGTAGGTTTTCGCCTGTTTGGGGAGTTTATATCCAGTTTACTTCAAACTTTTTTGCTTCGTATGTCGGGGGCGGGAGATTCATGTGATTGGTTGTTGGTGCCTTGCTCGCAAAAAATCCTCAAGCTTCAGATACGCCCACCTCCAAGATTTTTTTAACGCTGCTGTGTGGACGGGCCGTTAAGCCCTGAGCCTGTTTTTCAGGTCTCAGGCTCGAAAATGACATTCCCAGAACAAATGACCATATCTTCCCTTCTAAAAGGGTTAAATTAATAATCTTTATTCTCAAAGTAATGATAAACCTGTGAGTTGGATGTAGAAAAGTCAGAATCAATATAGATGTTTTTTATTTTAAAGAAAATTCAGATTTTACATAGTAAAAAACTGTAAATGATAGTGTCTGTCCAAAAATTCTTTTTTACTTATAGTGAAAACTACCCTTGGATGATGGGTTAGTAGACTAAAAGCTTTAGGAATCCAAAGTACAACATATAATAAGTACCCTGTATCAAGATTGATGCAAAACAAGTGAAATTTGACCTTTTTAGAGAGATTTAGCCAAAAAAAAAACACTTCTGGGGTCATTTGGGTGGATTTGACCTATCTCTGGCCCCACTTGGTCGATTTTGATGGATGAAATCTCTTTATAACCGCTAGAGCCAATGGAATCGAGGGAAAGTTATATACACACCAAAACGTTAACAAATAAGGAGTGAGAGTGACGCGTTACCAAAACCGGAAGCTGCATACACTCTGGTGGCTACCATTAGCAGCTAACTTTTCCGCTCCGATTTTTACATAAAAAATGGAATTATGGATTATAAATAATTTTTTCAAAGGTACAGGTACATTATCAACCTATGGATCAACATTTGTGGCATTTTTTTTTTTCGTTTTAATGCCATTGAACACGTCTTTTGACCTAATTGACAGCTACGGTGAGACGATCTGCCGTAAAAGCTCCGTAAAGGTACGTGTTGTGATGTCTGTGTTTGCTTCCCCTGTCGCAAGTTCGGATCGCTCAGTGATGATACTATACCTAAATAATCAGTGGAGTCTCAGCTTTAATAGGCTATATTGTATGTGCAGCTACGATAAGTAATAAGGGTATCTTTATCTTGAATTGTGTGCCGCAGTGCGTTAGAATTTTTTCGGTCAGGGGTCATTTAGACCCTTCTTATGAGACTTGTGTTTTGTTTTGGTAAAAATGATTCATATCTTCAGTTAGCTGAGATTCTTCCCGTTAATCTGGTGCTACACATTAATAGTTTCATAAATGTTAAGAAGCCCTGAGACATTATCTCGAAAAAAAAAACGGTGGGAGGGGTCCAATGGGGGGACCGCCGTGCTTAAGAGGTTAAAAAAGCTCTCAGCTACTATGAGCACAATGTATGTAATGTTTTCCAAAGACTTCTCAAACACAGAACAGTAAATAACATGCAATTCAAAGTGACTCACTGATCAGGGAGATCAGAGTCCAGCTCAGACTCTGGTCTCTCACTTCACTCACCCTCACGTCGAGATGTAGTGTGAGAAACATGTTATTTTCAGATTTTTCACAACATCTGTGCAGGTCGCTGGTATTTAAATAAATAGGGCTTGAAACTGATTGGTGTTTACAGTGTTTTGGAGTGGATTCCGCTGGGTCTCTGGCGTGTTGCTGGCATCACTCGACTCGCTTGATCTGGTCCGTCTCGCAGTCCCGGGCCGGTTGAATAATTTAACACTGACCCGCGCCTCAGCGAACAGGCCTGAAGTTTGACCTGAAGATTTGTTTTAACTGCGAGGGCTCACAGTAAACACTGAACCGCCTCGGCACGGCATGGAAACTTGTGTATCCCTCATGTTTATGTAATGTTGAACATACCCCTCTTTTCAACCCTCTCGCCTCATACTTACCCAACAGTCTCACATCCACTTCATCTCTGCTGCTGGCCCTGTGTGGGACTTCTGATGCCTTCCATGGATAACATTTTGGTGTATTTGTTTTGGGATTTGATTTGATGTTGTTGTGTTAATTGGAAACTCTATGCTTACAGCTCTGGCCTTATGAAAGGAACACTTCTTCAAATTGATCCCATCCATTCACCTCACACGTCTTTGAACAATTAAAAGACCATTTATTCCAGGCCCCTGAAAAGCCTGCTGCCCCTTGATGAAGCCCTTTAATAAAAGCCCATTAATACTTTGAATAGCCGTATGATATAAATGCACTAGCTGTAAATCACATCAGCCTGTGAATAATTTACTGTGTGCAAATAAATTCATAGCACAGTCGTCCATTGAGCGGCACAGAAAGACAGGAGGCCGCTTTGCTTCAAATGGTGCGTGCGTTGTGTTTGCACCTCCCACAGAATACACAATCACCTCTGATGAGCCTAATCATCCCCCTTGTGCTGCCGTATTAGACGAGGGCCATCAAGAGCTAACCGATCCAGTGTAACCCGTGTATGCAGCTGTGTAGTGACATCATATCAATATTTAAAATCTTTCTTATGCATGTATTCCGGCTTGTCCGCCTTCATTAAGGCCATTCCTCATCCCTCAGGCTCGGACGCGTTCCCTCCAGAGCGCTCACATGAAGGCTGGGAAGAGAAGCCACCGCGGCTCCTGATCTTCTCATGTTTGAGTTTCACACTAATATCTGGCTCCAGAACACGCAGGACGGATCCACAAAGTGTCTACACATCCTGAACTCACATTGTGCTATGGCCTTGCCCTCCTATAACTAAAGGTTTTATATACACACGTAGTATTTATATCTACCTTTATCAATCTTTCTATATAATGTGGACCAACATTACTTTTACAACATTAAGCTTGGTTTAAACTAGATGATGTCTTTTTTTGGTAGGATGCTCCGATCGCCAATTTTGGGGCCGATCGCCGGAATCAGTATCGGCCGATACCGATTGCCGATCCGATCGAGTGGGCGGGGCCTAAATGGAAGATTTAAACATCACTTTAAATCTTCCATTTAAAGTGATGTTTAAAACTCAGTTAATGGGGCTCATTCACTGGAGCTTCCACAAACAACAATCAACTTAATTATTACATTCAAATTATGTACATTATTCAAGTTTATATTAACTTTGGATAATAACACGGGAGAAATGAGCGGAAGCGCTCTCTTTTCCTCTCTCCCCCTCTCTCTCCCCCTCTCTCCCTCTCCTGACAGCCTGTCAGTATCTCATGCAGCTCACTGATCCAGTAATGAGTGACCCGACAGTGAAGAATAAATATATTTATAACTAGTTTAGCTTGTTCCAGAGGTAGATCAAATAGCTAAGTGTGTTAAGGTCTAACTCTTGTGTGTTTCGCTCCGCTCACCGGTCCGTCACAGCGGGTGGAGCTGCAGGATTTCTGCTTCACACACACGTTGCACCGCTATTTTACTGTCTTTTTCGGACACCTTAAAATAATGCCAGACCGGTGAAGCCATTTTGGCGAGCTTGTTTTGCCGTGCACAGAGAAAAGTGTCATATATTTTACGTCATGCGATCGGCTCTCACGATCGGCATGTTTAGAGAGCACCGATCGATCGGTAGAGAGTGAGTATCGGCCGATCTCGATCGGTGACCGATCGATCGGAGCATCCCTAGTAATGATTATTGGGAACATTATGCCATGGCAATGCAAAATACTGATTTCTGATTGGCTAGGATGTGTTAAATATAATCCTTTACATGGACATTGCTACATTCAAACAACTCAAACCAGTATGGAAGGTATTTGAATGCAGATGTTTACCATGTGTATTTGATTAGAATAAAAGAAACCATTGAAACCATACTTAAGCTTTATGCCTGTTTACCTAATGTTAAATACAACCCAAATGTGTTCAACTTTGTGCAAGGGAATATACGACAAACTATGGCTTGTGGGTCTCTGTAGTGTCAAAAACAATACATTTTGCATTCTGTGTCTCAATCCTGCCCATCATTTTGATACATTGGTTTTTGCCCTTTCCTGTGTTCCTCCACCACAAAAGTGTTAGACAGAACAGTAAACCTGTATTATTGATTGATAAGAGCTTATGAGAGTGGTGAGAATAAAACCAATACAGCTATATTTGGGCCAAAAAAAAAATAATTAGGTGAAGGAGTCTGATGGCGCATTTCCACTACAGTGCGGAGCGCGGTTTAAGCGTGCCGTGCCCGGCCCGTTTTTGGTTGCGTTTCCACTAGGCGTAGTTCCGGCTAGCGGGTACTTTTTCACAGTTTTCTGGCTCTCCAAAATCCAGGTTCTTTCCGGGCCAACGAGTATGCTAAACTAGTGAGAGAATCGCTGGCAACTACAACAAAATGAACATATTTTACCGTGATTTAATTGTAATACACGTTTCAAAATGATGCCCAAGTAACAACATACTGATACCGGTTAGTAAAAACCATGAATTAATGCTTTGACAAGTCTGCAGACAGACGGCAGGCGAAAAACCTTTTAAAATGCGTGTTGTCTGAATGGAGATCGGCTAAGCTAACGTTGTATATGCTCAGGGTTGCCAACTCTCATGCATCTGGCGTGTGACACACGCTTTCACTCTCAATCTCACGCTCTCACGCTGCCCAAACTATTCTCACGCCAAAAACAAGAATACCGAAGACTAGAAACGGTTTTGAAAACTTTTGTCACGTAGTGATCGTCTTCTCAATAGAACATCTTTGATAATGTCTTCTGGCCAATCAGAATCACGATAACGGCGTGGTGTTGTTGCAGGAAGTCCCGACGGAGAATACTTTTGCGGTAGTACATCTCTATATACATCGATACAACATTACGTGTTGATAGAAATCAACACGTAATGAAATAAGACCCCACGGTTTGATGACAGAACAATGGGGGCTATCCACCCTTATCCACAATGTAAAGTAATTCACACAGCCTCTTCCCTCTTCTCTCTGTGAGGAGCAGCAGGTTCAGCTTTCAGAACAAAGTAACAAAAAACAAAAATGGCATTCATTTTTTTAAATATGTCGTGTAGTAATAGATTTTTTTTTTTTTTCTTCTCAAGAGAGTACCAGAATGTGTATTTTATGTTAGTATTTAAAAGAATCTCCTGGGGGAGAATCCCCCCAGACCCCCCTGCAGGGGTTGGGTTTTCAGCATGTCAACTTTTTCACCTATGGGGAAATTGCAGGATTGGCTCCAGGTCGCCCTTTTTATTTACTACAAGACAAATGTGCCTTTTTATTTCATACAGTTCAATTTGGATTGAGACAGGAAAATAATCTAAACCTCACGCGTGGCGTTTCACTGTCGGGGGGAGTGTGTATGTAATTACATTGCAAATACTGACTTGAGCCCCACCACTGTATGGGTTAGCCCTACCATAGATTACCCAACAAAAATACTCTGGAGCCGCAACTGCGGACCCGTATTGCGCATGCGCAGATCTAAGATCCAGGAGAAATGATAAAAAAGTAAAAGTCTGCTGCTTATTGTTCTACTAGGCCAAAATAGAGTCAAAGAGTATATGAGAGTGAGAGTGTGTTAATTAATATATTTGGCAGTTTGGAGTAAGTCTGTAGATTTGTTTGTGTGTGTGTGTGTTTCATGTATAGGCCTCTCACGATAATTAATTTAGTTGGATACATTTTCCTGGAAATTATTGCGATAAACGATAATATTGTCGGCACCGTTGTATGACCATTTTAGACCACTGACATAATGATAATATATAATAATAATTCAAGTACATCCTTTCAAACTGTCACATCCTCATGTAAATGACAATTTATCGAGGTCAGAAAAGTTATCGAGTTCATTTTTATTTATCGTACGATAAGTCAATTAATTGCTTATCGCGACAGGCACACAATAAAACAGTGGAAACAAACATGTTTGACTTTCATTAGTGAATGAAACTTTGTGCCCTTTATAGTCTGTGTCCATTATTGTGTATTTGTATATATTGTATATATATCCTATATATATGCTAAGGTCTCGCTGCTGACACGATAGCAGTCATTTCGTGCGCATATGTGTAATTAAACCGAATTAAACCCATGATATCAAAATCTCACTCCAGCCAAGTACCCAAAGTTGGCAACCCTGATATGCTCCGACCGTCCACACTCACAACGGCCTATACAGACATAAATAAAGCAGCGACTGTACTCGCCATGACACAGGCAGTCTGTGGTTTGTACTAGTTTAACTTTTGTCTAGTTTCTGAACAGATATGAGGAGCTGTGAGCTCTGAGTGCTAACAGCTAACGGCTGATGTTGGTTTTGTGGTTCGCATGGAAGATGACGTCACGGCTCTGCCTACACTGCGTTACTATAGTTACTGCCCCAGTTCCTAAACTGTAATGGAAACGCAGCATAAAGTGAGCCTGACCTACCAAGGCCTAACTATACCGTTCTAAGCCGTGCGAGGCCCTGCAGTGGAAATGCGCCATAACATAGTTCAGTAGAGCTGCAGTGTTTGTTTCATTGCTTCAAGTGGCCTCTTTCAACATTTCATTCAGACATTTCATTATACATTTTGTTTGCAATTCATTAAATCAAGGTTATCAATGTTTAAAGTAATGCATCCACAGTATTTACTTTTTTCTGTCTTGTGTGTTTTCGCCCCGTTTTGAACCTTGTCTTAATAATCTGTTTTCACAACTTCTCTACATACTGAGTATGTATTGGATTGTTACATTGCACCAAATCCTTTTAATGTTCTAGGTCATTTTCATCTGCAATAAGGTTCATTTTCCTTGAATTTACATATTTTACATGCCAAGATTTCCCCCTGTCCAAAGTATATATAAGCAATTCTTGCAATATTATTGTAGTTATTTGTCTTTTAATTTCCTGTTCAGGCTGAGTGGCGGCTCATGCCAGGCTGTGAGACCTGCTCCATTAGCTGGTCAAAGGCGGATAGAAATGAAACAAAAGCCTTAAGTCAGACAGATTGGTGAAAAAAAAACGTGTTTGGCCAGGCACTTACTGTAGGAAGCGTGTTGAGTTTTATGTAGCACTCACGATCCGCTGGCACACTAACAGCTCCCATTAAATCCAGCCGCAGTCCCCCATTCAGGTGCTAATTGATACCAAGGCCTGGGTTTGTCAAGGCAATTATTAGTATGTGCTTAAAAAGGCTAGTGATGGCCTTTAAAGGAACAGCAGGGGGATATTTGACTTTTAAAGGCAATGCTTGCTTAATAATAGGTGAAAAAATATATATCAGTGTATCACTTTGACAGGAGATGACATCAATATGGGGATTTTCAATTTCACCATTCATTAGAGTCCCAGATTTAAAAGAAGGGAGTATAGGGAGTTAATTTGAAAGGCATTAGGGTCTGTGTATGTGCTGGTAATTAACACACACACACACAAGGTGTTATTTCTAACATGCACAGAGACACACATCCTGCAGCATGTGACAACACACACACACACACACACACACACACACACACACACACACACACACACACACACACACACACACACACACACACACCATGAACAGGTCTTAGAATACATGAACTGCAGCTCTAGGTTTTAAGTGCTCCATTTACATTTCTTTTAACATGGCTAAAATGGGCTCTTATTAGCAGATACATGTTTAAATGCTTTGTAAATTTTACTTCTGCATCGTTTACACTTTTCCATAATCATATCAAATTTAGATGGTGAACATTTAGTCTTTTAACATAGCAGGATAAAGCAAATGTAATACACACACCCAGAGCAAACTGGGTGATGAGAATCTGTTATTCTGTTTTATTTTAGTAATAATCATATTGGTGTTTTTTTTTTTCCAATTGTAAAACTCCTGTCAATCATATATTTATCTAACATCATGAAAGCAGTGAGCATGATCATCTTCATCATACGACAATCACACTTTAAGGCCAAGGACAAAATGGACGCAGCACAATGTCATACACTTTGATATGAAGTGTCTCTGTGGTGTGGAGTACCTCAAAGTTCTGTTTATTTCAACTTACAACCTTCAAATGGCCACGTGTAGGACATTGACGGTAAGTGTAACCAGAAGTGAGACAGGATACCAAAGAACCAGCCTTGGTGGGCATATCATGGTTGTTCATCTTGTGTACATATCACTTAATAAATAGTTCAGCAACACTCAAAATTACAGATAAGCTTCTTGAAAGTGACAATTAACATCAATCTGTCCACAATCTTCTTGCTAAGACAGGTTTACCATTTCCTATTTCCACTCTGTGATGACACGAGATTTGAACAAGCTTTTTTATCTCACCCTCTTAAAAACAACCAAGAACTATTCATAAGCTTCAATAGAGAAGATAATGGTCAATAGCCTGACCAAAGGTATAATGGCAGTGCAATAAAATAGAGTAAGAAATTAGCTTAGCTACCCGAATAAAAAAGCTAAGCAAGACAAGAAAGCCTCACCAAGTCTTTGCCCAGAAAAAAGAAGAGGCTAAAACTCAAAATGCCAGAGTAATCCTTAAATACATCTTGACTTCATGCTTAGGTCTCATGTTTGTATCTTTTCTCGTCTGTCGCATCCTTCCTACAGAGGAAATGGTCCAAATAAGTCATTTGGGTGAAAGATGAGGAGTAGCAGGCTAATCACCCTGGAACAGCGTGTGGTTTATACGCTAACTGATAGAGGAGGCGCGTGAGTGTTTGATAGAGAGGTAAGCAGGGAGGCAGGGAGGATGATACTCACATGAAATAGAGCAAAGCCCGTCACAATGCGCTAAGAGGCGAGTCAGCACAGCTGCCATCGGCATTTTGTTTAGGATTTGTAGATTTTTTTTCTCCACCACACAGCATCTTTTTCTTCTTTCTGCCTTTCACTCTCTGAACATATAAAGCACACTCCCACCTGGACCTCATTCAGCAGCCAAAGGCATTTATCTGCCAGTCTTCACACACATTTGCATCAGAATTACCTCCAGAGGTACTGATGTTAAACTCTCAAACCACTGATTCTGCGGATCACTTAAGCCCTGAGCTTATCTGGGTTATTATAATTTTTTGGAAGGATTTATAATCTCATATTTCATGAGGGAACGTTGAACCGCAGACCATTCCCAAGGTGTTATTTCTAACATGCACAGACACACACACACACACACACACACACACACACACACACACACACACACACACACACACACACACACACACACACACACACACACACACACACACACACACACACTTGTTTACCTATTTGGTGGCTTGGCACTGTGGAATGAAGCACGTATATGTGTGCAAATCCGCTTTAGCTCCGTTTGTGGATACTTCTGTAAATTGCCTGGTTGCAGATCACGCTCAAAGTTTAGAAAGTTGATCAGTAATTTGCAGAGTGTAAACTGAAAAGTGGAGCGAAGTATTAAAATAGGTCACACAGGCAAGGGCATTTGTTTGGGGAAATAAACTTGTGTTATGATGCATTAAAACATGTTGTGGTATTCATATTAAAGATATGAAGACGTCAATGGATATTTTGATATATGATGTACAATAAAAATCTGATGTGTAATCTGGTGAGATAACCCATGAAGAAAATAAGTTAAGGAGGTTCCTCTCAGGAACAGGACAGATCCATATTTTTCACTTTCCTTTTAAAATGACCTGCAGCAGCACTTCACTTGAGAATTGTGAAACATTTCCCTCATTCTGTACAGCTTCTTAGAATGTGATGGACGATAGTCTACAGAGTGAGCATTCATCTAAGTCCACAATTTGAACTTCTATTCAGCTCAGCGCGTCAGGGAAAGGAAAGAGGCACTCAGACTGGATGTCTTTTCAAACAGCCTTCCAGTCTTAATGGCCATCATATGTTTTTTGCTGCCTTTTGTGAGGCATCTCGTGTATTTTTCACTTAAATGTGGATTGCCTATTTGTCTTTTCAGAGTCAGGCAATTGATGTCCCTCCAGCTTTTATGCAAACTCACTGAAACTGAGTTTTTCCATTGAATTGGCCATTTGTATGGTTTTATGTGCCCCTTTCAAACGGGTGTAAGCTGTACGATAAGAGATACTTTCTCACTTTGATTATTTTTAGCGTCTTCATTTATAATTGTTTTTGTTTAACTGGAAAATGTAGATCATATGAAAAGAAGGTTCATTTTCATTAACGACACAAACCAAAAAAACATGAAAAAAACTGTTTATTTAACTGAAAAGATCATTTCGTTTTTTTGTGTGCAATTTCTGAGTTTGCAGAGTTTTGGCTTCATTTATATGAAGTAATGATAACCTTTCATCCAGGAATAAATGGCTTTTTGATTTGGGAACACAGCAACATTAATACTACAACGCCAACAGGCAACAATATGAACCCTCAGAAAAGCAACAGAATGAGTTGTTAGTTTATCAGTGGTTAGTCAGGAGAAGCTTTGTTTCCTTTAACCAGCCACGCTGCCACAGCACACACTGTGTTCACTTCCTGTCTGTTGTCTTCCTCTGTTCCCTTTAGGGTTAACTTCCTGTCTGTCTTCTTCTGTGGTTCCCTTTAGGGTTTACTTTGTGTCTGTCTTCTTCTGCTGATTGTCCAGCTCTCTGTGTCTTTTAACCTTTCCTATCAGTTCAGTCACCATGGATACAAAGTGTTGTGCTCTCCACAAGAGCAAAACATATTCAAAAAGTATTCCATTGGGTTTTCAGATAGAGGCAAACAAAAGTGCTTTTTGGGCACAGCTGAAGTTAAATTGACTGGACTTCTTTCTGCGGATTGATATGACTGCAGTCTGCTGAATGTCCAAATTGACCAATCAAAAGGGAGTAGTCAACAAAGCGATGTAATAAGTGATGTCACCATTCAGTATGTTGTGCTCATCAACCCAGCTGTTACCATTCTAAAGGATCAGCATCATCATATATCATTGAGGTAAACATGATATATAGAATTGTTACTCGGTACTGAAATTGGTATCAGAAATGTAAAAAAGTCGAATTGGAATATCCCTATTCTCACATCTGGGCACTTGACTTGGCGAGAGCACGGTCACTGTTACAGATGTGATCCGAACTGAAACAGGTTATGATGAACCCATCTGTCCACTGTCATTAAGCTTTGAGAATATATCATCTAAGGATTTATACTACTCACTTGTGCTTTTCTTTGTCTTTTTGAACACCATCCAGTGTAATCACTGATAACCAGCCTCATGCGGGTTCTCAGCTTTGGAACGTTCCTGAGAAACCTGCTGTTCCTAAAGTCACTCATTGTTGCTGATCACACCCCCCTCAGCAGCTCATCTGTATGGGCTGATGTGTCACCAGTCTCCACTGACACATGTGACACCCTGGAGGTGAGCCCACCCTCCCTGTGTGACACCCACCACCTCAGCCCCATCCCATCATCCTCCTCTGCTCTCCCACACAATTAAAAATGCATCAGGGAACGGATTAGATTCACGATCCCCAGCTCTACTGATCCGAAGGGTGAAGCTGTCAGGAAAAGGGGTTGGGGGGGTGGAGAGATAGTCCACTGATGGGCCTGTCCTCCTCCTCCTCTCTCCGGTAGTGCAGACTCCTCCGCCCTACACTCACGCTCAGTCACCTCTTTTATTCACCCCCCCCCCCCTCAGACTCATCTCTCCCCTGGCCTTTGGTTCCAACAGTCTCTCATGTCCCTCTCCCTCTCCCTCTTCTTTTTCTTTTTCCCATTCCCTCGCTCTGCTGCCACCGGTCTGTCCACAGGTCTGTCCACCGGTCTGTCCACAGGTCTGTCCACAGGTCTGTCCACAGGTCTGTCCACAGGTCTGTCCACCGGTCTGTCCACAGGTCTGTCCACAGGTCTGTCCACAGGTCTGTCCACAGGTCTGTTCACCGGTCTGTCCACAGGTCTGTCCACAGGTCTGTCCACAGGTCTGTCCACAGGTCTGTCCACAGGTCCTGCTTCTGCTGGTGTGCAGCCTGCTCAGGAGAATGGAGCAGCTTTGGATCAGAATCAGAATCAGTTTTATTACCACGTTTACACATACGAGGAATTTGCTTTGGATATATGTGGTGCATACAAAGACACAGAAAGAAGAATACATCGCAAAACTAAATAAAATAGGACTGTTATGACAGCTATTTAAAAAACCGATTTGAAAACTATTATAACAAATGAATAACATTTACATATGACAAATATATACTGTATTTATATCGAGGGAGAAATGGATTCTGGAGTGCATAGAGTACAGTATATTAGGATATACAGCAACAAAGACACATGTGAAAGCATGGGCTTCAAACACAAAACGACTAAAACAGGATGACTTGTTATTATATACTGTATTGTCTTTTAGTGATTAAGAGGTGATTTCAATGTTGCTAGCTTTAACTAGAAATACACCTGACGGCTGTGCTCAGTCAATCACATGTCAGATGAAGCATCAACCCCTTTAGCTCTTCACCACCACATGTTAAGTCATATGTTAATTAGCATTAATGATGACTGCCCAACTTACAAAGACATATCAAAAGAAATAATAGTCTGTGTTGATTTGTCCCGACCTGTGGACGGTGGTGCTGAGCGCAGGTCTGACTGATGCGTCCCCTCGTCCCCTGAACTCTATCACCCACTGAGACAGAAGACCCTCGGTCTGTTACCTGTGCTCCAGGTCTCCTCGCTTAAACTTCATCCTGCTTTCTCTGCTCCTCATTCAACTCTGCACTCATTGAGCAGAGTTGATATAACATTTGAATTAGTTACCCCTGAAATTATCAAAAACCTTCCAAGAAATAGATCAGTATTCGAAGGAAGGAGTTGTGTTGTGGTTAGCCTAGCTTAGCATAAAGACTAGCATACGGGGAAACAGCTAGCCTTACTCCGTCCAAAACAATCAACATCTTTAAAGCTCAGTAACTGTCCTGCTGCCGGTGTCAGTTGTTCCTTTTTGTCCTTTCATAGATTATAATGTAAAAAAAGAGAGAATTCTTCGGACAGAGCCAGGCCATCTGTTGAGAGGATTTAACAAGTATATTTCTCTTTAGGTCAACTAAGCATTTATTAAAGCTACTTGTATTATTTTTCTTTGGGACATTTACATGAAATGCATATTTGTTTTTGGGTGTTTAATGTCTTATGCTGCTGGTTGATAAGAGCGGTAAAACATTAAAGTTGTGGGCCATAAAATAAAAATAGTGATGAATTATTCTGAGATAAATATAGATGATGGCCGCTGTAAAGGTAAAGGGTTAAAGGGGTCCCTTATAAAAGCATGCGTAATGATAGGGAACTGTTTAGAATTGGACAATTAAATAAACACTCGCTCCGCTCCATCCCATCCCTCCCTTACAAACTGTTACTCATCCCCCCCAGGCTCCAGCATTTCAACACATTCCTACTTACAATTTACATTTCATCACCTCCACCAGTTCACCATCTAAATGTAGAGACAGTGGGAAAAACAAAGCCCTGCAGGAAACAGCCTCACCTCCATCTGAATCACTGCTGCCCCCCCCCCCTCGCTGCTTCCTGCCTCGACGTTAGGACACGAGGCTCACCTCCATCTGAATCACTGCTGCCCCCCCCCTCGCTGCTTCCTACCTCGACATTAGGAAACAGCCTCACCTCCATCTGAATCACTGCTGCCCCCCCCCCACGCTGCTTCCTGCCTCGACGTTAGGACACGAGGCTCACCTTTCCCCATCAACAACCCCAACCACTGAGTAACAGAGGGAACCCCCCCCCCCCCATACACTTCTCCACCCCCTTTGACATGCACTCAGCGCTCTAACTCCATCAGGTCCCAGCTCTCACAACATTTGCATCTCTTTGAATGTGACGCTTGGAAAAAAAACGAGAAAGGAGGAAGAGGAGAAAAAAGAAAGACGGGGAGGGTGGCAGAGGAGGAGGAAGGAGGAACAAGGGAGGGGAGAAGAAAGGGGGGGGTATGTGTGTGTGTGAAAGAGTTGGGGGGTGGGAGGGGGGTCTACGCACCAGATTCCATTTTGCCGTCTAGAAAATGAGAAAAAAGGGCCCCCTCTATCTCCGGGAGTCTACTGGGGAGATCTTTATTCTGATTCTTGTTAGAATTGTTTATCACTGTGATGGAGCAGGCCGGGTGGAGATAAAGGCCGCGCTCCATCACAGCCTGACAGCGGTAGGACACGCGCTGGAATGAAAGGAGCCAGGGAAATATTATTAATAGATGCTGACTTGATTTGCCTGGATTGCACGTGAAGGAGTGGGGGCCAGGGCTTGATTGCAGCCCTATGAAGTTCTGTCCAAAAGGGAAGCTCTTTTTCATTAAGTGATAGAAGTCTCCCATCTCTCTGTCTCCTCCTTTTTTCCCGCCGCTGCTCTCTCCTTATGCGCTGCTTTCCAAGGAGCTGATAACGTATGCAGTTTATTCTAAGCATGCTGATTTGTGTCAGTGCAGCAGAGAGTAGAGGATGGAGGGATGGAGGGATGGAGGAGGAATTGAATAAAAAGCAGACTTATCTCACCTTTCACAATACATCCCATCTCACTGGTATAATACTCGTTTTTGGTAGGAAGGTAAAATCCTGGCGTTCACAATTGGCCTATCACCACCATCTATACACCCGTGCAGCGCTGCAGCCCCCACAGAACCCCCCCCCCCCCAACAACAGATAAAAAAGAAGTATATAAAATGTGATTACACAGGCAACATGTTCATAGGCACTGATACGCCGGGGCGCACTTTATTTTTAGAGTGTTGCATTACTAATGGATATACAGGAAGATGAGGATTTACACCCGCCCACATACAATGCAGGCAGATATGAGCAAGCAGAGTCTATGCATCACATTTATGTGCAAAGCATAAAACAAACCCCCCCTCATCTAACACTGAAAAAAGAAAAGAAAAGAAAGAAATTGATTCGCAGAACGGGGGAAAGCAGCTTTTTGTGTCGTGTACAAAGTTCTGAGGCGGAATTTAGGAGATACATTGGAATGATTTTTATTTTCTTTGTTTAAGACCGCGGATAAGAGTGTGTGTGTGTGTGTGTGTGTGTGTGTGTGTGTGTGTGTGTGTGTGTGTGTATCAAAAACAAAGTTTCCAGGCTGAAAGACCAAGAGGAGAAATCACCACGCTGCTCCTGGACTGCAGGGCCGAATGAAGAATGTGTGTTTAGGTCTGTGTGTGTGTGTGTGTGTGTGTGTGTGTGTGTGTGTGTGTGTGTGTGTGTGTGTGTGTGTGTGTGTGTGTGTGTGTGTGTGTGTGTGTGTGTGTGTGTGTGTGTGTGTGTGTGTGTGTGTGTGTGTGTGTGTGTGTGTGTGTGTGTGTGTGTGTGTGTGTGTGTGTGTGTGTGTGTGTGTGTGTGTGTGTGTGTGTGGCACAGACAGATGGAGGAGCCCGGAGCAGGGTGAGTATCTCTGAGGTTTTCTCTTTTCAGCTTGGGTTATCTGTGTAACAAATAAAAGTGTCCACACCTCATCCCTCCCTGTTTGCCCACATCCCGCTCCTCCTCTGCCTCTTCCTGTGTTCTCCTGTGTAATTAAGTCTGCGGCAGTTAATTTATGCACCGATATCTCCAGTTGCTGGCATTCCTGTGAAAATCCTCAAAAACATTGTGAGGCTTTCTTTAATTGGATTCTGTTGGCAGCACTGTTTCACCGCTAACATTTACCATATGAAATTTTTAGATTGGCAAATATTTCCACAAGTGAATTATATGGGTTTCTTCTCTCCCCCCTACATCTGACATTTGCTGATATTTTCAGGTTATTTTCAACAATGGATGATAATCAAAGATGATGTTTTATTTATTTTCCTGTACATTACATTTCTGCAGGTAGATATGAGAGAAGTTACAGTGTATGAGAAAAAGTTAGTGTGGTTGAAATTGATGAAGAAAAAGCTAAATGTCACAATGGTGTGCAGTGACTTTGAAAGCAGTTATTCTTTGATGATAATAAAGTGCAGATAGTAAGTTAATTGGAGTTGGTTAAAGATGAGTCTCTCTGTCTGTAGGACAGCAGGATTTCATTTCAATCTGAACTAATTCACTAAAAGCTTAAATGGCTTGTTCTGCTAACTGGGGTCAACAGTTCTAAATGAGCTATTAAACGACTGCTGGAAGTGACACATCTTGGAGTGTGATTGGAGAGCCTCTTTAGGTGCGACTCTCTCTCCCGTGCACCCTAATAACTTGTGCAGATATGTGAGAATACTATTAATTACGCCACTTAATGCTGCCGTGCCACACCCCGCGCTCCGAGGAGCTTGACTTATTTCCTCTGCGATCCTCTGAAGGAGATGGCGCCTTACATTCGCAGGAACAATGGGCGAATATTCATCAAATGTCTCATTCGATTTCTCCCGGTATCACTTTCTTTCTCCCTCTCTCTCCTCCCCTCCTCCATGAATCCCTCGCTCTAAAATATGTCTGGCTAAATTGCTGCCGACACATCTGCATATTTGGTTTTCTGTAAAATATTTGATTGCTCCTTCCATTAGCTGTGACAGTGTGTGTTAAGGCTTTGTGGCATATAGGATCTTTCTTTCAGTAGTGCAGGGATTGAATAATGGAAGTGCCTTTGCTGAGAGAAAAAAGAGAAAGAGACGATGTATCAATTATCTTGGATCGCTAGTCAGAATGCAATGCATGGATAAAACATATAACGGGATGAGGAAAGAGTGACTGTTTAATATCCTTAATTCATCAGCTAAAACAAAGCAAACACAGGATCTCTTCTTCATTGTGCTGCACAAGAGAACAGCTGCTAATCGGCCATGCAGTCAGACTGCAGGTAGGCGTGTGTTCAGACATGTTTCTGTCTCACAACAAGCACTTTTTACTTTGAGGTCAGCCAAAGAAACTCCCTGCAGCCGCTGAATCCATATGGCCCATTGTTTTTGTACCTGGAGATCTGATGGGGGAGTGTGTTTTTCCAGCATGGTCAATTTAGTATCTCAGCACTATCAGAATTAGATTGCTTCCATTAGATTGTGAAATGGCTCAATTGTGTGAGGAGTGTTTCCATGATCTGGTTATCAGGTGGCTGTATTCATGATGTGTTATTGAACACGTGATTACAACTGTGTGTATTTCTAACAGCCCGTTGCAGAGCACAGCCTGAGAGCAGACAGGAATAGTGTTTTCAGCTCACCTGAAGTGAAGGGAGTCAGAAAGTCAGCAGTGACTTCCAGAGGACTTTTCTAAATGCAGTATTTGTCTGTTCTGATCTTCAAGTCAGAACACATGAATCTAGACCCGAGTGTGACTTTTGAAAACCTTTTTTACAACCAAACACCTGTCATCAGATTATTTAGCAGCTGTTGGGTAAAGCTACCTGGTGAGACAAGCATGAGCATTAGCTATAATGTAACATTAGCTTTATTCATTCTCTGTTGCTGTTGTTGAACAACACATATATATGTAATTCAGTTTCTCCATAAATGATTCAGTAGCTAAATACTTAATTTAAAAAAACACCAGACACAAACACACCACATACAGATGCCAGAAGACCAACATAATATAATTAAACAAATAAATAAAAGCAAGGATAATTGTGACTTATTGTGACTAAATAACAGTGTGTGGTTAAAAAAGATAATACATTAAAGGTAAAAATACTATAGAGAATACAGATTCCGGTATTCTGAGTCCATGCCTTCGCCTTCACTGACGGCAGAAAGAAGGATATAATACAATTCATTGTGGCTTGATATAAAGTAGGACAAAAGTTGATGAACCACACAGCTCCCGACCGGACAAAAAGACGTGGTGCAGGCACGAAGAATACTACCAATATAAATACATGACATGTTACTTGTTACATTGTTTCAAGAGTCGTTCTGTGGTACATGAAGAGAAAGGCTAAATGGTGTTGGTGTAGACGAATCAATAGATCAAGTTTGGTGACTAGAACACAGCTGCCCTGAGACTGGGGCTGGATACCGGATCTTATGGCGGCCTTGGTGTAGCATTGTGGTGAGAGACAGGGGAAGAGGCGACCTTGTAGGTTTGTCTGATTGTCAACGCCCTGAAAAAACGCCACAAGAAAAAAAACGAAAGAGAAGAAAAGAAGACAGGGAGGTGGAGGAGGAGGAGGAGGAGGAGGAGGCTTGTTTTCCTGGTTGTTATCTCCTCACTCAGCTGCCTCGTCGCGCCGCACAAACACCTGCCGGCCTTCCGCAACACCAAGAGAAAAGTCAATTCTGCCATGCGATCCCCGGCCCTGTGTGTCGGGAACACACCCCGTGGACGTGGTTACCATGACACCTCTCTCTCCCCGCTCCACCCAACCACTCACTCCATTTTGGGCTTGTTTACTCACTATTTATGATTGTATTTTTTCCCTCTCCGCACAAACGCTTCTCTCTCCTCAGCTGCCTTTGATCTGGGTGTTCAGAAGTGAAACGCTCCTCTTTTGTTCCCCCCTCTGTCCCGTCTTTTTTCCTCCGAGCAGCGTCTTCAGAGGAGTAGAAGCGTCCAATTCTGTCACATTCCTCTGTGGTCTTTGTGTGTTTGTGCCTGAGTGTGTCTACTGTACTGCGCGGGCCCTCGCAAACCCCACTACACAAAAGCCTCGTGACTTTACAATAGCTGCGTGGCGTTATCTTGACAGCGGAGGAGAGGCCTCTTTGTCTCCGTCGGCAAAGGGCTTTGGTGTCCAACAGCTCGGCTCCTCTGTGAAGGCTTTTCAGGGAAGGTGGAGGATTATTGCTCCAACTCTCTTTGACTCACCACGCTTAGAAAACAGTCAAACAGAAAGGTCAAGTTGCCTCTCGATGACCCTTGAACTCTCTCATTGACGAGCTTCAAAATATTTTCCAAAAGGTTTCACTGACACCAATTGAGTGAACGGAAATAAGTATGGCACATACAGTAGCCCCATGTAAAACACGTTGTGCTGTTTTTACTCCTATTATTTGACAAGTTAAAGAAGAATAAAGGTGATGAGTGAGCTTCAGCTGCCTGCTGTCCTTCTGTCCATCTTCTTGCTGCTGGGTCCCGTCTTATTGTTCACAGTGCTATCAATCCTTCCATCTGTCAATATAACTCATGTTACTAGCAAAGACAACCGTGTTCTGGACAGAATGTGAGAGGAAAGGGACCAAACTGTCCGTTTCTACCATTAGTGCCACAGCAAGTGTACCGTCACATACGTATAATATAATAGAACAAAGCAAATTCCTACTAAATTCCCAGTAGCCCTCATTGTTCTGACAGGAATACAAAGATCAGGTACAAACCCAACACAGACCTAAGCAAAGAAAAGGAACTGCGATGAGGTTAAAAAAGTGTGATGTAGCTACTAACAAGCTGCACTGTTACTGCACGGTCTGATTTGAGAAATACATTTAGCCAATTAGTTATCTGTTTTTCAAACCACCATCAACACTTGTCAAAATGCACGTCAACTTAAGGGTTTTTATGAACATTTAGCTAAGAAATATCCAAAAGGTTGACACTACAGTCAGCCTTATGTCAGAATAATCACCTCTCTTGTGAGTTGTGGTACAAGAGGATGTTTTCGGGTCATCAGTCCTTTTGCAATCATTCTAGATTTACAGTTTTAGCGGGATAAGGCACAACACAAAATCAACGAGCATATAGAAGTTTGAATAGTGTAACCTAGATAAATACAAACACCAACATCAGTTGCGTGTAATGTCCAAACTATCTTTGACAATTTATATCTTTCAAGCAATTTTCCTAATTCCAAATTGGACTGTCCCATGACATTCTGAGATGTGGTCGGAGGAAAAGTCTGTGCCGCTGATCGCTGTCTGCTCCCTCTGGATGGACTCTATAATCCCAGTGGTCAGCTCATGGGAGCCATTGTCCTCCTAAGTGGATAAACCTGTGTGGATTGGATTTGAATGGCATTAGCGGCGCGAGGAGCAATGACCAGTAAGAGGATTGTGAACTCACACAGATAACATCCTCACAGTGTCACACCTCAGCTGATGGCTGTCCGGGGTCTCTCTGACGCATCACATCAGTTCTGAGGTCTGTGAACGCCCCGATATGATGTGCCGTCCGGCCTCTGCTGTCTCCTCTCCTCCTCTCTTCTCCTCCTGTCAATCAATGCCCCGGGCCTGAGCCTGGACCCGCCTCTCACTGCTTTAAAGGTTCTGCTGATTGGTGCCACAGTTTATCTGGATTATAGGGTCAGCAATAACCCACCTCTCTCCCCCAGTCAGGAATGCACATGAGGAAAGGACTCCGAGCTGAGAGGGAAGGGAGATACCGCGTATGTCCACCAGGGGAGCCCTTCTCTATGAATCTGCTCCCACAGTCAGAGCAGTCAGTGAACGCTGCACAGAGCTGTGTTCACTCACTGAACATCACATACATGATGTGCCTCAGAATTATTTTATTTAAGTTATTTAACTTAAGTTATTTGCACATATTTAACAATATATTATAAACCCATACAGTGTGTGTTCAAAATGTTCAAAATGATTTGGGTTTGCTTTGTTTTCTTAGATTATTTATTAGGTTATGATGTGTATTAGGCATCTGGCACCTCCTAGTTTTTGTATAATTTTTTATTGTGCCCATGTATTATGAGAATGAAGTTGCGTTTTGTTTATTGTTCCCATAATTTGTCATATAATAGGTTATAGTATTTCATTTTTAAAAGAATGAGTAAAACTGTGTTAATTCAAATGCAGAATTCTACTCATCAATTCACATAACATCAATTCAAGCTTAGAAAAAGTCAAATGTTTAAAATGAAAATCTCATTAATTTTATTTTGACATGTTTGATGGCAGTAAAATAAAAAATAAATAAATGAGCATCCTTTTGGTTTGAAATGTGATGATTTAGAGTCAATAGTAAAGGGTTAGCTGTTTCTCATAATGGTGTACAGAGGGCGCCTTGACACATCCAAACAATGTGAAACTACATTTCTTATAGAGATGAGAATGTAATAGTTACTAACTACTCATTCGTTTTTTTTCTTTATTGATAAAGTTATTCCATCCAAAACTAACACACATTCCACAGACTGACCTCAGAGCTGTCAGCAGGGCTCCTTTTCTTTGGCTTATATTTACATCTTGGACAGGAATATTAAAATATTATAATGGCGTTTTTCTATTGTTATCAAGACAGCTCAAAGACATCACACACACACACACACACACACACACACACACACACACACACACGCACACACACACACACACACACACACACACACACACACACACGCTCTCTTGTGCGTGTCGTTTCTAACTCAGAATCATTTGGTTGAT